>NW_020172779.1:16379898-16475365 GCF_003031525.2 Neophocaena asiaeorientalis asiaeorientalis
AGAGGCCACAGCGGGGGGAGGCCCGCGTACCCAAAAAAAAAAAAAAAAAAAAAACAACAAGCTGAATTGCAGAGTGGCCAGAATCTGTGGAACAGGGCATTGGAGGGGACAAAGCTGTACACATGTGTACGTCGGGGAGGTCACCTACAAGTCACTGACTGAAGGCAAGGCTGCACAAGCAACATGAATGACACTCCAAGAGGCTTACCATAGCAAGCAGAATAGAGATACGACTAGAGGTTGAACAGTGTCCAGGACTTTGAAATTCTGGCCCAGCAAGAGAGGAGTAAGTTCTCAACCTAAATCAGAAGGGCCCTGATTTAGGTTTAAGGACCACATCCTACAGTTATGCCTGCAGTAGACACACCCCAACAGATCCTGAAATCAAGACATGATAAGACCTACAACAGAGACAGGCTTAGAGATTGGGTCTTCCCAAATTATAGGGCTTGAGAAACACCTTAGGTTTTTCACAGATCAATCTTTACAAAGCACAAAAGCAAATCAACACAAATTCAAGGTGATTAGCTATTAATTGAGCCACCTCCAATTTAAAAAGTCAATATTCTTTATTCACTTTGTTCACTAAAAATTCAAAAGTACTAGACATGCAAGGAAAAATAATACATGGCTTGCAGTCAAGAAAATTAAAAACCAAACACAAACTAGCACAGATGTATTATTTAGCAGACTACAGTTTTAAAGCAGCTGTCATGTTCATTGAATTAATAGAAAATGTAATCTAAATCTAAATGAGTGAACAGATAGGGAATCTCAGCAAAGAAATGGAAACTATATAAAAGAACCAGATGGAAATTCTAGAACTGAAAACTGAAATAAAATACTTGGATGAGCTTAACAGAAAATTGAAGATGACAAAAGAAAGAGTCAATGAACCTGAAAATAGGTCAACAGAAATTGTTCAATCTGAAGAGGAGAGAGAAAAATCTTGGAGGAAAAAAAAAAAATGAACAGGGCCCTGGGGGACAATATCAGGGAACTCTGCAGAGACTTGTGGGGCAACATCATACGTGTATGATAAGAATAGTAAGAATCACAGAAGGAGAAGAAAATGAGAACCGAGCAAGAAAAATAATATTTCAAGAAACAACAGGCCACTGTAAAAGAAGCAAGAATTCTCAGAGCCCTTAATAAGCTATATATTAAGAATTTCCAGAAGAGACCATCATAAGCAGAGTCTGCAAAATTTGACTCTAGAACCTCTATACCATGGAGTATATCACAGAACCACGTTCTATAGAATTCACTTTGGGAAACATCTCCCTACAGACGGGACATGCAGCTCAGGCATTTCTTGGGGTTCAGCTGGTTCAGGTGAATGAGCGATCCCGGGCTCACAGAAGATGATGACATCCGGGGGTGGGTGATGGTTACAATGACAAGAATACCCTAGGAGTTCAGGGAGGACACAGAAAGGGAGGTGGAAAGGGCTGAGGACAGATATCCTCCACAGATCAACACTGGCTCTGAGCCAGCCCCTACTCAAGGGCTACTTAACATCTTCAGGTTCACAAGCACCATTTGGTGCAAGCAGCCCTGGGAGCCCCCAGGGAAATCAGCATCCAGAACTCAGAACACTCATTTCCACCAAAGGAGACAGGAGCCCTGAAGAAGCGCCAAATCCAGGTGGAGAGGACTGCTTTGTGTTTTCAAGTTTTGAAAGTGACAAAATTGTAAGAAAGGCCATCCGATGTAAAAGGCATAGCACAAGACCACAAATCGCAGTTCTCTGAGTCTGACCAACTCTTCCTATGTGACAAATGGGAGAACCCAGAGGATATTAAACAAAATAAACCACAAAATATAAAACGAAAACTCAAGTAGTGACTAAGAGACAGGTCATGTGACTGACTGCATATTAAAATCCTGCAAATGCGTAACCCTTTCATGTAGAGAGTGTCTGAGAGTTCATTATTCCATTTGATCTTCAAGACAACCCATGAGGCATATGGCATCTTTTCCATTTTACAAGTGAAGAAACAAACTCAGGAAGTACTGTGAATTTCCAGATACCATGTAATTAGGAAACAACAGGACTGAGACTCAAATGTAGCTCAGCCAAACTAGAAGGAACCAGCCAGGGCTAGTCCCTGGTAACATTGTCAAAAGTCTGTCTTATCCACTTCCTTTACCATGTCCCTCTTCTCACCACAGCTCCCATCCACCCCATCCCCACCATCATAGTCCTGCCCAGAACTGCCCGTAATCTGGCAGCTCTTTTCTTCCTCTGCTCTCTTGTTTACTGTGTAGAGTTGGTAAGATACTGATTCTCTCTGCCTCAGTCTCTTCATTCATAAAATGGGATAATAATTGCTTCCATGCCTAGCCCATGATAAGTATCCAAAAAGCAAAATAGAAAAGTACTTAAAAACAAAAAATGATGTGTAAGTTCAGATATAATTTCCTCTTGTCTCATCCTAGAGATACTGACTGTCATAGAATCAATACTATAAATAACTTCTTCTCCTCCAAAATGAAAATTGTCCATCTCTCTAATTATAAAATTATTCAAGCAGATTATGAATAACCTAGACAATATCAAAAAGTACAGAGAAGTAAGTGAAGCATCCATTTTACACACAAACAAACACACACACACACACACACCACACAGGAACACACATATATACACATGTGTAACTGATAACCCTGATTGTCATCTTTTTATAGACTGTGGTCTTTGTGGTGTGGCATAATATAGCACAAAGAAAAACCTGGGTCATAAAATCTTAGGCGACTTTGATTTTATTGATGACAGATGCTTCCCAATGTCATGGGAGCAAGGCTACCGGCATCTCCCCATGTAGCTCCAAGGCTTAGGCTGATCAATAACACAAAAGTTCCCTTTGCCCAGCATTTCAAGTCTTTCTAATTCCAGGTCGCCATCAGCATAATCACCCAGAACCCACAAAAATCAGTGCAAATCATTTAATAGTGAAGTACATGCAGAATGATCGATACCTGAACAGCGTCTACATTTTGAGAACAAAGGGGAAGAAATATTCATACGGGTGACTTGAATCTCAGCTTACACAGCCACGCTCCCATTTTAGGACATCTTCAAAAGAGAAATATTTTTCTTTAAACAAAGATAGAATCATAATATATGTACCATTTAAAAATCCACTACTTCCTGTTAATGAAATATCATGGGAAACTTATGTGTCAATGAGAATCTATCTATGGATTTACCTGCTCTGGACCATTTGTATAAATGGAATCATGCAATACGTGATCTTCTGTCACTGCCTAGTGTTTTCAAGGTCTACCCATGGTACAGCATGTATCAGTACTTCATTCTTTTTTATCGCTAAGTAACATTCAATTTTCTAGATATAACAAACTTTTGTCTATCCACTTGTCAGTTTTAATCCACACTGTAAATGGATGAATCACAGGCTGTTGTCTGTCTGTGCCCTCACTATTTCATCCTTTGATGATCGGCATGTGGATCTTTCTAAATGTTTAATTTCTATAGACAACAATGCAAATCACAGATTTATAAATATTTCTTTATACACATTTGACAATGTCCTTACCTCACACCATAAACAAAAATCAATTCCAGATGAATTATAGATCTAAATGTGAAAGATAAAACAACAAATGTTTAGCTGGTAATAGAGGAAAATATAAATATGGCCTTGGAGGAAGCAAAGTTTCTTAAATAGAACACACACACACAAAAAGTAACCGCTAAGATGGTTAAAAGATGAATAAATGGGACATTTTTAAGACTTAAAACTTTTAAAAAATCAGTCAGCATGGAATAAGATATTTGCAGTACATATATCCAACAAAAGGCTCATATCCAAGATTCCTAGAAAACGCCTCCAAATCGATAAGGAAAACACAGGTAACCCAACAGAATGTGGTTAAGAGAATTGAACAAGCACTTCACAGAAAGAATATCAAAACGACCAATAAACACATGAAAAGATTCTCCACACCTTCAGTCACAAAGAAATGCTAAATTAAAGCCACAATAAGACATAACTACACAGCTACCAGAAGAGCTTTTTCTTTAAATAACAAATATATAGAGCAACTGAAACTCTTACACTGCTGCTGACATGGGTTTATGTTATTACAATCACTTTGGAAGACTGCTTGGGAGTACTTACAAAAGCAAACGTGTACCCTAAGACCCAGAAGTTCCACTCTTAGGTATATATCCAACAAAAATAAATACATCCATGAATCAAAAGACATGTAATAGAACGGTCAAAGCAACATGATCCACAGTAGCCCAGCATTGGGGAAATAATGTCCAACAACAGCCAAATAAATAAATAAACTGTGATATAGTCTTGCAGTAGTAAGTGGTGCAGCGATGAAAATGAACCATTGCTACATACAAAAACATGGATGAAGTTCACAAATGTATTTTGAGCCAAGGAGGCTAAACACGAGAGTGTGTGTCACGTGGTTTCATTTATACAAAGTTAAAAACTAGGAAAGATATTTGATGACGAATGAGAACAACGGGTAATTTGGGGGCACTAGTAAATAAGGTGCTGTTTTGGTCACACAAGTACGTTCCCTTTGTGAAAATTCCCCAAGCCACGCACGTGATTTGTGCCCTTTTCTGTGTGTGTATTACACTTCAGTATGAAGCTTATTTGAAGACAAGTGATATCCAAGACCACTGGATGAACTTCCATGCCCCACTATTGCAAAACAAGCCCTTGTGATGGAGTGGTGAGTCTCCCCATCCACAAGGTAGCACAGTCCACCATCTGCCCACAGAAGGAGGAGGTGGTAGGGGCAGTGTGGTCTGATGAGCAAGGAGGTTGGAAGGGAGATTGGTCCAGGAGAAGAGACTCTAGGACCTCGGTGGTCTGGAAACTCAATGGTGCCCTTGACACCTGGGCTGAAGAAAACTAGGATTGGAGACATGGGGACCATCTTTGCTTCCCTGGCTGAAGTGGGAGAGGGCAGGGAAGGTAGCACTTCCTTTCTGCCCACCCACCACCAACTGCCACTGAGTCAACAGAGACCTGGTTCTTCCTCCATCACAGGGCCATTGGCAAGCAGCACATCCCACCCCCTCCACCCCCTAGAAATGGCTCCAAAGCATCATTAGGAGGATAGCAACTAAAAGGCCAGATTCAACACGCAGAAAACTATTTAGGGATGTCAAAATATAATAGGCAAATTGTGAATTATTTAAAACAAAAAACAGAACAGGAAATTTGAGGACTGCCTATCGTTCAGAAACAAGATGGACCACAGCACGTGCTCTGATTGAGCCACACGCTGTTTTTTATTGAGTCGCTCCTCTAAGCTCAGTTATACTTGACCCACAGAGCTCTAGATCTCATGAAGGTTGGGTGGCAGTCTTTTCACTTTGGTTGTATGTCGTTTGTGTCCTCCTAAGGAAGGGAACTCAGGAGGGTCTTCTCTACTCTTTCCCTGGACGGGAGGTGTATGAAGCTGTATTCTCCTCCTGCCCCACAGTGACAGATGAAGAGAATTCCTTTCTTGGCCAATGAGGGGAACTGAGGTAGGAAAGAGCGGCCCAGTCCCTCGATATTTCAAATGCACAGAAGGGATCATATACACACTCAACCCTGACAAAGTTTTAACTGTCTGCATACTTGAAGATTCTGATGATGGGATCAATCCAAGAGAATCAGAGGTGGAAAACCAGCCAACATGGCCTGAATCTAGCCACCATATCCCAATGCACCATGAAATGGATGGTTCCAGTCCCAGAGAGGCTTTCCTGCCCAAACTTTGGAATCATCCCCTACCTTGAACACTTCCACGCTCATGGCGCTCTTGTCTTCTCTCCAACTCCCTCAGCACGGATACTCTCTCATTTAACCCATTCCTCCCGATGGACAGAGTATACTGTCCATCCCTCAGAAATTCTTGAATCCACATTGTGGCATGTAAATTGCATGGCCTTTGGCATATGTGGTAGGTAAAAGTATTCATTCATTCATTCAACAAATATTCACTGAATGTGCCTTTCCTCCTTTGCTAAATCTCTGCCTCTGGCTGGAGTGGACAAGTCCTAGAAGTGGGAGAGGAGGAATACTATGGGGTGGAGGTTCTCCCACTCTGGATTTCAGTGATCTTTCTCTCCAGGTATGGTGGACACTGGGTATGTTTTGAACACCCGGAACTTATTGATCCTTTTTTTCTGCTAACAGCACCTTGACTGCCCTTTGGAAGGCCACCCTCCTCTTACTATACATGCTTGTGGTAGCACAGACTCACTCCCTGGCTCCAGAAATGGAACATGTGAGCCAGCCAAGCCAATCAGAGCATTGCCCCCACTTTGCTGCAGTGACTGATGGACACCTAACAAGTCAGTGTTGGGATACAATGAAACTTCTGAGAAACAAAGCATGCTCCACTGGATTTGGAGTTATAAGAATATGACACTTGAGGCCCTGAACCAAGATGGCGGAGTAGAAGGACGTGCTCTCACTCCCTCTTGCGAGAACACCAGAATCAAAACTAGCTGCTGGACAATCATCGACAGGAAGACACTGGAACTCACCAAGAAGTGAGTGCTCACTGAATCTGTAGCTGAATGAGTGAGTGCACTCAGGTTCAGGATCTAGAAGAGAGTGAAAGGGGAATTCCCTGGCCGTCCAGTGATTAGGACTCCGAGCTTTCACTGACGAGGGTCTGGGTTCGATCCCTTGTAGGGGAACTAAGATCCCACAAGCCATGCGGCGTGGCCAAAAGAAAAAAAAAGAATACAGTGAAAGTATGACACAGAAGTATTCCCAGGATGGTGTGTAGGGTGCCATCACAGAGGAACACCATAAGATCTTTAGGAGCAGAAAGGAGATATCCCCCCAATACTGTGAGTCAAAAACCTAGCGTCCTTAAATTGCAACTATTATTTTTTTTAATGCTAAAGTATAAGGAATAACTTTTAGAATACTTCTTTCAAAGCCATCTCAGAGATCAATCGTTACTCTCCAGTTCTTCACAAGTAAACAATCTGATTCTCAAAGCTCATATATACCCTCTCGACAGAAAGGTGAACTGGAGTGGTTGGTCACCAAAGATGAAAAGTCAATTTCACATAACAGCAAGAAAATCATTTTCCCAGAAGTTACACAGGTCAGCAGACAACAATATTCAAGCCTCTGGGCACTGGCCTTGGCCAGGGAAATAAATCTTGAATTTAAGGAAACTGCCCAAAGAGACTGGGGTGAAGTCACCTTTCTAGAAATTGACACGACCAGTAACAAAATGCAGAAGCTAAGTTCTCCAGCTTTGCAAGGTTAACAGAAATGTCTGTATAGATCGAAAACTGCAGGCCACTGGATGCTGTAACTTCTCCAAAATGAATAAAGATCCTGTCAAGTATAAACTAGTGAGCTTGACTTCCATCATAAAAACTGTCAGTTGAAAATGAGAACCTTCTTTACAAGCCCAGCATTAAATATGACTTGACAAATCAGTCGCGTCCGGAGCTTGCCAGCGGCAATGAACTCGCAGCCCTGTGGTTTACCGTGCTCGCGCTTCAAGACAGAGAAGTGAAAACCTGGTGGAAGAGAGCTGCAGTGAAACACAGTTGATGATTCTGCCTTCTCTGCATCTCTCTTCTAATGAAAGAACCCTTCCCTTCACTCTGCCCTTCTCAGGCCATGTGATTCACTCGCAGTTGACCTACTCAGGTTCCTTGGGTGGGTGGCATGTAGCCTACTAGCCAGAGCAGTCAGTAAACTCCATCCCTCACAACAGTGATTATTTCAGGTTTGCTCACATGACTCAAGTCCTGTTGGTTCACAAACCAGCCCCCAGTACGTGGAGGGCAAAGAGGCTGAAGAAAGAGGCCGACGCTCCAGACCAGTAGGCAGCATGTTTAATAGGCAAGGGGACTTACTTAGGACCAGACTTGTCTTGGGTTACAAAATGAGTAGATGTCCACCCCAAGGCCCTGGATTCTTAAAAATTTACAGAGAGGCCTTTATAGGGTTCAGTCACATGCACCATCCATGTGGTCTCAACCACACGTGCTCTCTCAAGGCTGCGTCCTTGAAGACAGTTCCCCCTGTGGGAACGGTGGGCAGAGTGTACATTCCAAGGACAGGGGAGGGTCGAGGAGCCTCCAATTGCCCAGGTTCAGTCCTTGGCTCAACCTGTGGTCACATCCTTTCCATGACCTCCTTCAACAAAATCCACCCAGGGAAGTCAATCCTGTGACTTTTGCTGCAACTACTGAGAACGGGTCTCTCTTATCTCTAGGACTGAGAACCTGCTAGAATGGAGTTTCTTGAAGCCAGTACAAGGATAGAAGCTGTATAAGAATAAGGATATCAGGGCTTCCCTGGTGGCACAGTGGTTGAGAGTCCACCTGCCGATGCAGAGGACACGGGTTCGTGCCCCGGTCCGGGAAGATCCCACATGCCGCGGAGCGGCTGGGCCCGTGAGCCATGGCCGCTGAGCCTGCGCGTCCGGAGGCTGTGCTCCGCAACGGGAGAGGCCACGACAGTGAGACGCCCGCGTACCGCAAAAAAAAAAAAAAAGAATAAGGATATCAGAGGGAGGCAGGGCTGAGCGATGGAGCCAGGGCATGTGAGTGCACACTCAACGCTCCCTGGTCCCGCCCTGACTCAAGTTAGATCCACCCCTGACTTTTGCCATATGCCAGTAAATTCTCCTTTTTTCCCTAAGCTGCTTTGATTAACGTCCTGCCTCATGTAAACGCCGCACTCTCTGTGTCCTGAACAGCGCCTCTCCCCAAGCTGGAGACATTTAGGTTCATCCTCAACCAGCCCGGGAACAAGCCTGTTCAAGCAGAGGACTAGGGAACAGTAATTCAAAAGCTTTGACGGCTTTGCTTTACATGTTGCTGGTCCCCCCCTGGGCCCCAGCGTCGATAACTCCAATTCTGCCTTGTTCATATAAACGAGCTCCCACCTGGTCTCCTGTTGTAGGGTCTGGGTCGTGTCTCACTCTGTGTGCTTTTGAAAGTTTGCCTTCAGGAAACTTGCACACAGGCATAACTCCATCATCTTTGATTCCAAATTGCCTAGAATAGTGTCTGGGATGTAACAAAGGTCCATGAGATTTTTGATAATTCTAACAGTGACCTCACTGACTATTTGTAGCAGATGATGTTGGTGTCCTGCCCAGATCGTGTGACCCAGAGGGTGAACTCATCCCCAGCTGTGGGTGCTGGCTGCTAATGGCTCAGATCTGCACCTTCCTCTGAAGGACTGCCCTTGGCTTACCTATGACAGCGTATCTCCCCGGAGCTGCCTAGAGGTTATACTTCCCCCACCGCAGGGGGGAGCTTCTAGACAGCGGCTAGTCTGCTCTAAGCCACCTTTTCTTCGGGCAAGACAACTACTGTGTCCAGTTCACACTCTCGCACTCCCTGTGGGATCAGCCTGACGGCAGGCTTTCTCTGAAGCCTTCCCCCTCACCCCGCCCGTTTTATTGAGATGTAACTGACATGTAACACTGTATAAGTTTAAGGTATACAACTTGTTGATTTGATACACTTATATACTGCAAAATGCTTACCACCGTGGGGTTAGCCAATACCCTCTATCATGTCACATAATTACCATTTCTTTTTTCGTGGTGAGATTATTTCAGATCTACTCTTTTAACAACTTTCAAGTACATAATACCGTATTATTAACTATAAATCACCATGCTGTACATCAGATTCCCAGAACTTATTCATCTTACAGCTGGAAGTTGGTACTCTGACCAACATCTCCCCCTTCCTTCCACCCCCAGACCCTGGCAACCACCATCCTAGTCTCTGTTTCTATGAGTTCATGAAAACTAGTTTTGTCTCACTTCTTTTCTTGACCCATCCTGCTTGCCTCACTCCATCACAGGTCCCTCTTTTGAACAATCCCTCAATAAATTGCTTTCATGAGAACTTCTCAGACATGATTTCCAGGGATCTGGGCCCAAAACATTGATCGAGCAATACTTGTCAACGTTGGGATCATACAGACCAAGGAAAGGCCACACTGCACTACACAGAAAAGTTGTCATTTCATGGAGACACTGAAGCATGAACAGGATTTCACAGGTGGAGGTGAGGAAAAGGTGAGACATTGCACAGGGAACTCCATGAGGAAGGGCCCAGAGGCAGATCTGTGTAGTAGGAGCATTGGATAGACAAGAAAGGAGGGGAAGCCGAGAGGAAAATACTTAATTTTCATCTCCTCTGTTTTACTTGCAATACGTCCCCCTCCACGATGTCATGACTGGTCATAAATCACAAGCTCAAACGGAGTCACAATTTCCTTCCCATGGTGCTCATGCTGGAACCCAGAAGATTCAGCTGGAGGAACATGTGAATCAGTGCTGGGCTGAGTGTATGGAATGGAGAAGGATGACAAAGTTTTACACTCAATAGAGAAGAAGGAAAATATTTCCCCCAATGTATTTGTACTCACTGGAATACTCCCCAGGAGAAGGGATTTCAGAGACTAATCCCAAGAAGGGGAAATGAGGAGTAAAAGCCTTGTAATAGGATTAGGAAAGTAGGAGATGCAGTAAATAGCAGATAATTTAAAAGGGTAGAGGCCTGAACATGTCTGGATAGTTGTCACGAGCAACCGTTTATTACTCAAGACAAATCTGTTGGGTTTGTATTATCCAGAGGCTGAGAGAAGCAGCACATCCACGGTCAACATAGTAGCCAGGGTGGCCTAAGGCTTCACCAATCAACACCTGAAGTGTATTTCCCCTTTGTTAAGTAGTCCATAATGAACACTCCTGGGAAGAAAATGTTTTTTATTCATCTATATAAGTAAGGGTAGATCCTGAAGCCTACATGGAATAATTCAGGGAAAAGAGAAACTACAAAGAATAGGGCTTTCTCCAGTGCTTGTGGTAGAAATGGAGTCCAACACCCACAAAATTATAAATTCACAAATATCTAAAAGGAGAACCCACCGTACAGACCCCACACTTTGCCTCCTGAGAGCTGAAACCTCCAGGTGGTCTTAATAAATACAAGTAGATGCTCTATAGACACAAATTAACCAGTGATCAAAACTCAATGAACGTGAGGTCAGGGAGGCAACATGTAGTTGCAAGAAAAAGGATACACGAGAGAAGCCCCAAGTAATTTTTTTATTATACCTGGTACCTTCTCACTGCCCATGGCAGTAAAGTGGATGTCCAGTGAATACTCATTTCATTAAACTGAAGTTATCTTGCTCTACACCTTAAACCTTGTTAAGCTTAGGTTTCTTAACTGTAAAATGCCACCAGTAATAACCACTGTGCCTTGCTTCATAGGCTTATGTTAAATGAGATAATTCACATGAACTGTTTCTGTAAACTTCCAGGCACCATGCAAACATATTCACCTTCTCTGAAAGCAGCAAGTCCAAAATACTAGCATGTGAATTATTTTTTATTGGTCAGAAATGAAAGGAAGGTCAAAATAGTGACTTAACTATACTGCCAAAAACACAAGAGATAGGGGAAAAAACTGTGTGCCATGAGAACAGCATTAACCTATAGCAATCACTTTTTATTGCCTGCTTTCCATGCTCTGTTCCAAGCTTGGCACAGTTAGCTTTCTGAGGAAGCAGATGGAGGTTGGTGGATATGTGACCTGCCCACAACAATTACACAGCTTTACGGTGCTTTAAATCATCCCAAAGATAAAAATCAAAAACAAAGTTTTGGAGCTTGTCAAAACTAGTCTAATTAAAGCAGCAAATGTGCTAGTTGACAACTGTGTCTCTGCAATGAGATAATGCAGACACTGCTGGCTGCAAGGCATGCTGGGATCTTCCTGACATGGCTGGTGGGAGGAAGGATAAGGAAGGTGCTCAGGAGCACAGTGGACTGAGGCTTGGTTGTTCCTGACTGTAAGGCTCAAGAAAGTCTAAGCTTAGGGGGACAGGGAGTGGGAGGTCATGGCAGTTCACTTGGGTAGAAGACCCTAGCCTGCGGTTGCATTGGTAACAGTGGTTACAATTTTGGACCTCAGGAGCTGTCCGAGGTCCTGAGAATACAGGCTTGAATCGAAGCCTCAGTAGCTCAGAAACTAACAGGCTAGTAGAGAAGACAAAAACATAATCAAAGCAATTTGGCACAATTATAGCAGCATATGCCATTTATTCATCCTCTACCCTGTGCCAGACAGTGTGTTAGGCATTGCTTCATTGTTTGACACCATCAAACAGAAAGAGTCTTAAACACGACATCTTACACTGACCCCTGCCCACATTTAAATGAGCATGTATAAGAAAATTTCCAGATGCCAGGCATATTGCTAAGAATTTTCTATAACTTACCTCATGAGCCACATAAGTACAAGGGTGGTTCCCAGAAGCCACGTTTTACCACCTGGCCTGACTTTCCTGACAACAGATTCTTGTACTGAATACTTTACTCTAAATGGGCTAATGATAATGCTTTTCCTGGGAAAAGCATTTTTCTTAGTCTGCTATTTTTGCTTCATTCTGTCTCTTGAACAGAGGAGATTAAAACTAGGGATTTTTTTTTTTTGTGGTCTTGAGGACTGAGAAACAGGTAAATCAAACTGCAGTGAGAAGTATACAATAAATCTGCAGAAAGAAGCAAAGATGAAGGATGGAAAATCTTTCTGATTTCTTACAGTTCTACAAACCATGGGCTCATATCAGCGGCCTAGTTATATCTGCCCCCGCTTTGGAATCCATTACATATCCCTGAAACTTAAAGACAAATATTCCTATTTGGTTAAACTAGTTTAAGTAAGTCTCTTTTCTTGCAGTAAGAGTCCTAACTAGTGCATCTCCCAAAGACACCTAGATTGTAAACAGGGATTCAGCACAGTCTCTCAGACAGAAGAAAGACTGGGCTCTGAACCTACCACACATTTTAGCTCCTTACGCCACCTTTTCTGACTCTCTCTGTACACCCACACCTGATGCTCCAGCCAAACCAAAGGACTGACAATTATTTAAACTCTCCCTAGAGCCTATCATCTACCTGTCATTGTAAATGTTGATCCCCGTGCTTAAAGTTCCCTTCCCTTCTTGGTCTGGTACACTTGTATCTATCATGCAAGACTCAGCTCAAAAGCACTTCCAAGGCTCAAATATGGGTTTTATGTCTCCCACTGAGGTTTCCATACTAGTACACCTGGCTTTTCCAGTACCCCAGCCTACTGCCAGGTTGCATATCCCCCTTCTGTGCACATAGCCTTCTGACTGTTAACTTGTCAGTCTCCCTCACCACGGCAGGCAGCAGGGACCAAGTCTTTCATCTCTTTATCTCCACCATCTGGCAGAATGCTTAGCACTTAGCAAGAACACAAGTAAAGTTTTCTTTGTTTGAATAAACATTAAAACTAACATTTTTGGCTTTATACATGTCTTCCAGTACTGTGAAAGATGGTTGAAACCTGGTGACGTGGGGGGAAAACAACCTGACTGGAAATCAAGATACAACAAACTGGGTTTATTTGGATAAACCTCCTATCACCGTGGGATAAGTGAATTGAGAAAAATTTCAGAGATTAGCTAGAAACACAGTCTTTGCTGCTGGGCAAACTTCCCCCTACCTTTTGCCTGCAGCTTCCTTTGCCCCTATATAGCTCGGTCTCTATACAGCAGCCAGACTGATCTTTCTGGAAAATGTAAATCAGATTATAACATTATTTAGCTTAAAACCCCTCCATAGCTTTCCATTGCCTCCAGAATAAAATCCAAATACTTTATAACAATCTAACCCAAGTGCATCTCTCTCACTTCATCTTGTGCCATTTCCCCTCACTCTTGTTTCAGAAACTTTACTTTCCTTCCATTTTAACTTACCAAGCTGGTACCTGCCTTAGGGCCATTGCATTGCTTTTTTTCTTCCCCCCAACCCACATTTTCAAATGACTAAATCTCATCCCAAATAACATCTTTTCAAAAAGTCTATCCTGTCTCTTTAGTCTAAAGTAGTCTGACCCTTTCCCCATCACTTCCTGTATCAGTCTCCTCTTCTGTTAGTTTCACATCTATCATCACCTTAAGTTTTTTGTTTTTTTCTTGCGGTACGCGGGCCTCTCACTGCTGTGGCCTCTCCCGTTGCGGAGCACAGGCTCCGGACGCGCAGGCTCAGCGGCCATGGCTCACGGGCCCAGCCGCTCCGCGGCATGTGGGATCCTCCCGGACCGGGGCACGAACCCATGTCCCCTGCATCGGCAGGCGGACTCTCAGCCACTGCGCCACCGGGGAAGCCCCCTTGGATAAGTTTTTAATGGCAGCCCCATAATGCAGACACTGAAGCTGCACATGTCTGATGTCAAGGTTGATCAGCACAGCCCAGCTGAGTATATTTACCCCGAGTGGAAATGAAACTCAATCGTTGACTCTATAATCATCTCTGGAGCTTTTCTATCCTGTCCATTTTACGGCCTGGAAAGTGCATCATAAAATGAATGTATCTGTGTACCTTCCCTTGAATTTGTCTCTGCACCAACCTATGCAGAGAGGGAGTGTCTGGGTTTACCTAACATTAATAACAGCCTTGCTCTTGGTCCCATGGCCCTGGCTCAGCAGGGAGGGTAAAAGTTCAAGCCCAAGTGGACTACTGTTTATCCTCAGCCCTCCTTCCCAAGCCGTCAATTAGACTCTTCCAGAAAGAAATGGCTGTCAGAATCATGACCCTCCCAGCATTTAGCAGAGGCAGTATTTTAAAAGATTAAGGGACTGTGGCCAAGACTGCTTCTCCCCTTACTATATGTATTTCTTCATGCAATTACCTAACCTCTTTAAATCTAGTTTGGCTAATTCCACATTACAAGTTCTTTTTTTCTGTAACATGTTGAAATTATTTCTCCACTGTCTTCTTGACCCCATTGTTACTGTTGAGATATTTAATGCCAAGGTGATTTGTATTCCTTAGGGTTTGGTCTGTCTTCTCTCTCTGTAGAAACTTTTCGAGAAAGAGGAAAGCCTGGTGCTTAAGAACCCAGACTCCACAGCAAGAGACTGCTGGCTTCAAGAGTCATCTCACCCATGGCATGAGATCTTGGGCAAGTTACTTAAAACCCTCAGAAAATATTTACCTCCCCAAACTTGAATTTGAATTATACTGGCTTGCATATAAAAGCAAGTCACTGGCCTTATGAATGAAGCACGACAACTGCCCCACATCTATGCTTTCATGCCCCCTTAGACCTGGTAATGAGCAGAAAACCATAACGGATTTCTTATTGCAAGGAGTCTGCAAAGGAAATCAACCGTCAGAGGAATGGAGGTATGTGAGGACTGGGGCAGATCTTGTAAGGACCCTGTTCATAATCGTGTGCGGGGGTGATAATGCCTAGTAACATCATGTCGGAATAGAGAACGCCTCCAATCCCAGAGGGCACCAGAACTGCCCGGACCGTGGAGCAAAGCTGGTCTTCGGAGCTGACTGATAACACACTGATCTAGCTGAAACCCCACATGCACGGATGGACTCCCTTTAACTCTTCCAGGCGTAGACTTTGCAGCGATACTGAATTGGGTTCAGATTCCGCTTTCTGTCACCCTATTCATTTTATGGCCAAGTAATATAACGGCTCTATGCCTCTGTTTCTTCATTATAGAGTAGGGCCTGCTGTGAGCACAGATCAAGCACCTACCCTAAGCCAGCTGCTGTTTGGAAAGAGTCAGCCATGCCTCTAACCTCCAGGATTTCACAGTGGCACAGACAGACGAGCAGACGTACAATTACAGTAAGGTGACAGGGCTGTGGTAGAGGCAGATGCAAGTGAGGGAGCATGGACAGCTTCTTCGTAAACCTGAACTGCAATCTCTTTTTCTATTGATCTCTCAGCATGAAATCAATCGCTAACTCAAGCTTTCAATAATCACAGCACAAAAAAAAGAAAAAAAAATAATCACAGCACAGTGTTATTATAGCAGCTACTTTAGGGATACACGATCAACCCAGAATCTACCCACGTCTTTCCTTTCGTGCTTAACACAAACGGCTCTGGCAGGCAGTCAAAGGATTGGTTCTCCATCCCTCTGCATCTCTAAGACGTCCTTCTGACCTCAACTTCTGTCACGAACTGCACCACCAAAGTAAGCCAGAGCCTGAGGCATGCTGGGAGCTTGGAGCCTGAGTCCATGGAGAGTTAGGAGAGAGCAGGGAGTTGGCAGGAATGGGACAGAGGAAATTGTGCCAGTGATTGGGATGATCCCAGCGAAGAATGGTCATTGACAAGGGCCATAGAGAGTGTTAAAGGGATCTGGGTGAATGGGAAGTTGGTATGGCCCAGGATCACGCTATGTCCAGGGACTTGGAAACCTGACCAGGAAAAGGACAAGAGTAATGTTTCCTTCATCTCTGTCTCTCCCAGCATGGCAAGTGCAGGGCCCCAGTACCTATCTGTCAAATGAATTAATGAATAAATAAATCAGTAGACAAACAAAAATGGATTCCTCCAAGCCTGGAGGTAAACTTTCAAAGGCAAGATTACATGTCCCTTGGTCTTGTTGAGAGAGTGTATATGCTAAAGAGTGCTGAGTCTTTATCAATTCAAACTTTCCCCAGAGAAGCAGAAACCGGGAGAAGCCAAAAGGCAGTATTTACAGAAGCCCAGGTTCTGCTCAGTCTGACACATTTGTTGCAAACTCAGAAGCAGCTGAGGATTTTGCTGCCCTAACCTCAGATGGCAGGCTGGGACCGTCAGGAACAGGCCCTGGCATGAGCATTTTAATACGAGTGGAATCAAGCAGGATCCCATCCTCCGTGCCTGCCAACTGGGAATGAGTTAACAGAACAGGCCATCGTAGTACGTCCTGGATATGAAGGCACATCCAGGGGGCGGGGCTGATAACACAGACGTGGTCACAGGATCCCACACACTGAGGTCCAGGCAGTCCCTCTAGAATGCTCCGTGCAAACACACACACTTTGCATTGAGACAACTACGGTGTACTAGGAAGAGGCTGCATTTATTTGGCTAAACTAGTGGCTGTGATATAAGATAAGCCAGGGGCCCAGAGCTGGAGGAAAACAGGCTGGAATCCCATTGGCTTCTAAATGACGGACGACGGCAAGTTTTCGAGCCCCTCTGAGCCTTGGTTTCCTTATTTGTAAAACAGGAATAATAAGATTTGCAGCAACATGGATGGACCTAGAGAATATTATACTTAGAGAAGTAAGTCAGACAAAGACAAATACCATACGATATCACTTACATGTGGAATCTAAAAAATAATACAAATGACTCTAAAACAGAAACAGAGTCACAGATATAGAAAACAAACTTATGGTCACCCAAGGGGAGGGGGAGGGGCAAATTAAGAGTATGGGATTAACAGATATTGTACACGGCTATAGACAAAATAAACAACAAGGATTTACTGTATAGTACAGGGAATTATATTCAACATCTTATAATAACCTATAGTGGAATATAATCGGGAAAAAAAGTAACTGAATCACTATTCTGTACACCTGAAACTAACACAATATTGTATATCAACTATACTTCAATTTAAAAAAAGACCAGAAAAAAAAAAGAATATCCACCTCGTAGGGTGGTGGAAATGTGAGAATTAAATAGGACGATACATGTAAAGCAGCAGCCCCAGCTACTCTCCCAGCAGCTAACCGCCGATTCACGAGAGAGCCCGCAGCACGGAATAAAACCCAGATACAGCGTGGCTCTAGGAGAGGTGTGGTGCCATTTGGGCACCTGGAAGGCACCAGAACACCCTGCCCACGGCAGAAGCTTGTGTATGTTCACAGTGACTGTGGCAGCAGAAACCAACCAGCTGGTATGTGCTGCGACCAGAGCAGCGTAATACGGAAGAACTGTTTCTGAGAACTTGTGAGACGCCACTGGGGCCTCTCAGAAATAACCAAAGTGCTTCTTTATGTGGGAGTAATGAGACAGCCAAATGGGACGGCTTATCCTTGAGGTGAATCCAGCAAAGCAAAGCCGGGAGTAGACCATGTGCCAGGAGCACATGGTCACGCCAAGCCAGGGCCACCGCCAGGCCAGCCAGAGTTGAAGCGATGGGTGATGCTGCCCTACCGCAGCTTGTTGGGGGATCCAGGGTCATGAGGGATTCCTCTGTGAAGTGGAGACATGATTTCTCCACATCGAATCCCCACTTAATGTTCTGCGGGCAGTTTATTGAATTTTGTCTTAAGGAATACAAAGCACGTCAGTGTGTCTGGGACACACCGTGCAATCAGTGAGTGTTCCTTGAGTTGACTTACAACAGAATGTATAATTTTATTGCCTCAGGGATGTCATTCAAAAGGTTTTGGAAACCACTTCCGTGTAATTAGTGAAAACGATCAGGTAGCTATGAAAACAGCAGCACATTAGGGCGGAAGAGGTGGTTACTCCTGGAATGCACATTTCAAAACAATTTCCCAACTATTTCCTGATTGGATCACCTTATTCTAACTGATCAAATTAGGGGAGACAGGAATTATTAGGTATATTACACTGGTGAGAATACCCCCACAACTGGAACTCAGGGACCCTCGGATTTCCACAGTTCATGGATTTGGCAGGTTTGAGACAAGCTTGCCCAAACCTCGAGGGACGGGAAGCCTCCTGTCCGACAGCCGATTCCACATGCAAAGTGCCGGACAAACTGTAGGACGTCAAGCCACATCAGTCCCCCGCCCACCCACTAGTGGACAATGTGTTCAAAGTGACTTTCTGAGTTAGCAAAAATACCGTCCCACCAAGACTGGTCTCTAACACTGTGGTGTGTGCTGCACTCCACAGCCAAGGAGATCCCAGGAAAAGCAAGAATTGAGACATGGACCTGGACAGAAAGGAACCAGTCAGACCTGAAATCATATTGCTTTCTTGACCCTAATTCAGCTCCTCGAATGCATGGCTCAATGACCTGTAACACTGACAAACGAAATTCATCTTCTTGTTAATTGGGGTGTTTGTATAAGGTGTCTCCCTCCCCTGTGTGGTCCCCACAGCATTCAGAGAGGAGGAGGCTCTCCAGGAGAGCGGGGGCTCTGTGATGAAGCTCTGAGGATTCTTGGGAGCGTTTGGTGCAGACACATCTGAGTTCAAATTCCAACTTGCCTATTTACTCTTTGGTAACTTTAACAAATCACTGGGCTCCACCTACGAAATGAGGCAAAAACAGTAATTGTCCATGTAATTGTATACATCTATTAGGGTTCTCTAAGAGCTATGTACAATTATGTGTGCAATTGCTAGATACAATAACGTATGTTTGTGAGTCAGAGCTCATTCGACGCCTTCCCTGCCATGTCCCTGCTGTGTGGCTTTTGACAATGCCCTTGACCTTCCTGGCGTTCATTCTCCTCAGCTGTAAGAACGGGGATGATAACCGTATCTCCGGCACGGTTGATGTGAGGATTAAATGAGATGCTATATAAAGCAATTAGCACAGTGCCCACCACGTCGTAGGCACCCAAACAATGTCAGCTACTCATAATAATAATTGTATTATTTTTATTATCGTTATCACCAGTCTGTGGAGGAGACGACCTACAAATAGCTGTGATAAAGCACATTTGCCCTAATCATGAGGGAATTCCAGGGCAGAGTGACTAACACCGGGCGCTTGAAGGACAAGTGTCCCACAGGGTGGAGCAGCTGTGAGAGGGAGGGGAAAAAAGGAGAAAGAAAAACATAAGGAATATGGGCACTAAAACCAGGAGAGAGTTGAGCGCCGACGAAACGCTAACATATTTTAATTTCACTTAAATGTCACACACACGGATACACACACACATACACATACAACCCTAAACTAAAGACAGTAAAACAAAGGACTCTTGAAACAAGTTGATAAATGTAAGAAGTCCAGAGCACCAACAGCTATTTTGAATGATGTGCTCAGAAAACACAGTATTCTAGATTCACGGGCTTCCGTCCTCATGAGATGAATCTGTGCTTTGGAGCCAACAGGCTGGGTCCTGTTGGCAGCTCTGCCCCCAGTAACAATGTCACAAAGTCACTCTAGACCTCAGTTACCTCATCTTGAAAGTATTGTTTAAAAAATTACAGAGAAAGCATGGAAAGCCCCGAGCAGAGTATCTGGCACACGACAGATGCCCAGCAAATGACACAGCTAATAATAATGACAGCAAATACCAATACAGGATCTGCCAGGTACCAGTTCTCAGCACTTGAAATAGTCACTCATTCATGTGTCATGATTAGCCCCTGTGAAGGAACTACCACTATTATGCCTGGTTTACAAAAGAGAAATAGAAGGAAGGTTAATAACTTGTTCAAAGTCACACAGCCAGTCAGTGGCAGAGCTGGGGTCCAAATTCAGGCAGCCTTAACTTTTACCTCCACTGCCTCTCCCAGTGTAACAATGAGGGTAGCAGAAGAATCACAGGTTCTTAGAAAGAAAAAGCCTAGGATTTTATTTGTTCAACAAACCTTTACTGAGGGCGTTATCTGGGCCAGGTGTCAGGCCAAGCACTAGGTATACAGTCATGGGGGAATCAGGTGAATTTCTCCCAGAAATTCATTGTCTCTTCGAATTCCTAATTGTGGGTAGAAAAAGGGAAGAAGCTACAGTGGTGTACTGGAGCCAGCTCACGTGGGCTTGCAAAAGCCGATTATGAAATTTTCAGAAATTTTGCAAGGTGGTTGTTAAAGCCAGCCATTATTGAAAATTAGATTACAGCAACATAATTAATTATATTAATAACAAAGATAATAAATTATAAAACTTCACCACTTGCTAATTATTTTGCTACAGTTTACTGTATCTACGCTTTTAAGGTAATTTGCATCTATTGCCTGTTTGGTGGAAAAACTATTAGTGATGCATCTCTTCCCAACTCCAAGTTCAGTGGCATCATATTGGTAGCTTGAAATCAGTTACGGTGGGAGTGTTTACACCACAGAAGTCAGCAAACTCTACAAATCGGTGCTTGACTTAGTGTTTTGTTTATTGTTTAGACTTTGAAAAGTGATGGAGAAAATGGCAATCATATATCATGTCTGTAAATACTTTGTTGTGAGTAGCACAGAATCTGAGGAAATAGTCTAGCATTCCAAAACTACTATCCACCTGACTCAGCAAAGAAGCTGCCCAGGCTGTTGAAAATTGCGTGAAATCCTGACACACAATTCCATTGTTTCACGTTCATCTTATTCATTAACGTATGCAAAACTATCAACTAACATTCGTGTTGAAACTACTCATTCATCAATTACAACGATAGGCTGCCTACAGATAAAACCAATAAAAAGTAAAGCTCTAATGACATAAAAAAAAAAACTATAAAAAGTTGGCAAAAATCATCCCCAGCGTTCTGTAAGAATCTACTGGCTATATGGAATTTATAATAAAGAATATATTGTATATTTTACTATTATTTATAAATTGTGTGCCACGCATCTTTTATATAAGTAAAATTTATAAGCTTATGTGTGTGTGTATACGCATACATTCTTCCCATAAGCCACTTGTTAAACATTTACCAGTAGACTTCTGGAAGAGGGTGAATTAGGGAACTCCCTGGTGGTCCAGTGGTTAAGACTCCGCGCTTCCACTTCAGGGGACGCGGGTTCGATCCCTGGTTGGGGAACTAAGATCTCACATGCCGTGTGGTGAGGGCCAAAAAAAAAAAAGAGGGTGAATTAGATCTAATTCACAGGGGATGTGAGACAGGCTTGTATATTTAGAAAATGTGCTTCTGAAAATATTTTTAGGCCTCCCCACTTCCCTCATTGAGAGCTTAGTCTTAGCATTATAAGCCCACGTGTCACTCAGGGCTTTCCTCACCTAGAGATAGAGGTAAACTTGGCCTAAACAACCCCCTGCCTGGAGTATGTGTACCCAGTGCCCTCCCCAGTGCTTTGGTGAACCCCTGCCCTGTCTTCCTCTTGGTGGATTCAATTCACTTCTTCTCCTTGCATGCTTGTTGTTTTGGCTTAGCTTTGGCCTGACCTGGGCAGAAACCCCAACTTCCAAGAAGCTCTTTCCCAAGAATAGTCCACCAAGCAAAATAACAAGAGTCAAAAAGATTGTACTAGGGAACCGACGCCCCAGGAAGCAGCTCTTATGATGAATGGGATTCAATGGAAAAAGTATTCCAGTCTCCTCACCCCTTAGGTAGGCAAACTCTGAGGCATGTTTCTCGCGGTTTCCCCAAGGTGCCCAGAAGAATTACCTGCCAGTTTCCCTTGGAAATAACCTGCTCAACACACCTCGACTGTCTTTCTTCCCTTTCTCGGCTCTCTTTCCTCACTCCCCTACTGCTATTTCCTGGGATCATCTCCCACCAAGCAAAGCAGAATCATTGTTTCATGGCTATAATGGATGGACTGCAAAAAAATGGTCCCAGTTCTTCATCTCTTACTGTATCCAAGCCCTTACAATGTGACTTCACAGCTCTTCCCATCAGCCTTGCGGATGCCATTCGTCAGCGGAACGCAGTGAAGGGTCAGTGTGCCATTTCTGAACCTGGGCTTCAAGAAGTGAGGTGCACTTCCACTCTCTCTTTCTCAATCCTTCACCATCAGACATGCAGCCTGCTGGAGTATGAGACGATTGGAGCAAAACCAAAATCAGCCCTGTTGCCCAAGCTGAGGACCAGAGAGAGAGTCCAGCCAAAATTAGCAAAAATTACCTTGCCAAATTTCACCTGACTACAGATATACAAGTGAGCCCAGCCAAGCCCAGTTCAGGTCAGTAGAACCAGTCAGCTAATCTACAGGGCAGTAAACAAAAGTAAATGTTAATTGCTGTATGCTACCAAGCTCTATGCTTGGTTGTTACGAGTCACATTTTTCTGTTTCTTTCTATGTCTAGTAATTTGGTATTGCATCCTAGACATTACTAAAGATATACTGTAGAGACTCTGGATTCCGTTATGTTCCTTTTAGATTATTGATTTTCATTTTAGCAGGCAGGCAGTTAACTTGGCTGATCTCAAACTCCAAACCTTGTCTCCCCTTCAGGAGCCAGCAGAGAAATTTCTACCCAGTTCTTTTCATTTTAGCTGGACTACCTGGATTTGCCCCAAGAATGCATAATTGAAGACAGAAATTTAGGCAGAGTTTATATATAGAATTTAGGCTGCCCCCTCTGTGTTTCTCTCCTTTACAGATTTCTCCTCTCACTCTAGAGATGTGGTGATTGTCCCAAACTCAGTCCTCTCGATCCCTCAAACAGTAAAACTTCAAGTATCTATCTGAATTTTTTGCTATAACCTGAACTTGCTCTCAGGTGCAAAGGTATAAAATGGGAAATTCAGTCAGGGATGATTCCTTCTTCAGGTGTCAGATCCCCTCTAATTTCTACCTGTTTTTGTCACTCTCCAAGGCCTTTACATAGTGCTTTTTAAAAATATTTTGTCCAGAGTTTACAATTGTTGCTAGAAGGAGCGTTGGTCCATTACAAATGACTCCACAGTTACTAGAAGCAAACTTTCAGCAATAGACACCCGATGAGCTGACAGAACCACAGCTCTTCCTAGCATGGCGGCTTGAATTCAAATAAGCAAAAGAATCTCTAAGTTGGAAGTCATCTAGTGTTCGCTCAATCAATGTTGCTGAATTAAATTGAACAACAAATGTTGGGATCTCAGGGACTGATTTGTACAGCTGTAACATGGCTCTAATCAATGGCTTACTGACTGCTGTTCAGACTGGTGCTGCAGGAAATGTCTGTGCACCAGTCCTGAGAGCCCAAAGATCAAGGGACCTGGGAGGATGGAATGCTTTTGCTCAGAACCAGGCTGGAAAATCATCCCCCTCCCATAACAAGTTGCCACAATTCTAACACCTTTAGGAAAGTCAGAGAAGTTCACAGAACTTAAGGGAAGGTTGCAAGAGGCCATAAAGGAACACTGCAGTTTGGAGCTTCTGAGAGCCAGAAGACATATTCTCGTAAGGAAAAGGTCCTAGTGTATTTGGATATAAATATATGACCACATAGTTTATCATTCAAAACAGGGCACCTGTGAGAGTGGAAGGGGCTTCTAGTAATAATTATGCCATGGCAACAGGCCTGAAATAATACCACTGCAGTCAAATTGGTATGTATAAAACCCTGAATGGCAATGGGTGTGGTATTGTGTGATGGTGTTGGGTCTCTCACGGGCACACTGGAAGATGGTGCATCCCTGATTCCCTACAAGCAATAAAATCATGGCCAGTGCAGTTGTTACACAGTCATCTTGGGTACCAACAGCATAGCTCTAGATGGTCCTGGAACTTCAGCACTGGACACTTGGCAAAGGCAGGAGGCTGGAAGAGATACACTGGCCCATGGAGCTGGAGCAGGTTTAAAACTAAAGATAGCCAAATACCCCATTTTCAGTGTCCAAAGGAGCCTGGAAAATGCAGACTTGAGTCACATAGAAGCTGATATCCCAAGTAGATTGAACATGGCAAGCAACACCCACACTGTGGCAATTCTAGAAGCCATGGCATTCTAACTGGTTTCATTCATTCATCCATTCCTTCCATAAACATTTATTGATCCAGGGCGCTGGGCTAGGAGCTGAAGACACAGTGCAGTTTGAAAGGCACCCCGGTTCACAGGGGCCAGGGTCTGGCCTCAGCAACTGGGGCTCTGAGGGCTAGTCAGGTGGTCAGGGCTCTGCTGAGATGCTGAGGTTCAGTCCTGGGCTTCAAGGCAAGCAGAGAGCTGGCAAGCAAACAGGAACTGTGGCACAACTCTGATTCCAAAAAAGCGTGCACCTTGGGATGGTGCCGAGGGCTTATGGCTGGTGTACCTGTGAGGAAGAGTATCACTTCTGCAACTTCTGTGCACCTGAAGTCGGGCCGAGATGCACTGACTCCCAGACCCCGCCTGCCACTGGCTTGTGAACGATAATAAGCAGCAAGTCAAGTCGGCGGGACAGACATGCTGAGCCTGAGGGAGGATGCTCGGCTGGGTGGGGAAAGGCGCGCGCCAACGACCCAGTCTACACATTACACCGATACCATCCCATCCCCTCAACACCCTGTAAGGTGGACAGCCCCATCCCTAGTACAGAAAACTAAAACTCAGGGGCGTTCACCCACCTACGGAGGTTAGAGAAAGAGCCAGAAATGAAACAAGCGCCACACCCTCAAGGGCCGACTCTCCTTCCATCATCGACGCCTCCCGAACTAGAGGAAAGGGCTGGCGCAGAGCTGAGTCTGTGAGTACTCGGCTCCCAAGGCTGAGGAAATGAGGACAGCTCTGTGTGCCCTGGAGACACCCATGGAGGGTGCTGGCGCACCCCGGAGTCCGGAATAGAGCGGGGGGCAAGTAAAATGCAGGACGCTCAGGGGCTGGGCTGTATCTGTCCCCTCGTTGACAGCATCCAGACCCAGGAACAGCGGTAAATTGAATCCAGGCCTCCAAGCTGAGACCTGAAAACGTCTAGAGCTGCGTTTCCCCCCGACAGTTGCCCTCAAAGTCAAGGACAACTGCTATGAACAGAGATACTGCTTACACAGCCAGGTGCCAGTGAGGATGAATGCATCCAGGCAGGGGCTCTGACCCTGGGGAGGTTGGGGGCTGGCTGGGGGACATTTGTCAGCTGAGCTTTGTCTCATTCCAGCGCCCTGAGGAGATGCCTGGCTCTGGTGCTCAGACCTGAGTCCAAATTCTGGCCGTACCACTCAGGCTTCTCGTCTGCGGAATGATAGTGACGACTTCCACTTTCCAGGACATCCAGAAGCTGGGAGCAGAGGCTGTTAGGGTCCACCTGGATCCCTTCTGCCACAGGTGCACCCAACCCCCAGCTGCTTCAAGGACTACGGGGAATTCTACCCCACAAGAGCCTGGGAGGTTACACACCTGCCCCAGGTGGCCAGTGACTATGATGGACATAAAAAAGCCCAGCCCTCTTGTCTCAAGAGGGGACAATTCTGTGGCACAATTTACACTCCAGAGCCCCTCTGTGGACCCGGCCCAGGCTAGACTTGCCACCTTTCCTGGGACCACATCCTTGCTCCCCTCCTTCCCCCTCCCTACCTGTCAGGGGTTCTCCAGAGAACAGACCAGTAGGACATACGAGCTGATGCTATAATCCAGAGGTGGAATTTCTTCTTCAAGGAAACCTTAGTGTTTGCTCTTAAGACCATTAACTCATTGGGTGAGGCCCACCCACATTATTGAGGGTCATCTCCTTTACTTCAAGTCAACTGATTATCAATATTAACCACATCTACAAAATATCTTCACACCTAGCTTAGTGTTGAATTACATCACTAACTGGGTACTATATCCCAGCCAAGTTGACACCTTAAACTAACCCATCACACATCCACCTTCTTCACTCTCTCACAAGTTTTGCCTGAAGATCACACCCTCATTAAATCACATGCACATGAACCCTTGCCTCAGGCTCTGCTTCCAGGGAACCCAACATGAGATAAAGGTTAAACTGCCCACTGGTCTCTCAGCAACCTGACCACTGATCCCTTCTTAAGGTATTTGATGATCTGGGCAAACAAATCATCCCATGTCCTAAAAGCAGTTCCATTTTAGTGGAGGACTGTTGGAAAGAAAAGGGACTTTGGGACCCAAAGGAATGTGTTCTATGCTTAGACTCTGGGTGACTTTCTCTGCTGGGGTGAAAGTTGGGGTCCCAGGGTTCTTAGCTGGGATTTGTGGCCGTGGATTTGCTGTGTGACCAAGGACAAGCTATTCATCTTTTACAATGCCAGCGATGGGAGATGAGGCTGAAAGCTCGTGACTGGAGAGGCCAGCTGAACCCTGTGTACACTGAGGTTACAGGGGAGCAGAAGACAAAAAGCAGGCAAAAGCCTTGCATTCCAGGCAAGACGTGCTGGGGAGAGGAGATCAGGTCAGGCAAGGGCTTGGGGGCAGAAGAAGGAGCAGACACACTGTGAGGACAAGGCCACATGTCCAAGAAAGAGAAAGAGGCTCACTGAGGCTCCCTGCACTCCTCACCCTGTCCTGGCCTCACACATCCCTCCCTCATCCCCCTCTTCTTAAGGTGCCTGCGCGACTCTCCCGATCTGCCAACCAAAGGAACCAAGTGGCATCTGGGTGGCCCTTCCCCTGACTTGTTCATGTGGCCACTCCTACTCACCTTCCGATCGCAGCATAACCTCAGCCTCCTCCGGGT
Organism: Neophocaena asiaeorientalis asiaeorientalis; assembly: GCF_003031525.2. NCBI lineage: Eukaryota > Metazoa > Chordata > Mammalia > Artiodactyla > Phocoenidae > Neophocaena > Neophocaena asiaeorientalis. The sequence continues at coordinate 16,406,932 of NW_020172779.1, forward strand.
ACCCCCGACCTCTCCATCTGATATAGACACCTACCCCAAGTTCCCATGCTCCCGGAACACTGTGATGTCTAATTTCTCATCTTCCTTCCTGGTTAGACTGTGAGCACCCCCAGGACTGGGGCTGCACCTTAACTGTCCCTGGACCCAAAGCACAGTGAGTGGCAAACAGTAGGTGCTCAATGAACCAATGAGACACAGACAGGGCCCCGTGCCAGTGCGTAGGAAAGGGGAGAGAGAGGCAGCCCCGGCCACAGCGCTCCCATCTTTTAGAAGTGGCAAGTGCGTGCCTCATTATCATTTGAAGTTGGTTGTCACAGTGCCATTGCCCAGACACACCCCCAGGGCAACACGAAGGAAAAGTGAATTCCAAGTGGGCAAGCCCAACAAGCCCTCTAGGAGCAGGGGGCACCAGAGCTGGCTGAGAACCAGGAGGGGAATGCCGCCAAGTGAACAGCAGGGGCTTTGCCGCAAGGCCTTGGAGCCACAATGGTGTCTGGGAGGTGGGAGGACCCAAGTTGGGGAGACAGTGTGGAGGCCCCCAGGGGACTTCCGGGAGCTCTTCACCAGGATCTGCCCCATCTGTGTACCAGTCAGGCCCAGTGCGAAAGCAAAGGCCATCCATTGGCTGGTGTGAGTCGACGTCAAGGCCCAGCTTGGATTCACAGTGACGTGCATTGATTTTGGCTCTTGCAGGATGTCAGCTCACCCGTAAATTAGAAGATTTATCTCAAGGAGCTACACAGATAAGTGGCTTTGCACATAAATAACTTTTCTTTCTCAGCTAAGAGTGCTAACGTGGTGAGGACGTCTGTGGGAGAGGCTTTAGGGAGCTCCTGCCATATCCCCAGGTCCGGCTCTGGGCAGGCATATGGACACAGCCAAGGACAACTGCAAGGTGCCCCGACCCCGGTCCAACCTCAGCTCAGGAAAGGGTGTGCCGTTGGCCTTGCCTACCTTGCTTCGTGCTAAAGGATTCACTCACTCATTCATTCATTCATCAAACATCAACTGAAGGTCTCTTCAGTCGATGGCCACTTCTGGGGCCAGGGGCTCTGGATGGACGCAGAGGTGGACTAGACCAAGCCCCTGCCCCCCACCCCCGGAATTCACATGGCAGTGGAGGACACAGGTGATCAATGACTGGGATGACATCAGGTGTGCTCTGCGCCGTGAGGAAAGTAAACTGATTGACGTGAATGATATGACCAGGGCGAGTGGAGGCTATTCAGATGGGGTGGTCAGGGCAGGCCTCTCCGAGGGTGGCACCTGAGGCGAGCCTTAAAGGATGAGAATGAGGCAGACTTGCAAAGAGGAAGAGGAGGGAGGGCATTCCAGGCAGAGGGAATTACAGAGGCGTGGGAGAGCTTGGAATGTTCCAGAAACAGAAAGGAGACTAGATAGAGGCTGGATGTTGGTGAGCAAGTGGGAAAGAGGTGGGAGGAAGGCATCAGGGGCTGGATCCTGCAGGCCAGTGGATGAAGTTCGCATATGACTGAGAACATCACGGGAAGCTAGTGAAACGGTCTTAAGCAGGGAAGTGAGATGATTCCATTTGGGTTTGCAGCGTGGTCTGGAGCGCCACTGGACACTGGATTGGAGGGGTCAGGCACGGAGGAAGGGAGGGCAGTTAGGGCTGCGTGGACATCCGGGTGGGCAGGAAGGGAGGCGACTCAGGGGTGAGGGAGGTGACGGGAAGCAGAAGGATACAAGCTGCATTTTTGGAGAACGTGGTCAATTCCTACGCCAGGAGAGAGGCCCAGGCAGCTGGCTTCCCAGGCTACAGCTGCTGCAAACACAGCCGAGGCCACCCACGTGGAGGCCACGCAGCCATTCCTGCAGCCCGCTGACACCGTCCTCGGATTCCCACGCCCGGGCTGCCTCGGGGCTGAGTCTTCTGAAGCCTGAGCGGCAGTAGCCGGACAAGCTCTGCTCCGTGGACTGAATTTATGTTCCTACAAGCCCAGGGGAAGCTCCACAGAAAAGCAGACATTGTTCCACGTACCAAATGACCCCTTCACCTAAAATCCATCCTCATGTAGGGTCTTTTCCCTTCTATTTGGATATCTTATTATTTTTTTTATCACCCTTCTATAATTCTTGAAAAGGATTTTTCCCATCAGTTTTCCTATAATAAATCCTCATTAAAAGGTGGTACTTTGGTTTGTAACCTTGTGTTTGTTATCAGCTGAGTATTTGGCAAAATGGCTTTAGACTTACTGGTCCCAAATGAATCTGCTGGGGGTGAACTGTCCCTATTTTAGCATCCTCCACAGGACCCCTGTTTTTCTGAGTTGAGGAGGGACTGGGAACAGAACACTGAAGGCCGCCCTCACTCCCTCTCCCCACAGAAGACCCACCAAGACACATCGAAGGACCTCTATCCAGCATGGCAGACACTGCTGTGATCTCCTGGGTACCTGATTCGGTTCAGGTATCAGAGGAGGTTGCCCTCTCAAATCAGAGTTGTTTCCAGTTCAAATGAGACACTTTGATTTATCCAAAGATGAACCCTGGGGGCGAGAAGGAAAGGGAGGGAGCGCTGGGTTGAGTGCTATGGATAGAAGAGGACAAGGAAAGGGGTTCAGCTGGAGTCCTGGAGGTCCCGGAAAAACACGGCCTGTATAAGCCTTCCCTGAAGAGTGGGTGAGGACCCCACATGGGGCCACCCAAGCATGGTACCCGAGGATTTAATAAAGCAGTTATCAACAAAGGGGATGGGAGGGTGTGCAGAAACCACAGGGGAGAGCGCAAGGTATGGCGGTTGGTAACAGTGGGCACCTTTATTGACCTGAAGCCCAGCAGGGAGAGGAAGGGCCATTCCCAGCACTAGAGCAGAGAGCTGTGCGTCCTACAGGAGCTGGGACCTACGGTCAAGGGATACAAAAGTCCTCAGTAACCCTGCAGTGAGGTAAACACCCCGACCTCTCTCTCCTTCTTCCTCCTGACATCTCCCTGTTGCTCCCCACTGGCCGGACCAGAGTGCAAGAGGGCCAGTAGAGGCAACTCATATATGTCTTGAGTTTCCTTTCGCTGCTGTAACAAATTATAACAAACAGAATGGCTTAAAACAGCACGCATGTATCACCTTACAGTTCTGAAGGTCTGGGGTTCAAAATGGGTCTCACTGGGCTAAAGTCATGGTGCAAGTGGAGCTGCATTCCTTCAGACTCCAGGGGAGAACCTGTTCACTCCCCTTCCTATTTCCAGAGCTACCCACCGTCCTCAGTCCACGCTGTCTCAGTCTGTTTGAGCTGCAGTAACAAAGTACCAGGGACTGGGTGGCTTATAAACGACAGAAATGCATTTCTCACAGTTTTGGAGGCTGGAAGTCCAAGATAAACTGATCCAAGGTCTAAGATGGCGGTCTTCTCACCATGTGCTCACAAGGTAGAAGAGTCAAGGAAGTTCTCTGGGGTCTCTTTTATAAGAACACTAATCCCACTCATGAGGGCCATCCTCTCAAGACCTAATCAACTCCCAAAGGCCCCACCTCTAAGGGTTGGGGGCTTAGGATTTCGAGATATGAATCTGGGGGAAACACAAACCTTCAGTCCATAGCACATGCAGTATCTGTGACTGGTTTATTTCACTTAGCATAATGTTTTCCAGGTCTAACCATGTTGTTGGAAATGGCAGGATTTCCTTCTTTTTTGAGGGTGAATTCTATATACGTACATTTCACATTTTCTTCATCCATTTGTCTGTCGATGGACATTTGGGATGTTTCTAAATCTTGGCTATTATGAATAACGCTACAATGATCATGGAAGTAGAGGTATCTCTTCAAGCTCGTGATTTCTATTTTAAATATATCATCCCAATTAAATTTCAGTCATCTTTCAGGGAAGAACGTTGTTTTTTTGCTTTGTTTTTTTTCCTACTTTCAGATGAGGAAATGAGATCCAGAATTAGTAATGGTGGGTAACTTGAAGCTCTCACCACATGCCCGGCCCTAGAAGTTTGGGACACTCCTGTAGACAAGGCAGTGAGTGGCACAGCAGACAGGGCTGCATTGGCTGGGATCATTGCCCCATTTGGAGCCTGGTGCAGAGAAGATGCCTGGGAACTACCTGGTGGGGGGATGAATGAAGGGGCTGTGAATGTCCACCTCTTGGGAGGGTATCGGAGCATCGAAGACAAGGGGGAAGGGAGGTGTTTAAAAAGACTGAGCCGTCTCGTGGGAAACTTTCAGCTTCCTCCACAGGAACTTTCTTCCCTCCACAGGAACAGCCCTAAATGTTTGGGAACTTTCTGGGACTTTACCTCCAAATCAGACTGCACTCCTCTACACTTTTTTTTGTGACTGTGCTGGAAAAGACTCTCTTTTTTCTCATTCCCTGACAATGCATCAAGAGAGACCAAAGTTGGAAATCCAATTCCTGGCACCAAAGCAGTGGGTCCAGGTGCTGCATCCCAGGCTTTGCAAAGAGTCAGCCCCGAGGCAGCCAAGGCCATGGGAGCTGCCAGAGGCCGGCACACCACCCAGGGAGGGGGCAAAGCCCTTCCTTCAGGCAGAGAGAAGGGCTGGAAAGAAGAAGAAAATCAGGAAAGGTGGGGAGAGGGCCAACCATTTACACGTGAGCACCGAGGAAGGCTAAGAACCCACACAGACTGAGCTCCTGTCGTCTTTGGCAAATATTAAGGCACAATGGCAGGCATCTCTGTGCCACTGCGATCTGATCAAATGGCACTTTCATCATCACAGCACAGAACAGAGCAGGAGCTGAATGGGGGCAAACGGATGCTCAGCTCTGTGTGTGTGTGTGTGTGTGTGTGTGTGTGTGTGTGTGTGTGTGTGTGTTTTAGAGTCAACCATTAATAATTCATGCCGCAGCTAAATGACGAGAGGGTCGGAGCCATCCTCAGCACCCTCCCCCAGGCACCAGCACCAGCTCCCCGCCACCGACCCCTTTGGGGGACCGCCTGTCCCTCTCTCCGCCTGGGACCAGAAGCGCCTGCCTGCTGTGTCATGCAGCGCCTGACACGCCCGGGACAAACGCTGACATCCTGCATCAGGCTTTTCCTTCCAGCCACCCAAAATCAAACAGGCTACAATGTGGCGATTTATCCTCCCTCCCATTGTCCTCAGCCTCACCCCTGCCCCTCAGAGGATGCAGGCCAGCTGGACAGGTCCTCCTGGTCACAAGCTTAATTCCCATTGGCCCCTGCCCCGCAGCAACAGCCTATCCGATGTGAGCCTGGACATCCAGCCCTAGGACTAGCTTTTAGTGATGCCCAGATGCTTCGAGGTGCTGGGCAGGTTTTAAAGGGGGTGGCGAATGCTGTATTATTTCGCCCCTCCTGCCCCCCTACCCAATTCTTGGCGCAGTCTGTCCTGGCACATCCCTGGACAGACGTTCCCATCCCTCACCTGAAAAGGGTTTCAGGACATCTGTCCCTGCCCAACTCCATTCCTCAAAGTGGCCTGACACGTTATCATGGTGGTAGGCATGCGGTCCCCGTAGCGGGGAGGGGAGATCTGACTCAGGCCCCCAACAGCTGGTGCAGCCGCAGCCCCACGGGGAAGCCTCTCGTCTCACCCCACAGTCCCCTGAAGTCGGGGCTTAGCACAGCCATGCAGCCCACGATAAATCAAACCAAGGCCACAAGGCAGGGGTGGGACACAGCTGTGTTACTGCAGATGCCCTGGGGATCGGTGGAGACTGTGAACATCACACAGCAGACCCACACGTCTCACACAATTACTTCTTGGTGCCGTTTTTCGTTCCCCATTTACCTCCTGAGGGCTCATTTTTTATTCACTAACTATTTAGGGACTGCGTACCATATGCCAGGCACTGAACCAGGCACTGGGGGTAGAGCAGGGAGCGAAATACAGCTGCTGGAGCTTGTGTGTGTGTTTTGGGGTCAGGGGGAAGATAATCACAACATATGGGTGTGGGTACAGATAGAGACGGAGATGCAGACTGCAGATACAGATGTTAGCACTGCACTGCGGGGGGAGGGAATAAATGAGTCACAAGGACCCTTCACCACCTCTGTAGATGCTATCTCTGCCCAAGCTGTTTTTCAGGAGCTTGGAGTCAACTATGTCCAGTTCAAGCTCCAGCTGGCTAAGAGGCTAAGACTGACTGGGACCACCAACCCTCCACCTGGGCACGCGTTCTGTTAGCGTCCACTCAGTGACCTTTCCACATCACGGGGCCGAGAACTCCACCGCGGAACACGCTCACACCGCCGTTTTCTGAACGTGTGTCCCATGAAGAAGCATGTAGCTTAGCTGCGCCTGTGCGGAATGACGATGACCCTCACCTTTTCCTTGTCTCCAATCTCCTTTCCCCAAGCTCCCCAAGCCTCAGCCCACCTGGCTGTTTTATACCATAAATATCCCAGCCCCTCACCTTCAGGGAAGTGGATTGGAGTTTTGTCCTCCCATCTTCTCGCTTGGCCGCCTTATGAATAAACCTTTTCTCTGCTGCGAACCTCGGCGTCTCAGCATTTGGTCTGCTGAGTGTCGGGCCATCGAACCTGGTTCGGTCACAGGAGGGGCAGCAGGAGGCTGGGAGGCCGGAGGGAGAAGGCAGCGGGAGGCGAGCTCAGAGAGGTCCTGGCCCGATGACACACCCCGGGGACGTCCCCCCACTGACGGAGGGGGCAGCAGTGGACGGCTTGCGCAGAGGCTCCCCCTGACCTGATGGTGTCGTCATGGCCCCATGTAAAGGACACGGGCAGGAGAAGGGAAGTCGGCCAGGGGGAGCAGAACACCCAGGCCATATGGTGCTGGGACCCGTCTGGTGGCTGTGAACGGGCCCAGGGACCAGCCTCTGGATGGTTCTACAGGTGAGAGTGCTGGGTCTGCTGACGGACTGGAAGTGGGGTGAATAGAGGCCCCTCCTCCTGGTGGAATCCACACCCTTCTCTCCACCTGGAGGAGGGCGTTGTCTGCTGCCCACAGCTCACTCCCACTGAGCCCTGAGGCACCAGATGAGCTCTGACCTGGGTGAGATCTTCCCCAAGGGCTAAGTGCAGAGGAGAAGGAAATGAACCTTCCCTGTGCCCAGGGCCTACTGTGTGTGGCAGCAAGGCCAGGCCCTCTGCTACACACCCTCAGCCAGTCCTCACAACTGACCTGTGCTAGGGTCCCCAGTTCACAGATAGGGTGTCTTGACATTTCAGACTAGTGTGGGCTGGGAACAGCCCTGCGGGGTCTCTGCTACAGGAGCTGGCAGGCAGGGAGTCACGGCTCACACCATCTGACTCCAAGCCACTTCCCTTTTCCCTTAAGAAAACTCTGGATTCCTCTCTCTTGGTCCTGGTATAGAAAGGCCCTCCTGCCACCAGCTGTCAGCCTCTCTCACTCAACTGTTTCACTGATTCAAAGACACACCCTCTGCTGTTCCTTCCCCGATTCCTCTCTCCTCCTCCCTTGGTTTTAAGACTTTGAAAAGGAGCAATTTTATGGGAAAAGAGCTGCATACAAAATCATATATATGCTGTAAACTCATTTTATAAAACAAAATATATGTTTATGCTTACATAAATAGGTTGAAAACTAATCCACAAAAATCTAAACAGTTTAATTCTCTAGAATTTGCATTTTCTTCTTTGTTCTTTTCTATATATTCCAAATCACCTGCCATTTATAGGAAGCATTATTGCATGAGGTTTACAAACATGGGCCCTGGGACCGGGAAGCCTGGATTCATTCCTGGGCCCACAAACTCATCTGATTTGGGGCCAATTCTCGGCCTCACTGGGCCTCTCCTTTCTCTTCTCTAAAATGGGGATCAGGACTTCCCTGGTGGCGCAGTGGTTAAGAATCCACTTGCCAATACAGGGGACACGGGTTCGAGCCCTGGTCCGGGAAGATCCCACATGCCGCGGAGCAACTAAGCCCGTGCGCCACAACTACTGAGCCTGCACTCTAGAGCCCACGAGCCACAACTACTGAAGCCCGCGAGCCACAACCACTGAAGCCCGTGCACCTAGAGCCCGTGCTCCACAAGTGAAGCCACTGCAATGAGAAGCCCGCGCACCACAGTGAAGAGTAGCCTCCGCTCGCTGCAACAGAGAAAGCCCGCACATAGCAATGAAGACCCAATGCGGCCAGAAATTAATTAATTTTTAAAATAATAAATAAATAAGTAAATAAAATGGAGATCATAATAACACCCCTTCCTCCATCCTCGGGCTGTTAACAGGACCCAGCGGGGTAGGGCCGGGGAACTGCGGATGGCACTCAGGCCGGTGGTCAGAGCTGAGGGAGTGATGGCTCTCACGATGGGCTTGCACTGCTTCTAAAATCACAGCTTGCAGAGCAGTTTTAGAGAAATATCTTTTAAATAATTCAAAAGCCAGGGTGGGCGCAGGAGAATTAAAACTTGTTCTAACCTTCAGAGCCTGTGAATCTGAGGCTTCTGTGTTAAGAACATTTCAAAGCTTCCTGGAATCTATCTTCATTTGGAGCCTAAGCACTGGGGAAAGATGATAAACAGGCCTGCGGCCCAGGACAATTAACAAACCACAGGATATGGAACCACGGGATATGGAGAGACATTCCTCAGGTAAGAAGCAGGATCCTCCCTTGCTTGTGTTGCAGGGGTGCGGACATGTGGTGTGTGTGTATGTGTGTGTGTGTGCTGTGAGTGTGTGTGTGTGTGTGGGGTGTGGTATGCATGTATATGTGTGGTGTGTGTGGTGTGTGTGTGTGGTGTGTGTGTCTGTGTGGTGTGTATGTGTGGTGAATGGTGTGTGTGTGTGTGGTATATGTGTGTGTGTGGTGTGTGTGGTGTGTGTGTCTGTGTGGTGTGTATGTGTGGTGAATGGTGTGTGTGTGTGTGGTATATGTGTGTGTGTGGTGTGTGTGGTGTGTGTGTCTGTGTGGTGTGTATGTGTGGTGAATGGTGTGTGTGTGTGTGGTATATGTGTGTGTGTGGTGTGTGTGGTGTGTGTGTCTGTGTGGTGTGTATGTGTGGTGAATGGTGTGTGTGTGTGTGGTATATGTGTGTGTGTGGTGTGTGTGGTGTGTGTGTCTGTGTGGTGTGTATGTGTGGTGAATGGTGTGTGTGTGTGTGGTATATGTGTGTGTGTGGTGTGTGTGGTGTGTGTGTCTGTGTGGTGTGTATGTGTGGTGAATGGTGTGTGTGTGTGTGGTATATGTGTGTGTGTGGTGTGTGTGGTGTGTGTGTGTCTGTGTGGTGTGTGTGTGGTGAATGGTGTGTGTGTGTGGTGTGTGGTGTATGTGTGTGTGGTGTGTGTGTGGTGTGTGTGTGGTGTGTGTGTGGTGTGTGCATGTATGGTGTGTGTTGTGGTGTGTTGTGGTGTGTGTGGTGTTTGTGTGTGTGTGTGTGTGGTGTGGCATCGAGGACGTGGGTCTCCAGGGCTGGCAGAAGCTGACATGGAGGCATGCACACATCTCTGGTTTCATCTCCACATCTTAGCCTGTGTGCTGCGCTGTGCACGGGCTGGGCACTGCTAGCCAGATGTAGAAGGGCCCAGAGGTCCAATCACAGCCAGGTGACCACTAATGGCCCAAGAACATCTGGAATGGCTGTCCTGGGATCACCTGGGACACCTCAGGGGACAGTGGCAGACGAGATGGCCTGCACTGTTCTGGCCTGGAAGGATCCTGCACTGGTCTGCATAGGGGCACCTTGGAGACTGTCCTTATCCATGGGGTGGGTCCTGAACCACACTGTTCTCCTGTGTCCCCTTCACCCCTCACCTCTAGGCCTCTGCTCTGTGACTTTCCATCTCCAGAGGCTGGGCTGATGGCCCTCGCGGACTCTCTTCAGTGGGCGGAGGGGAGATGGGAAGCTGAGGGTGCTGGCCCCAGGTGGGGTGGGGAGATGGCCCTGGGCCACTGTGCTGGGCGCTGCCAGATCGTCACCCGAGGGCTGGAGCCTGAGCTGAGGAGCTGGACAAACGTCAGGGTCACAGGGAGCTCGTGAGGCCAGAGACAAGACTGGAGGGAGGCGAGGCGGGGAGGAGCTCAGGGCCAGGTCAGCGGCCATGTGGAGGCAGGACAGGGAGAAGTGGCTCAGGTGGAGGCTGGGGTCAAGGACAGGATGCTAAACGCTTCTTGTTGCCGATCCCTGGCTGCATCCCTTCCACTCCACACCTCGTCTGCCGGCCTCCAACACCCTGTGCAAGGCTCTGCTCTCACACGCCAGACTCCTGGGCACAAAAGCCTCTCTGTGTCCCCCATTTCTTTTTTTTTTTTTTTTTTTTTTCCCCTTTTTTTTTTTTTTTTTTTTTTTTTCCCATTTCTTGATTACAGGAAATAGGCTTCATTCCATGACCTTCCCTGAGTTCCAAAGGGCAGATTCAAACAGCTGCTAATCAGGGAAGGGAGGGGATGCAGAGACAAGTGAGGAACAGTCAAAAGAAACAACAGTGCAGCCTTGGGGCAGGGTCCTGGCTCTCCCTCAAGGGATACACACAACAACATCTTTGAGCTGTTTTGCAGACACTGAAACCCTCACCAGGTGGGAGAAGTTAACTGTGCGCTGCCTACAAGCACGCAGACTCCAGACCGCGTGGAACCGGAAGGTTGATGATGCCACCTCCCACTACCTCCCCACCAACCAATCAGGAGAGTGCCCACGAGCTGATCACGCCCTCTTTGAGCCGTTACTGTAACAGTCCTCACTGCCCCCTCCAGGGCCACAGGTTGGGCCACACGGTTTTGAGAGCATTAGCCCGCTGTGGCCCCCTTTGCCTGGCAAAGCAATAAACTGCAAACTGCCTTTACACATCCACACATTCCTACCTCACCCAAAACTCTTGTCTCCAAGATTTAATTCAGTGTCGGGGTACAGAGGCCGGATTCGGCTTCAGTATCATCTCCATTTAGCAGAATGGCCCCAAGAGGCTGCCACACTCTTCCACTAGGGAGGGAGGTCAGAACTGTCTCAGGTCAAATGCTTGTGTCCCCCTCTGCTGCTCCCACGTCAGCCAAAGTGAGCCTCTACAATTGCTCCTTTACTGCCTTCAAAGTGTTTCCACGCCACAGAAGCAAGGGACAAGCTCAGCCGAACCGAAGAGACTCCCTCAGTTGAGAAGAGGGAGCTGAGAATACAGAGATTTCACAGGACAGAACGCCAGAGAGAGGAGCAGGCTGCACACAGAGATGCCCAGAGACCTGCAGCGGGCCCTGCGGTCAGAAGAACAGCCTCCGAAGACGGCCACATCCTAATGCCCGGACCCTGTGAACACGTCCAGAGACCTGCAGTGGGCCCTGCGGTCAGCAGAACAGCCTCCGAAGACGGCCACATCCTAATGCCCGGACCCTGTGAACACGTCCAGAGACCTGCCGCGGGCCCTGCGGTGAGCAGAAGAACAGCCTCCGAAGACGGCCACATCCTAATGCCCGGACCCTGTGAACACGTCCAGAGACCTGCAGCGGGCCCTGCGGTCAGCAGAACAGCCTCCAAAGACAGCCACATCCTAATGCCCGGACCCTGTGAACACGTCCAGAGACCTGCAGCGGGCCCTGCGGTCAGCAGAAGAACAGCCTCCGAAGACGGCCACATCCTAATGCCCAGACCCTGTGAACACGTCACTTTAAACAGCAAAGGGGAATTAAGGCTGCTCATCAGTGGACCTTAAAACAGGGGATGGACCTGGATGATCTGACCCCAGCTGGGGCAGAGAGATGAGATGACGAGGAGAGATCTGAAGTGTGAGAGGCCTCAACCCACCACCGCTACCTCTGAGGACAGAGCAAGGGGACCATGAGGACAGTGGGCAGGCCCCAGAGGACGGAAACGGCCCACGGGTCACAGCCAGCAAGGAAACAGGGACCTCAGAAGGAACTGAATTCTGAAGAATCTGAGTGAGCAGAAAATGGATTCTCCACTTCCTCCAGAATCCAGAGGATCCTAGAACAGAGCCAGAGTAGAGTCTCCAGAGGGAACACAGCCTGCCGACACCTTGGTCTTAGCCCACGGAGACCTATGTTGAACTTCTAACTTTCAGAACAGGAAGACAATAAATTTGCATTGTGTAAGCTGCTAAGCTTGTGGTAATTTGTTACCGCAGCGATAGAAAATGAATTCAACCCCTTTGAGTATTCTGATCAACTCATGAATGTGAGAAGACTACCAAAGGTTGGGCAAAAAGCATCTGACTGCATTAAAGGGAACAGATCCCAGGGATCATGTAGGGCCCCGCCTTGTGTACTGACTGGATGGAGTCCCAACGGAGCCGTGACCAGGGGGAAACAGAGACTTGGTTTCCGGATCTGGTTCTGCCCTAACTCATCGGTTGCCCTGGGCAAGACACACCTCCCCGGCCTCTGTTTCCTTGTGTGGGAAATGTGGGCTTGGTCTGGAAACCTTCCAAAGCCCCCTCTCCACCCCCTCCACTGTGATGCTCTTCAAGTCCTCATCACCGAACAACGATCTAGTCTTGGATTGGATTGGATTTCAGTGGTCCTTTGGGTGGAGAATAACTGGGCTGTGTGCATACAGCTACCCTGATTCCCTGCATGCCCATGTGAAAACCATCATTGGTTCCAGTTCTACTGCAGGACAGACATGAGGCAGCCAGTCGGTTCAGTGCCATTTCCCACTTCCCTCCACTGGCAAGGCCCTGTCGAGGGGGAGACCCACTGATTGTAAGAGTGAAAGAAAATGAAACAACCTAATGTCCATCAAGAGGGGAATGCTAAATAAACTACAAGGAGCCAGTACATGGAAGACTGTGCCACCTTTTAGGGATGAGGTAGATCCAAGTGTGCGATGCAGAAAGTTCCCTAGTTCTCCACACACGTGGACGTGTAAAGGCAGTTTGCAAAGCAACGCATACAGAGTAACAGTGCTTATGTTTGCTAAAGGAGAATGATACAAATGTGTATGTGTGTGTATGTATATATAACATATACATTTTTATGTATGGTATATGTCTATATATTACATATAGACATAAAACGCATTGAAAAGGGGTCTATTTTGCACACAGCTGCCCAGCAGTCCTTTTAAAACATGAGTTGGTTCATGCCCTCCTCATTACAACGCTCCAGCAGCTTCCCAGCTCACAGAGAACAAGACACAAAGTCTTTTCCGTGGCCCTCAAGGTGCCCTATGTTCTCGCCCACTCCTCCCCAACCCCGAGGCCTCCCAGGCCCTCCCCACGCAGCACACTTGGCCACAGTGCCTCCTGCTGCCCCTGGACCAGGTGAGTCCGCAAAGCCCGCACCTGCCTTCTGCTACCGGGCACACCTTCCCCAGGTGTCCGCCCGGCCCACACCCTCGCTTCTCGCAGGCTGCTGCTACAACGTCTCTCATGGAAGGAGTCTTGGTCTAAAATAACACTTCTTCCCCAGCAGCTTCCCTCCCCTGCCCCGCTCCATTTTTCTAAAGAGGACTCGTCATCCTCGAATGAGTTTTAATCTCATCTGCATATGCTCACTTACAGCTTCACTCCCTCAACTAGAATATAAGCTCTTAGAGGAATGCCAGGAACATAGTAGGTCCTCCATAAATATTAATCAAATAAATCAACAAATAATAGATAGCAAACCACACCGAGCAATACAGCCACTGTGGAGAACAGCACGGAGGCTCCTTAAAAAACTACAAATAGAACTACCATATGACCCAGCAATCCCACTACTGGGCATATACCCTGAGAAAACCATAATTCAAAAAGAGTCATGTACCAAAATGTTCATTGCAGCTCTATTTACAATAGCCCGGAGATGGAAACAATCTAAGTGTCCATCATCAGATGAATGGATAAAGAAGATGTGGCACATATATACAATGGAATATTACTCAGCCAGAAAAAGAAACGAAACTGAGCTATTTGTAATGAGGTGGATGGTCCTAGAGTCTTTCATACAGAGTAAAGTAAGTCAAAAAGAGAAAGACAAATACCGTATGCTAACACATATATATGGAATTTTAGGGGAAAAAAATGTCATGAAGAACCTAGAGGTAAGACAGGAACAAAGACACAGACCTACTGGAGAATGGACTTGAGGATATGGGGAGGGGCAAGGGTAAGCTGTGACAAAGCGAGAGAGAGGCATGGACATATATACACTACCAAACGTAAAATAGATAGCTAGTGGGAAGTAGCCGCACAGCACAGGGAGATCAGCTCAGTGCTTTGTGACCGCCTGGAGGGGTGGGAAGGAGGGAGACGCAAGAGGGAAGAGATATGGGAACATATGTTTATGTATAACTGATTCACTTTGTTATAAAGTAGAAACACACCATTGTAAAGCAATTATACTCCAATAAAAAAAAACACCAAAAAAACCCCACACCGAGTAGTCGCATCTTGGGAGGAGACAAGAGTTGCTCTGGAAGAGAAACTCTAGCTTTATCTGTAACGTCTAGATTGTTTACAGTGAGAATGTTTTCTTGGATTACTTGCGAAATTAAACATTAACAAATATTTAGGAAAAGGCCATTATAGTCCATTGTGATGAGTCCTTCGTAGGAGGAGGGGTGCTTCTCTGGGAACTCACAGGGATCTAAACTGGGAACTGAAGGGACTTCCCTGGTGATCTAATGGTTAAGACCCCACGCTTCCACTGCAGGGGGCACGGGTTCCATCCCTGGTCGGGGAAGTAAGATTCCCCACGCCATGCAGCACAGCCAGAAACAATAAAAATAAAAAAACAAATTGGCAACTGAAGAATGGGCAGGAGAGAGGAGAGTAGTAAGAGGGTTCCAGGATGAGGGAACGGTGTGAGCAAAGGTGCGGGGGTGAGATGACCGAGGCACAGCTAGGCTCAAAGTCAGGTTGAATGGAAACATACAACTTGCTCTCTTTGGCGATGCTGCCCGAACCTGCAATCCGCCAGGAGCTTGTGCTACAATACAGACATCACAAATCAATGCACAGCTTCCCCGCTTCCTTCACTGAAAAAGTCTTAACACGGAACAAACACGGAAGTTCTGTAATGGGAATGAACAGCCTGCTCGATGACCAAGTCAACTTACATTCTGGCCTGGAGCCAGGTCTGGCCTGGATGGTAACAAGGGGTTGGTAACTGGGAACTCGTCCTCAGACCCGGCTCCGTAGTTCTCCATGCAGGTCCTCTCGAGCCTTGGCTGAGGAGGGGGAGTGCCTGGGGGGCTGGAGGTTTGGGGGTTGAGGGGAGGGAAGGGGCAGAGACTAGGGCCACACCAGCTGCTTCTTGATCCATGGGGGAGACACTAAGCCCCAGGTGCCTGCAGATGCTCACATGCTCCACACCCGCCATCTTCCTCTTCTTCTTTCTCTACCTGCCTTCCCTTGTCTGACTTCTTTCTTTCATCCACAGGTATCTGTTGATTCCTCCCCTCCCTGTGTCCATCCCCGGCCATGTTCTCACTGGCCCTCCATCTGGCCAAAGTCTGGACAACTTCAAGGATTCGCCTGCAGAATGTCTAGCACCCCGAGGAAGCCTGGCCCTCCAAGGCGGGTTGGGGCTCCCTCTGCGATGTCTCCACAGCCCTTGGAAACACCTCCATCACTTGACATTGACATTGCCCAGTGACCTGCTTTACCAGATGGGGAGACTGGGTGGGGCTTGGATGGACTCACGTTCACCTCTGCACGGCCGCGTCTCAGGGCAGGATGAGTTCTCGGTAAATACATTTTAAAAAGAAAACAAAGTTGGATTGACCGTGCGAGAGTCCATGGGGAAAACGCTAATTAGACTATTTCATCCACATCCGGGGGAAGCTGACTTCTCACCCGCAGGAGGCAATCACGGCAGGTGAAGAGAGGAAAACACCAAGGGGCTCCATGCTGACCTGACGTGGTGCTGGCACAGATGTGGTCAAGGTGCCGTCAGGGGACCAGAGGCAGGAAAGGCTTCCAGGAGGAAAAAGGCCTTGGAGGGTGGGGAAGATTCAGGGCCAGGAAGAACACACTCCCGGTTTAATGGGACCCCAAAGCCCAGGTCAAAATGCACATCCCACTCTGATGGGGGCTGGGGGTAGGGTGGATGCATTAGAGGCTGGGGGAGGGGTCAGACGACAGAGCTCAGGATTAGCAACAGAGAGCCTGTATTTGGGGAGGACGCTTCCCCAGCCTCTCCGGGAGGCGCACCCAGACCACACTGAACCCCTAGCGCTGGCTGAGGCAGAAAGCATTAATTGCTTTTCTAAACTCAAGAAAGATCATCCATCTTAATTCAGATTGGCCCATCCTGGAACCGTCCATCAGCTGTTGGTGTGGCAGTAGCAGGAGGGCAGCTGGGAGTGGGGGGAGAGGAAAGGGACTCAGAGGGGGAGTGATCCCCACCGAAGGGTTCGCTAAAGGTTCCTGGGGGTCAGGCCTCGGGTGTCCGTGATCTTGGACAACAGGGAGCGCAGCAGCATCTTGATTAATCCGCAGAGAGCGCCCTGGCCTCTGCATCACCCTCTGTTCTCAATCGCTCGATCCTTCTAATTTCCCAGCGATTTAATGAAAGGATCTTTCCCTTACAAGAATGTCTCATTTTCCACCGAGCAGCGCTAAAAGAATTAGGAGTCACTAAAGCTGATCTGACTGCGGTTGTTTCCCTGTCAGAACAGAAAGGGGACAACAGGGTGACTCAGATGCCCACTGCCCCCAGCCCCTTACCCCAAGCAGGAAATCGAGGCCCAGGGAGAAGGGGTATCCTCGGGGTCACACGCAGAACTAGTGGCAGACTCGGATCGTGACAAACCCATCCCCTTCCATCTCCCCTCCATCCACTCCATAAAGGGCTGTAATCTTCAACTAGTGACTCCAGTTTATGCCTCTTTAAAATGACATGATATTCATGAAAGTTAAATTTGGGTATGAGTGTAAAAGTACTTGGTTGCTGGAAATCAACATTAACACAAATGCCTTTGCAGTTCCTAAGAAGCTGGCCCTGTAGACCCAGGCACCTAGGACAGGAGTCAGTAAACAATGGTCCGTGGGCCCAATCTGACCCGCCACGTACTTTTGTAAATAAAGTTTTATTGGAACACAGAGACACACTTATCGTTTCTGTGCTATCTATGGCTGCTCTCAGGTGACAGTTGGCAGAGTTGCATAGTTGCAACAGAGACTGGATGGCCCACAAGGCCTAAAATATCTATCTGGCTCTTTACAAGAAATGCTTGCCAAGCCCGGGCAGAAGAGGGCGGGCTACATGCCAAGGAAATCAGATGATGGCATTTAGAACATTGGCACGGGTAATCCTGGCGCTGACCCTACAGATGGGTGAGACGTCCCCACTCATGAAGGAGCTCACCGAAGCTCAGGGAGGCAGAGGGGCCGCAGAGGCCACGGAGCCGTGAGCCGAGGACAGAGCCTTGCTCCACACTGCTACCTGATGCTAGCCCCTCCGCACCGAGTGATGCCTTCCTACCCCGGGGTGGGCCCTCAGGGGTCCTCCAGCCCCAACCCCCCACTGTATGGTAGGGAACTGAGGCCCAGACAGCGGAAGAGCCCTCCAAGGTCACTCAGAGATGGGGAAAGGGCCGAAGGCTCCCGGCTCCCAACACAGTGCTACATCCGTCCTGTCAGGCTGAGCTGAGGTGACACAAAGGCGGGAATGCTGCAGCACCTGCTCTGAGTCCGGTGAGGCGCTAGGCAGGCACCAGGCCTGATCTCCAGCCACACAGGAGTGACGAATACAAGTGTCACCATCCCATTTTTCAGATGAAGATACTGAGGCTCAGAAATAGAAAGGGAAGTATCCCAGGGCGTCCAGCTAGCAGAGCCCAGGCACGAACACGGGTTCCCCTGAGTCCCAAGTTTGTTTCTTCCAGGTGAACTGGAGCCCCAGTTCCAGGCTTCCGGGTGAAATGGAGCTGCCAGAGAAGCAGAGAAGGGCCGCCCACCTCTGTTCTCCAGGGCAGTCCTGATCCGTGGAACCCACTATCCGCCAGCACCAAGTCCGGGTCAGTGGCTCGGTCGTCCTGGAGGCTCCTAGCTCCCCCTGCTGGTGTGTGATTCCCACAGCTCCATCGCTCTGTTGTTCTAGCCAAAAACCTGCTCTGGACTAGGGTTCAGTCCCACACTGCCCTGTACTTGCAGGTTACAAAGAGATTCCACAGGCTTTGGTGCAACCAAAATGCACACAGACCATGCGGGCGTGGAGGAGAGCTGGAAGCAAAGGGCTCTGTAGCTGGGCATGCCTGCGTTCAAATCCCTGCAGGTCACCCACAGGCTCTGATCTCCGGCAAAGGCATGTGCTCCTCTCAGTGCCCCGTGACCTCTGGGACCCACGATTCCACCTCTGTGAAATGGGCAGCCCAGGTCACCTGCGGGGATTGGGAGGTGATGTATGCAGAGTGACTGAGCACTCCCCGCACGGGCAGGGGCTTGTCCTTGCAGTGGGGGGAACTGGCCATGACCCCCCTGCCCCCTCCTGACAGAAGGTCCGCGTGGCGAGGTCAACAGCATCAAAGGATGAAGGCTGCCCCCAGGGGGCAGAGCCACAGGGACAGCCTCCCCAGCAGCGGGGAGGGCATCTCAGCACCATTAGGATGCTGGCGTCACCAATGGAGCCTAGCAGCACTTCCCATGCCCACTTGTTCCGTGCAATGCGAGGAGTCCCTTTCCCTCTCTGGGCCTCAGTTTGCTCACCTGCAAAGTGGGGCTGCTGACTATCTCCCTCAAGTTCCTTCAGCTCTGGCACCCTGTGCCTGGTTCATAGACTCTGCTGTCCTTTTTGATTACTGCCAACTGGGGAGTCACCTGTAGCTTCGCCCAGCCTCTGGGGCTCCTTTAGTGGCAATCCATCCTCCAGCCACTCTGCCATTCATGCATTCAACACAGTTACGATAGAAGAAAATGATGACAATAATTGAGGAGATGGTAATAATTAACCCAGGTTGGATGCTTGTGCCGTGCCAGGAAAAGCACAGGTATCGTCTTCTCTAAGCCTCACAATGACTCGATGAGCAAGGTGCTATTGTGATCTTCATTTTAGAGATGGAAAAACTGAGGCTCAGAGAGAATGTGTAATGTACCAGCTAGTAAGCGGCGAACCCCTGGCTCCAACCTGGGAGTCTGACCTCAGACGTAACAAAGGTTCAGCTGTTCACAGCGTACCCACACTTCACAGAACGCCAGTTGATAGGTTTACAGAGACCCCTGGATGGGGCCAACTCTACTGATTGTCACGGTCAATGCATTGTGACCTACAAGGCACAGAAACCAGGTAAGCATGCCTCTCTCCAGACCTGGCAGAAGCTGTCTTTCAAGGCTAATTTCCATCCAGGTACCCGGGCAGGATGCATGTGACCTAAGTACCCACCACAGGTAGGTGGCCACTTGTGGTTCCCTTATTAGTTTCTCCTGGTCCATCACAAGCTCCCCGAGGGCAGGGCTACTGGCTGGGGCATCTCTCCATCACCCGAGGCTACGGGTGACTCCCCAGTTTGCATCTCCCTATCACCCATAGGTCTGCTTCTGGGACGGTCCAAAAAGAGGTGCAGAATGGAAGGACCAATGCTGAGCACCAGTGGGGGGCAGCAAATACCACAGGCGACTCTGGCCTGACACGCCGCCTTCTGTCTACACCTACCTGCCCTTCCCTTTTGTCTGTTTTGTGATAGTTAATATACCAAACCATCACTGCCTTCTTAGCCTGCAGGAAGTGTAACAACTGTTATCCACCACAAACCCCCAAATTGCAGCAGGAGTGGTGACAGTGATAGATAAGAATTTTAAAAATCAAACCCAAACGTGTCCCTGTCATGGCTAAGAGAAGGGCCAAGTTGACTTGAAAATAATTTACTTAGAAAATTTTGTGATGCATGGTAAATTAAGTCCTCCCTTCAGGATACGTTTTGTTTTTTCTTTCCTCTTCCAAAGTATTAGTCCACTTAATTGATCCCCAAAGACTTCCTGCTATGACTTACAACTATTACCACTGGGAGGAGAGGTATGCGGACCTGGATTTCATCCAAGAGAAGGATGGACAGTTCATTTTGAAATTGTAAAAGGGGTTGGTGGTGTGATGGATCTGGAATCAAACAGTCCTTTCTCTCCAGCCTTGAAAGATGGAACCGAAGAATAGGGAGAAAATCATCAGTGACAACAGCTAATGAATTTTAAATACTTATTACAAGAAAAATTAATTTGCTAAATTGGCCCTGTAGATACAGGTTATAAAGTAAGTCACTGTCTCCTCAAAACACGCGAAACTCAGAGCAACTGCAGCACAGACTTGGGGCTGCAGAGCCACGGCCATGTTGGAAGGTCACGGCCTCCTTACTAGGCACTGTCTTGAGGGGCCAGAGCCGTCCTTCTCTGCCCGACACTGTGTCAAGCACCTCACAGACATTATCGTGGTGAAGCTCACTACCTCTGAGGCTAGTTGATCTTCATCTGTACATTGGGGCAAGAACACCCACACCCTCCAGCGCTGTCCTAAGGACAGATGCAAAGGCCCCGACACAGCAAGTCGTTAAGCCCTCGTACCGATTATTTTATCATCCGCATTAGTGCAATGGTGAGGTGACGTAACCTAACTTCCCAAAGTGACACAAATGCCAAGAGGTGGAGTCAGGTCTTTCTTGTCTGGGCTGGGCTCCTTATTCAGAGCCCGGCCTTCACCCCCTGCGTTAACAGATGACAGCCCAGGAGGAAGGAAAGGCCATCCGGAAGCCGGGCTGGTATTAGGGCTGCCAGCACGTAACTCTGGCTGAAGGGGTACCTAAGGAACAGAGTCAGGAAAGGATGCGACAGAACCACGCCCCCTTCCCTGCCCCGCCCGACTCCACGGGGATCCTGTAATACAGACAAGGGTCCACCTTTCTGTGTTTCCGGGGCAGGGGGCGGGTAGCCGTGCTAAAATAAATGGTCTGCTGTGTCAAGATAGGTGGTTCTCTGAGAGCAATCGCTCTCCAGGGACAACCCTGCCGGGGGGACAGGGACCAGACGATGTAATGACACAGATGGAGAGAAGCAGTCTACCGACACAGCAGAATACCGTGAATGGCATCAAATGGCGAAAGTCTCTCCCTTCATCTTTCCTCCCGCCTCCTCCCCCACCTCCTTCTGTGCCACCTTAGGTCTCGCCAGCAGGCGCCCTGCCCGCCCAGGGCCTTCTCTCCAGGCCAGATGCCCCCACTCGGGGATCTGGCTGGCTGGGGGTGGGATCTGAAGTAGGCAGCCCCCTCCCCATTTCTGGCTTCCCCTCTTACAAACCATGGCCTGTGGGCAAGCTTCTCGGCCTCCAGACACATTCCCTCTTGGTCAGATAAGGGTGATTGGGAAGCTGCCCCCCGAGGCTCGGTGTGGGAATCGGTGTCCAGCGCGTCTGCACTGGCCCTTGGGCCTCTGTGACTCGCCATTTCTCAATAGGTCGTGTTTGGTCAAGCCTGGTGTCTTGATGCCCCTTCTCTGCCTGGATCCGGGGCTCAGCTGACGCTGCAGCGAGGCCCTCCGTGTACCCCTTGGAGCCACACCAGCGTCCCCGCTGGGTCCCTGCAGCATCCCATCCCTTGTTCGCACCTCTGCCCGTGGACCTGGTGGTGACTTCCTTGAGCCCGGGACCACGTGTCGCTGCGAAGCTGTGCTCCCACAGCTTCACAGTCAGCGCCAGGCCGCCGCAGGCAGTCCATTCGTCTTCGCTGAATCAGGGGCGAGTGGGTGCCCACGAGGCTGTGACAGGCCCAGGAGAGGCAGATGAACGAGGATGTTACCGGGTTAGTACACAACGGCCAGACGTGGGAGCCTCATCCTGCGCACAGGCGACCAAATGACACATCCCTGTTCACGCTGCCCTCTGCCACTTGCCCGGGACTTTACCAGGAAACCACCGTAAACGACAGGAAGCAGAACAAATATGTATTGTGTTCCTACTATGTGTAACACAATGTGCCACAGTCAGGGTTAACCCTTAAAACGAACTAGGCAAATGGGGCGAAATCATTTACCCCATTGTGTAGATGATGAAACTGATATTCATAAAGGTTAACCAACATCACAGTGAATCATAAATGGGGAAGCAGGATTCAAACCAAAGCCCGCCTTGCCTCCCAAGCACAAGGCCCCCATGACCATTTAAAGTCACTTGTGTTGATAAGTACCCAGGACTGCACATGACCCAGCAGATGTCTGGCACACGCCCACTGAACAGCAGCCCAGCACAGTTACCATTCTTCGGGGGGGTTTATAAATCAGAAGAATAAGATCTTTTAATGATTTCAGGGTCACTGAGGAGGCAAAGAAAGCGCATGTTGGATGGGACCCTCAGAAATAACCAGCTTTCGAGGGTAGCAGCATGTAGGACTGACCCAGCCCTGAAGGCACCCAGACTCTGAGCTCTGTGGTCTTTCTTGCAGACAGCCGAGAGCTCCTGCTGAGTGGCCTGGGCACCTGCCCCTCCACATCACATGATCCCACCAGTTCTGGTCCAAGGCCTTGTGTCAGGGGACCTGGGAAGGGCAGGCTCCTCCCTCCAGCCTTACCCCACGGCTTACACCGAGCACATGCAGTTAGACTTTTCCTTTTGTGCATTCATGGTGCCTCTTTCCCACGAGATCATGACCATTTTGAGTGCGTCGTTTGAGGGATGCTCATATTTGTGGGCCCCGTGACTAGGAACACAAATAATAATGGATAATTACGGCGTGTGGGCCAGGTGCTCTGCTAATGGCTTCTTGGGCTCTGTTCAGTTAATGCTCTCAGTAATCTTAGGAGTTAGCAATTATCATCAGACCCCTTTCAGAGATCAGTAAACTAAAACTCAGATAGGCATAGAACATGCCATGGTCACTCAGAAAAGTGACAGAACTGGATCTGAGCCCAGACTCTCTGTCTCTGACCTGGATGCTCAATCATCTCAACAGAACTTACACGGATACTTGGGCAGGATTAATCTCTCAGGAATACCACTCTGACCTTTGCACCCTGGGTCTATTAAATGGCCACTGTGTCCCCATTTAATTTTATTGAGTTACGTTTATTGAATAAAATCAATATCCATCATCTCCAATATCCAACCTATTCCTCTAGGTTCTGGTTTCTGGTTGACCCTTCTGTCTTCCTCCTTAGAGGACCCACCAGCCTAACAGAAACGCTCGTGGCTCACCATTCATCCTCCATGCTGTCCCACCCTCAGGGGTTAGCGCCACTGTTACTCTTCTTTGGAATCCCCTCCCTCTCCTTCGACTCCACTCCCTGCAAGTGCAAAGTCTATCTAGTTTACAAAGCCCCAATCACAGGCCACCTCCACCACAAAGCTTTCCCTAACTTATCCTGAGTGGGAAGTGTCCTTGCTTCCTCTGAGTTCCAGTGGCATTTCTCGCCTTCCTGGCTTAGGGAAAGCAGCCACTCCCCTCCTTGTATTAGAGCAGCAGCTTTTAAGCTTCCCCCAGGAGGTCCCCTCAGGTCTGGCTGGGGTGAGAGGGTGGTGACAATGAAAGCCAAGTGCATGGGGCCATGGACTCCACCCTCTTCATCCAGAACAACTACCACTTCACTTGTTTGTACATCTGCTTATACACCTGCATGAGATTTCATCTGAAGAAAGGGTTCTCAGAGGAAACAAACCTTGACCTCAGTGAGAAGTTACAACTGACACTGCACAAATACAAAGGATCACAAGAAATGACTATGAACCACAAAATGACTATACACCCCAAAAATGTACAACCTAGAAGGAATGGATAAATTCCTAGAAACGTACAATCTCCTGAGACTGAATCAGGAAGAAATAAAAAATATGAACAAATTACCAGTCATAAAATTGAATCTGTAATAAAAACTCCCAACAAACAAAAGTCCAGGACCAGATAGTTTCACAGGTGAATTTTACCAAACATTTAGAGAGGAGTTAACACCTATCTTTCTCAAACGATTCCA
Source organism: Neophocaena asiaeorientalis asiaeorientalis (assembly GCF_003031525.2). Lineage (NCBI taxonomy): Eukaryota > Metazoa > Chordata > Mammalia > Artiodactyla > Phocoenidae > Neophocaena > Neophocaena asiaeorientalis. The sequence goes on from NW_020172779.1 coordinate 16,430,674, forward strand.
AAACCTTCAACAGAAAGGAACATTTCTGAACTCGGTCTACAAGGCCAGCATCATCAATACCAAAACCAGACAAAGACACCACAAAATCTCCAAATCAATCAATGTGATACACCATATTAACAAATTGAAAAATGAAAATTACATGATCATCTCAATAGACGCAGAAAAGGCTTTTGGCAGAATTCAGTATATATTTATGATGAAGACTCTCAACAAAGTCGGTATAGAGGGAGCACACCTCAACATAATAAAAGCCACATATGAAAATCCCACAGCTAACGTCATATTCAATAGTGAAAGCATTTCCTCTACGATCAGGAACAAGACAAGAACGCCCACTCTTGCCACTTTTATTCAACATAGTATTATAAGTCCCCAGCAATAGCAATCAGACAAGAAAAAGAAATAAAAGGAATTCAAATTGGAAAGAAAGAAGTAAAACTGTCACTGTTTGAAGATGACATGATACTATATATAGAAAACCTTAGAGGTGCCACCAAAAATCTGTTAGAACTAATAAATGAAATGAGTAAAGTTGCAGGATACAAAATTAATATACAGAAATCTGTTGCATTTCTATACACTAACAGTGAACTATCAGAAAGAGAAATTAAGAAAACAGTCCCACTTATAATTACATTAAAAAGAATAGAACACCTAGGAATAAATCTAAACCAGGAGGTAAAAGACCTGTATTTGGAAAACTCTAAGACTCTGAAGACAGCACAAACAGATGGAAAGATATACCATGTTCATAGACTGGAAGAATTAATATTGTTAAAATGACCATACTACCCAAGGCAATCTACATATTCAATACAATCCCCACCAAAATACCAATGGCATTTTCACAGAACTAGAATAAATAATCCTAAAATTTTTATGGAAACACAGAAGACCCCAAAGAGCCAAAACACTCTTGAGAAAGAACAATAAAGCTGGAGGTATCACACTCCCTGGTTTCAAACTACACTACAAAGCCACAGTGATCAAAACAGTAAGGTACTGGCACAAAAACAGACACGTAGATCAATGACACAGAACAGAGAACCCAGAAATAAACCCAACTTACATGGATGGTGAATTAATCTACAACAAAGGAGGCAAGAATATACAATGGGGGAAAGAAATTTCTCCAATAAATAAACAAAACCTCCAGCTGAGAAAACTGGACCGCTGCATGTAGAAGAATAGAATTAGAACATTTTCTCACACCGTGTACAAAAATAAACTCAAAGTGGATTAAAGACTTAAATCTAAGACCTGAAAACATAAACCCCCTAGAAGAAAACATAAGCAGTATGCTCTCTGACACCAGTCAGAGCAATATATATATTTTTTAATATGTCTTCTCAGACAAGGGAAACAAATGCAAAAATAAACACATGAGAATACATCAAACTAAAAAGCTTTTGCACCATAAAGGAAGTCATCAACAAAATGAAAAGGCCACCTACTACTGAATGGGAGAAAATATCTGCAAACAATATATCAGATAAGGGGTTAATATCCAAAATATCCAGAGAACTCATACAACTCAACATCAAAAATAAATAAACCCGATTAAAAAAATGGGCTGAAGACCTGAATAAAAATTTTTCCAAATAAGACATACAGATGGCCAACAGACACATGAAAAGATACTCACTGTCACTCATCATCAGGGCAATGCAAAGGAAAACCACAACGAAATATCGTCTCACTCCTGTCAGAATGGCTGTTATCAAAAAAGCAGCAAATAACAAGTGTTGGTGAGGATGTGGAGAAAAGGGATCCCTTGTGCACTGCTGGTGAGAATGCAAATTGGTGCAGCCACTATGGAGAACAGTATGCCGCTTCCTCAAAAAGTTAAAAATAGAACTACCATACAATCAGCAATTCCACAACTGGGTATTTTTTCAGAACAAAAACAAAAATACTAATTCAGAAAGATATATGTACCCCTATGTTCACTGCAGCATTATTTTCAATAGCCAATATATGAAAGCAACCTAAGTGCCCATCAACAGATGAATAGGTAAAGAATATGTGGTATATCTACACAATAGAACATTACTCAGCCATAAAAAAAGAATGGAATCTAGCCATTTGTGACACCACGGATGGACTTAGAGGGTATTATGCTAAGTGCAATAAGTTAGATAAAGACAAATACCATATGATTTCACTTATATGTGGAATCCAAAAAACAAAACAAATGAACAAACGTAACAAAACAGAAACAGACTCAGAAACAGATACAGAAAACAAACAGGTGGTTGCAGAGGGGAGAGGGGTTGGAGGGGTCAGTGAAATATGTGAGGGAGATTAAGAGGTACAAACTTCCAGTTACAAAACAAATGAGTCATAGGGATGAAATGTACAGGATGGAGAAATACAGTCAATAACTGTGTAATAACTTTGTATGATGACGGACAATAACTAGACTTACTATGGTGATCATTTTGTAATGTATAAAAATATCCCATCACTATGTTGTGTACCTGGAACTAACGTAGTGTCGTAGGTCAATTATATGTCAAGAAACAAGCAAACAAACACGACACACAGGCTTCTAAACATTAAGAGAAAAAAAATCCATCGTTTCGTTGTACCATTTATCTTTACCAAGACTGGTAAAAATCCACCACCCTTATTAGAGAAATAACTCAAAGTTCATTCTTTACTGAAAATGGGTCAGTAATGTCTTCCTTGGAAACAAAGGACAGCAAACCATTGTAGGATTAAAAATAATTCTCAAGCTTTTTCTTCATTTGTTACTGAATCAAAAGTTTTGGCTGTTCTTAGTGCCCGAAGAGCATCAAAAACGTCGTTTCAGGTGAATAGTTTTGTGAACCGTCCTATGTAATATAGAGGATTTCACTGTCTAGTCTAGAAATGTGAAAATCTAAAACCATGAGGCAATAGCTTGGTATTTCACAACTTAAAAGGATGGTTTATTCAAACAATTGGTTAGAATCACTATAAATTAAATAAAATTTCATTTGATAGAAAAAAGATCTTGACCTCAGTGAGCTGGATGTTGGGTGACGATGTCAGGAGACCCCGGGGCTGGACAGGGGGCAGTAGGATTCGCCTCGGTGCCTCCACAAAGCTGTCACACGGCAGAGGCGCCAAAAGGTACGGGATTTATCACGAGCACCTGGACTAAAAGGCAGTCGGACTAGAGAGCATCACGGAGGCTCCTGACTGTCGGTTTACTTCTCCACCTAAGGTGGGAAGGGGCTGCAGCGAACCCAATGCGAGGTGCCAGGACGTGGGGCGTAAGACCGTTAACCTCAAACAGTGGCCCCAAAGCAAGGCTAATACTTCAGAGGGAGGACGAGCATCACTGTCACATTTTGAGGGCCTGGGTCCCAGAGGGGGCTGTCCTGGGTGGGGTCCAAATCCCAGATTCTGACTTGGGAAGGGGAGAGGTAAACCCACCAACCTAACAGAGGAGCAGAAGTACTCAGGCAGAGAATGCTTTTATTCTATCCAACTCACCTCCGTAGAGTAGGAGGTGAATAGGAGAAAGTGCATTTATTTTAAAAGCAAAAGAATTCCAAGATAGTAAGCTGAGACCGCCACCTGTGATGGGAGCCGAGGGCCGTCAAACCATCCTTACTTCACATGATAATAAGCGCCCTTGATGCCTGAGGAGGGTAGAACTGTGCAGATAACCCCTCCCCTCTTTTCTCTCACAGGTGATTCAAACACCGTAAGGTCACTTTCTCTGACAGCTGTCTCCTGGTTACCAGGCTGCAGAGCAGTCCCAGGTAAAGATTCAGCACCCAGACAGGGGTCAAGGAGTTAGGCTGTGATTCAGGGAAGACGCTGAGGAGAAGTGGGGGTCTCTGTTCGACACCTGAAGCAAAGGGGCTATGCGGTACGGGCCATGTTTGGGGAGTTGAGGCACAGGTCTTTCTGGAAGCAGACGACGCGGGGGGAAGGTGCGTGTGCCTGTGCTGGGGGCAGCGCTCCTGTGTCGCTAGTGATGCCGATCCCTCGCCCACCCGAAGCCGGGCCAGGAGAGCCCCACGCGGCTGCCAGGGCGGACAGTGCAGAGGAGAGCCTGGGAGAGCACTACTCTGGGGCCTCCCCGCCCTGGCTGTCCCGGGGGCTGCACAGGGGCCGGCAGCCCTGCCCCGCGGCGCTGTCCCACACTGCGTGTCCTCTAGAGCTCCGGGGCCGGCTGCCCCGCAGCCTGCTCCTGCACGGGCTGCACGGCCTCCTGCACGTAGACGATGAACTCCGAGGCCTCCCCGCCCTGTGTGTAGACGGTCACCGTCTCAATGCCCTCCACGTCGTCAGAGGACACCACCAAGTGATGCTGCTCAGCCAGCTCCACGGAGGCCTGCTGGAGGGTCTCCTGGATCATGACCGTGTGGTTGGAACTGGGCTCCTCGTCCGTGACCTGTGGGAGGGCAAGAGAAAGGTCACACGGGCCCCACTTCCAGGTCCAGCAGGACAAGAGAATCACAGCGACTGCCTATGGAGCATCTGGCACATTCCAGGAGCTGGTCCTTCCTGCACAGAATCATCTCAGCAATGCTCTACGCTTGCTCTCACCCCCGGTTTACAGATGAGGAGAGCGGCGCTCACCGGTGCAAAGGAACGTGGTCAGGGGCCCCAGCTGGGGCTAATGGTGGAACCCAAGTTCAAACACCCAGTCCAAGCTCTTCTCGTGATGCCTCCCAGAGGCGTGGGAGTTGCCGAGGCACTCTAGGAGTTACTTCCTGCAACCGTGTAGAGGGCTGGGTGCGGGGTCTCCTGGAAATTCATAGCTGGTCCATTTGGTGGTAAAAAAGGGACTAGTTTATCCTGGCTTATCTGTCTCTCCACACACTCTGGGAGCTCAGCTCTGTGTATGAAGAAGATCAACAGCACACCAGGCAGGAGTACATGCCCTTGCACGCCTGGTTTTGCCCAGGTGTCGTCCACCAATACTAGTGCCTCAGAGCCCACGGGAGGGGTCTGCTGATGGGCACTCGCTGCCCCGGGGCTCTGTCAGTGGAGGGGCCTGCTCACTCCTACGGGCGGGCCTTTCTCCGTAGCTCCAAGCAGGCAGATTCCAGACAAGGCCAAATTCCAGCTGGTGCTAAGGCCCCAGCTCCCTGACTGTGCATTCTGGTCTGTTTTACAACTGTCTTTGATTTTGAGAAGAGCAATGATACAAACAATATGGGAAAGATTTAGAAAGTGTTGAGACCCTAAGAGCTGCAAAAATGACTAAAGGATTAGAAAACCAGCCCAGGAGGATGGTGAAGGGGCCTGGACTTGCTGAGCTGGGGAACGAGAGCCCTCAGATGTAGGGAGGGATGTCACAGAGACCGGCCTTCCCCAGGGGGTCCGAAAGGCGAGGTGGAAAGAACTTTGACCTGCACTTCGCGGGGCTTAGCTGTGAGCCTTGTCCACTCTCCCCTATGACTCTCAGGTGTCTCATCTGTAAAACAGGGACGAAAAAGCCCACTTCAGAGAATGGCTAGGAGAACTGAAGAAGATTCCGTATGCAAAGCGGGTGCTTAATAACACCACCGCGCTTTTGGTGTCTTCATTCGTGTACTGAACAACGTTTTCTTAAGGTACTGCGGCATGTCAATTATTCATTCATTCAACAAAACCTTTGTCATTTTATCAGGTCCCAGTGGACTGAGCTCCATGAGGGCTAAGACGGCACTGCCCCGGCACAGCTCTTCTCCCAGAGCCAGGTGGGCAGGGTGGATGCCTGGCACGGAGCAAGAACCCAGTATTTGTGCAACGATGCTCCACTGGGTGCAGGTGCCCTGATGGGCGCTCAGGCAGCACATGGCGGAAGACCAGTCTAGCGGGGCAGACACAGGAACCGAGCAATGCTCTGACAGAGTGCCAGGGCAGCCTCCGGAGGAGGCATGGGATGGGACTCCAGGCAGAGAGGGCAGAAGGAGCAATGACTCCCAGGACCCCCAGGAGAGACTGGAAGCAGTGGGTTTGCTCAGGTGGCCTCCGTGAGCTCCCATTCATGACGCTTCTGACTCCCTTCCCAGCTGGAGCCTGGCGTGGGACGGTCTCCTCCCTGCCTGGCCCTCTGTAACAAGCCACGACCCCACGCCGTCTCTGGGAACGCCCCATGGGGCTTCCAGGGGTCTCCCTCGGCCCTGTGCCTGTGTCATTCCCTGACAGCAGGAAGGGCTGTGTCAGACGGGGTCATGTTTAATGCAGAGAAGAAAATGGACGAGGCACCTCTGGGGTGGGCTCCACACAAAGTTACTGATTGCAAGGAACCTTTAACTTGGACTGACGGAATTTACCAGAAGCTAGAGAGATACCCTGAGTGGAAAGTATTAATCCATTTAGCCTGAGCTGTTTTTCTGCAGTAGATGGAGGCCTTTTTCTTCTTCTTCTTCTTTTACTGTTTGTTTCAATTTCATTTAAATGGGAAAATGTACTGTGAACCGAGACTTTATAAGTAAATATTGATTTATTTCACTTTGAAAGAAGGTACCTGACAGAAGGGTGGGAAAGGGGGAAGGAATACTCAACAAATGCTTTCCTCTTAACTGTCAGTAAATTCTACATGAAGAAAGAAGTCAGGCGGCATGGGTGATTTATGCTGGGGTCCCAGCCTCAGGTGCGCAAAACAAGCTGATGCACTTCAGGTAAACAGATGACACAATGGTGACAAAGAAAAAGGGTGAGATCAACCAATACACGAGCTTTGAGATACCCTCCTGGCACTGTCGTTCACACACAGTGATTGCCATCAACAGAAATGAAGCCTAAAATGAGGAAGACATCCAGCCTAAGATTTCACTCTCCTCTTGGACAACTCTAGCGCCTCGATGGCTGAGTACTGACAAGGGCTGACACTACTGCCCCGGACAAAGAGATCCCTGCCAGGCCCAGGGCTTTGATGAGCAAAGGCTGCAGCTCCTGTTCCCATGGCAGCGGGGTGGACACACACCCAGGAGCCGTCCCAGGAGGTCCCAGGACGACTGAGGCGTGGCCACTGCCCACAGATGTGGAAGAAGGGCAGAAACCAACATGAGGCCACCGTGCTCGAAATAAGGGCAATTACATGCTAACTCTGTCACATCAGGGCCCGGGGCCACTCCGTGGAAGGCGCTGTCTGCAGATGGTGGGAAAAGGCATGGCAGGCTGAGGGAAGGCGGCAAAGGGCAGGCATGTGCCCACAGTCCCACCAGGGCCACCGCCACCTCCCAGCCACCAAACCCACTTGGCAGAGTTCCATCCTCACCTCTCCACACAGTCCTTTGCTGTCTGACACTGCTGAGCCAACCTCAGCTTTACTCACTGAGACGCCCTCTTCGCTGCTTCCACAACCCTCCGATTCCAGGCTTCCCCATCACGCTTCTCGTGCCCTCCCTCAAAGCCCGGAGGACTCCTACATCCCCATCCTGCGTCTCCTACGGGCCCCTCGTCTGCACTGAGGCTTTGCTCCTAGCTGAGCAAGGGACCCCAGACCTCGAGTGTGTCTACACAGGGGAGGCTCCCAGGGGCTGTGTGTCTGTCCAAAGTGCATGAGTCACAGGAGAGGCGGTGCTGGGGAGCGGGGGCGGGTGAGGCCTGAAATGAAGTTCACAACCGCATCCTGAAGAACCTCGCTCACCAGCTGAGAGACTGAGACTTGCTTTTACAAAGGAAGACACTGGCGGCTTCCCAGGAAGGGCCCTGCTTCACCCAATCCGCGGCAGCCCCTGAACCGCAACTCGCCTAACATGGGAAGAGGAGACAGCATCATCTGTCTCTCCCTCTAAACAGCTACATTTATTTGCCCATATTACCTTTTCTACATATTAAGTCTATTTAACATAATCCTTTCTCCATTTTTTTTTCCAATTTTCAGCTCTAGGGATTTGTCCACCGGAATTACCAGTTAAATTCACTCACTGCTAATTATAAGAGTAAAATAAACTTTCCAAACACGGTCCATTGGGCTTAATTCAGCAGACAGAGTGACGAAGACAAAGATAAATGTCCAGTTCACAGAAGTCCTGCGAAGAGTGGCCCTCCAGATGACACAGCTGTAACAGGCGGGGCGTCCAAAGCCTAACTCACCACAAGTTTACGTTCTCACGAGCTAGCGTGAGCAGCTCCGCCGGCCCCGGAGAGGCCCCGCTTCACGTACGGCTGAAGAAACAGGAGCCAGGGGCGGTGGAGGGCTGCGTTACAGAGGGAGGCACGGAGGCCCCCTGCAGAGCAAGCCCCTCCTCCCACTTCCCGCACTCTACCTGTTACATGATTCCCACTCTGTTTGTTGTTTGGCTTTGTGTTTCTGCAAACCATGGCATTCCTTCCCTGTCCCCGTGAAACCCAGTGGACACTCTCCCGGCCTCATCCCAATCATTTGCACACAGCATCTCGTGGCTTGTGCATCTCTGAATGAAACCTCTAATGTCTGGTGACTCATCTAAGGTCAAACAGCTGGAAAGTAGCAAAATGTGGACGTTAGTCTGGGTGACCTCAGGTCCAGGGACCTTCCTCAGCTGCTGTAGTGTGGCAGCGACTAAAGGGATTACATGCCATAGATCAACAGGGTTGAATTATTACTCTTTACCCACCCCAATCAGTCTATGGCTGGCTGTATAGCTCTCGACCATTTTCTTTGTTCAAAACCATCACTCTAGCAGTTTAATCTACTAGCACAGGCTTACAATTGTTCTCCACGGTAGAAATAATCTGGCTTCACAGTGTCATTATCCCCGAGATGGGTGCTCCATCTTCCCCAAGTGCTGTACCTAACACATCTTCCAGCTGAATTAACGGCAGCACAGACAGCTTAATGGAAAACCTTAACCTACAGGACTGTGCAAATTATTCACTAAGTCAGCCTCTGAGTTCTGCAGCTCTGCCTACCTCAAGTGTTCCAGAATCTAGACCAGATCTCTAACAGACCAGGGTACTCTGCTGGGCTCTGTACTCGTGGGAGAGCAGCTTCCCACCGAGACCCCATCTCCTCCACGGAGATGACGGCGGCTAAGGGACAGTTGGGATGTGGGTGGGGTCGCTTGTGCCCCAGTCTGCACACCTCTGCTCCGCTGCACCGCCTCCCAAATACACAGACAGGGCCCTGTCATCTAAGACGTAGATGCTCAGCACCTCCCTCATGCCCTACAGGCTCTGCGATAAGTGAGAAAAGGCTTATGTGTGAATGAGTGAAGAGGGCAGCACACAACCCTACGTGCCACACTGTGTGTCCCCTCACTGAGCACAGCCCCTTGGGCATCCGTGCCCGGCCAGACCCTGCCTGGCCGGAGCTGCTGCCCCATGCCCAGTGCCCTCCTGGCCTCCTGGGTCCTCCCCCAGCGTGGCTGCCCTGCTCGGAGCCCCTCCCTCACTCCCTTTGGGCTCCCGCTCCATTGTCACCGCGTCCAACAGGACTTCCCAGAGCCACCCCGTTAGCAGCAGCAGCAGCCTCGGGCACACTCCCGCCTCTCCTGCCCTCGTTCCTTCACTGCACTGTCGCCTCTGGGAGTCACATCACCTGTTCATCTACCTGCTCATCATCGCGAGCTTCACGAAAGCAGGAACCTGGGCTGTGTTTTGGCCACTTTATTCCAGCACCTGTGATGTGGCCTGGCATGAGGAAGGGCCTAGCCTGTACCTCCTGAACAGATGGCATCAGGCTCCACACCCACACCAGAGGGGGGTCGGCACTCCTCGTGGGCGTCTATGTGCTGTACAACCATGAGCCCCTCTTCTCTTTTTTCTGTCACCTAAATTTTTAAAATAATACAGTCCTTTAATAATTGGGGAAAATGAGGCAAAAAGCAAGAAAGGAAAAAAGAAGAAGAAGGAAGGCGCAGAATTGCTTCTTCCAAAAGCCACAAGGTGTTTTGGCCGAGAAAACATTTTCCTTCAAAAGCACAGGATGGTTCTCAGCGCCGTGCTGGGCACAGAGCAGGCACTTTGAAAAGCTGTGGAGAAACTAAACTCTCAAGAGTAGCGCATCAGGGGGAGGTGAGAAGAGGGTGGGCACGCAGCCTGCACCACGAGAGAAGACGAGGCAAGAGGTCCCAAGTCAGCGTTTCCTCCTGTACCGGCAGGAATGAAAGTTACTATGCAGAGTGAACGCAGCAAACCCTGCGGAAGGTGGATGCAGACACTGGAGCGAGGCCGGTTTTCTAAGGGACAAGGTCTGATTTTGAAGAGAGCTTGCAGCGTAAGCGCTCCTTGCCGGGGTCCTCACGTGTGATCAGGCCCTACGGAGCATCACCGGATGATAACGTCCAGCAGGCAGGCAGGCAAAAGTTACCAGGCCCAGAGCGAGTGACACACCAGAAGAGGGACAGAAGACAAGCTTTAAAATCAGAAGCAGATCTGAAGGACCAGTGCTTGCAATGGTCTGCTGGCCAGGAAAGGTGCTATCGTGGCTGCAGCAGGGATGTGCGGTTACATTAGCACCTGTGCTGCAAGACAGACAGACCGTGGCCTCTGTATGGACAACTCTGAATGGTCAGCCATTTACTGAATAAGCCACCTGACAAGCCTCTGGCTCTCATCTGTCATATGCTGAGTCCCCATGTACTTCAGATGCCCTCTCAGCCTCCTGTTCTAAGGAGAATTTAATGTGTCAGACACTCTGCTGGAAGCTGGAAACAGAACTGTGCGCCCCCCATGCCCCCATCCTGAAAGGGCTTGCAGACTAGTGGAGGGGGCAGACAGGACACTTCTCCTGGACCCCCAGGGTGGGCAGAGTGGGCAGTGGTCAGGGGTGGTTTCCTGAAGGAGATGCCCCGGTCTTGAACACGGTAGCATTTCCAATAATCAGAAGAATGTGAACATTTTCTAAGGTCCCTTCCACTGTGGAAATTCTCGGCCTCTATGATACGGTAAGAATTAGAGGGCTGCAGACAAAAATCCAAACACTACAACCAGACAAGAATGAAAAAGAACACCTGGCAGTGTCTTGCATGGCCCGCCGAGCTGAGGTGGCCCTGCCGCCATTTCTCAGGAGCAACAGTGGTCTAAAGGTCTGCACGAGGCCTCTGCATGCTGCACCCTACGAGCAAGTGACACTAGCCCATGCACAAACAAAAAGAGAAAAAAAGAGCATTGCAAAGAAGATGGTGGAGTAGAAGGATGTGCACTCACTCCCTCTTGTGAGAGTGCCGGAATCACAGCTAACTGCTGAACAGTCATCGACAGGAAGACACTGGAACTCACCAAAAAAGATACCCCACGTCCAAAGACAAAGGAGAAGCTGCAGTGAGACGGTAGGAGGGGCGCAATCACAGTAAAATCAAATCCCATAACTGCTGGGTGGGCGACTCACAGACTGGAGAACGCTTAGACCACAGGAGTCCACCTACCGGAGTGAAGGTTCTGAGCCCCATGTCAGGCTTCCCAATCTGGAGGTCCAGCAACGGGAGGAGGAATTCCTAGAGAATCAGACTTTGAAGGCCATTGGGATTTGATTGCAGGACTTTGACAGGACTGGGGGAAACAGAGACTCCACTCAAAAAAGATGCTCAGCATCACTAATTATGAGAGAAACGGAAATGAAAACTACAATGAGGTATCACCTCACACCAGTTAGAATGGGCATCATCAGAAAATCTACAAACAACAAATGCTGGAGAGGGTGTGGAGAAAAGGGAACCCTCTTGCACTGTTGGTGGGAATGTAAACTGATACAGCCACTATGGACAACAGTATGGAGGTTCCTTAAAAAACTAAAAATAGAATTACCATATGATCCAGCAATCCCACTACTGGGCATCTATCAAGAGAAAACCATAATTCAAAAAGACACATGCACCCCAATGTTCACTGCAGCTCTATTTACAATAGCCAGGTCATGGAAGCAACCTAAATGCCTATCAACAGATGAATGGATAAAGAAGGTGTGGTACATATATACAATGGAATATTACTCAGCCATAAAAAGGAACGAAATTGGGTCATTTGTAGAGACGTGGATGGACCTAGAGACTGTCATACAGAGTGAAGTTAAGTCAGAAAGGGAAAAACAAGTATCTATATTAATGCATATATGTGAAATCTAGAAAAATGGTACAGATGAACTAGTTTGCAGGGCAGAAATTGAGACACAGATGTAGACAACAAACACATGGACACCAAGGGGGGAAAGCAGTAAGGGGGTGGGGGTGTGATGAACTGGGAGGTTGGGATTGACATGTATACACTGATGTGTGTAAAATGGACGACTAATAAGAACCTGCTGTATAAAAAATTAAATTAAATTAAATTAAAAAAAAAAAGAACACTGCAGTCAGTCCCTTCATGTGAAATACTCCGCTATGTGTGTTGAAGCTCTGGGGAAGGAACCTTACTTTTTACAGCAGTTAGGGTTTCACTCACTGCTCTAATTGCAACCAAACAAGAGGTTCCTCTAGCATTCTCAAACGGGGACTGCAGACCCATTTCACAAGGTTAATAAGCAAGCACATTTACTGTCACGACCCTAGGTCAGGTGTGGCATTGCATATGTCGGAAACAAAGGGAAATGGTAAATACTATCTTAAACGAATGTGGTTTATAAAAAAGCATCATAAATTCCCAACTCTAAAACAGTACACATAGATATGGTACCCGAGAAAAGGGGTAAATATTATGTGCGAGAAACTTTTGGAAATACCAAAAGATATTCATAGGCAGGAAGAAACCATTCCATACATCAATGAAGATTTAAAGTGTTATAAAAAAAAAAAAGAAAGAATGTACAGGAAGTGAGGAGGGGGCTGTGATGCATGCCCGCGTCAGGCAAGGCATCTTTCGTGAGGAGACGTCATAATGCCTCCCCTCCACCCTATTTCTCTCTTGATTGTAAGGAGACAGCAGACATTTTCTTTTCTGTAGATCCCATAAACAGTCCAAAGCCCGAGTTGTAAAGACAGCTCACTAAAAACAGTCCCTGCCAGTCCCCACGTGTGTGCCCTGGCTCTCAGAGACGCTGCAGGGTCCAGCTGGCTGACACTCGGCCACCCCATGCTGAGGCCCCAGAGCACCCGGGAGCCCCCTGCACAGGGCGGCCTTGTCCATGGGGTCCTGGCCTGCAGGGGGCAGACAGATCCCACTCTCTTTGCTGTGACAGTGGGGCCTGGAAACGGGAAGAGAGGTGCCTCCTACTGGCCCCAAGCCCACCATAGGATGAGGATGGAAAGGCTTGCCCATTGGCCAAACCAACTCGGTAGGCAGCTGAGTTTAGCAGCGAAAAGAGGGTGTGCACAGCCAGGACACCCTGTGTTTCTCAGGAGTCCAAGCACAGGTGAGTGTGATCTCGATAACCACGTGACTGAGGAAAGAACAATCCCTCCTTCTCTTGTAAGTGGTGGTACGATGGGAAGTGCAGCGTGGTCTGTCTCAGCACATGTGAGAATAAGAGATGGTGGGCCGCCCGGGGCCTGGCGCAAGGTGAGTGGTAAGCAGTGTGTGGTGCTCACAACTGCTAGCGGTGTCATCCCCTCCAGGGGCGCTGTCCCCACCAGTCCCGCCTCCCCACTGCCCCTCGGCGTGCACGATTAGCACAGCCACTCCCAGACGATGTCCACACCGCACGTGGTTTATAGCAGGCACTCCACACATGCCTGACTTGAATTCTTCTGATGTCTGCCCCAGGAGATCTTTTCAAACCGAGCTCAAACAGAGCATATTCACAGCGACAGGGAAGGAGGCAGGAGGTAGCTTCTGACCGCCTCTGAATATCTTGATATTTAGACAGGTCTCTCATGCATAATGCTGCACACTGGTGACCTTTCAGCACACTACACTGAATTCCACTTAGTACCACGCACTGCGTGGGCTCTGCACCCCTGTCAAGCACCCGGCCCAGGGGGCCATGCTTCTCCAAAAGCCTCACCTCTGCCCGGTAGCCTGTGCACAGATGGGCCACTCCCGGGGTGAGGCAGGGCTTCACTGAACTCCCCTGCACGGCAGTTGGCGACCATCTCTCTCTGCACGCGCTCAGGACAAAAGGCCTCCACCCTCTTGATGCTCACCAGACCCCGCCCCCCCCAACCTGACGGGCAGGTGCTCCATGGAGACATGCGGCAGTGGACCCCCTCCCTCTGCCACCCGCTCTGTGCTGGGGAGGTACGGGCTTCTCTCCTCAGCTGGTGCAGACTCTTCTCCCCCCGATTTAACAAACTGTCTCCTCTAGCAGTTCCTCTCCCTGTCCTTTTACACAGGTGACGGGCAGCCTCCACAAGACCCCATGGGCAAGGACATGGAGCTGGCAGGACGCACCCTGTTCCTCCCTGGACCTCCAAGCCGCTGCCCTCACCCAAGGGAGAAAGGCAGGCTAAATTCCCAGTAATGGAGCACATCCACATTCTGTTTAAAGAATGTTTATCATAACAAAACATACACCACTTCAATCGCCCCTCAAACCCACCCAGGTAAGTTCATCAGTGGCAAAGTAGGTCTAAGAACAGAACAAGGGGCTGCGATGGTCTTACTCTGGGGCCAACGCAGTGTTGACACCCGCCCTGTGCGCTGACGTGAGCAGCCTAAGACCCGCCCTGAGGCTCCGTATGGATGCTGCCTCCTGCTCATCAAAGCCACTCGCCCGTTTCCCTCCTACTTGTACTTCTCTCTCCGAGTAGGGAGACCTGCCCACCTCAACCCTCTCTGGCGCTTCTCCCTTTGCTTGCTCTCACGTCTGGTGCCCCTTCTGGCTCAGAGCTCCTCACCCAACTGCCCGTTACCGTGGCCAAGCGGTTGCATGATGCCACTCAGCTCCAGCTCTTCCAAATCAGCCTCCTCGAGGGCCTTCTCCAGGGAATGACCCAGAATGTCATGACAGCTGCACGTGGTAAGGGGTCAAACTGTCTCCAGCCACAAACACGGCAGTTTACATAATGCAACCACCTGCCTGGACCAAGCAACAGACTCTCCTATGAAGGAGGCAGTGTTGCATCCACCCTGGGACTCCTACCGCTGAGCACAGGGCCTGGACGGCTGCATCAGTACCTGCTTGCTGAGCAGAAGCTTCCAGAAGCAAAACAGTCATGGCTGAATTCTATGAGCAACTCAGTGAGCTCAGACAGGGGTTAAGGAGCTATGTCACTCCTATGACAGGAGCTAAGATTAGACCTAAGCAGCGGCAGGCTCCCTGCCAACTGCTTCATTTGCATAATTATGCATAACCCGTACATTAGCCCCATGGGGTAGGTTCTATTATTTTCCCACTTTACAGATGAGAAAACAGAAGTTCAAAGAGGAGAAGTGCTTTGTCCCTAGTCATACACTGTGAAGTGACAGACGCGGGGTCACACCCAGGCCGTCTGGCCCCGAGCTGTGTCCTCCTCCACGCACTGTGACTTGGCCCGGGGCGACCCCCGACATGGGCTTCTCGGGAGACCCCCGTGCGCTGTTCATCCAGGGAGGGCCCCTGTCTCAGAGGCCTGAGGCTCCCCAGGCGGGGCACCCACAGCAGCTGGAAACCACCAGGCTGCTCAGCTGGGTCCCAACGAGGGCAGCCCCAGCCCACCCGGCTCGGCTTCCCGAGTCTGATGCCCCAGCGGTGCTTCTGAATGCTCGTGAGGCCTTTATAATGTGCCTGGCCCTGAGCTAAGTGCTACAGACCTCCTCCAACTTGCTGGGGAGAAAAGGTCGGTGGGTAAACCAGCTAACTAAGATATGGCTGGTGGTAGAGTCTCTGAGAACTGACTCCTACCCACCACCCCCCATTCTCCCCACGACCTAGACAGACGGGAGGCGAGCTTCGGCTCCCTGCCCAGGGCCAGCCCCTCTGTAAACATCCTCTTCCTACTTCCCGACTGGGGAGGCAGGGCCACAACCGGACCGGGTGGTCCGGCCTAGAGTCTCAGATCCAGGCCACTGTCCATGACAGGCCCACAGTGGGGCTCCCTCTCTGAGCCTCTGCTTTTCCGTGGAAGGGGCAGAGCAGTCTTCTTGTGCTGGACGGCCACGCCTCCACCCACTTCTCTGGTTACTCAGGGGGGTGGACTTGGGGCTCCTGGAGAAGCAGGAAGCCCCCTGAGGTCTCCGGGCTGCAGGTGCACCAGAGCGGCTAGGGCGGGTGACGCAGGCACGTAGCTGTTAACAACGGGGCGCTTCTCTGTCCACGCGGTCCGTCACCATGTTCGCTTTCTATCACCACCTGTAAAACTACCATAAAGGCAGTGGCTCAAAACACAAATCCTCCAGCTTCTAATCGCACTGATGCCTGCCCCCAGGTGAGGCAGTGCCCTGCCTTCAAGGGCTCAGGGCACTGGATCAGGCCCCCCTGGCCCATCCCCCGGCTCAACTCCACTGTAACATCTCCCAACACAGGGCGGTTCTGGAGGACGGGCCCGACAGGACCTGAGAGGGCCGAGCCCTGGACCAGGAGTCAGCCCCGCTGAGGGGAGGAAGGAGCGCCTGGGCCACGAGGCGCAGCCGGCGCGGAGGCCTGGAGGTGGGCACAGAGCAGCCCGGTGGGCCAGTGCAGCCAGAGCGAGGAGATGCCGCGGGAGGCCGGCTGCTGCGGGACTGGGAGGCCAGGGCGAGGTCCTGTCCCAGTTTACCGGAGACTTTCAAGTTACTGGAGGGTTTTCAGGGAGGGATGCCGGGATCTGATTTACATTTTGAAAAGATCGCTTTGTCTGAAAACTGCATCTTAGAGCAGCAGGAGAGATGGTAGGAGCCAGGTGAAGAGCGAGGCCTGTGACCAGGGATGACGTTGCGATGCAGAGTTCGATCCAGCAAGTCTGAGGGGGAGCCAGACGTTCTGCATTTCTAACCAGCCCCCTGTGCTGAGGCTGCCCACCTGGGGACTGCGTTTTCCATAGTCAGGGCTTGCTGGAGGCGGCAGCCTGGGCCAGAGGGGTGATTTAAGGTGCATGGTGAAGGGAGCGCCCACAGCAGGGAGAAAACTTGCTGATGGATCAGATGTGGGGCTGAGAGAGGCAGAGGAGGGAAGACAGACCCCCGGCAGCTGGAGTGGAGTGCGTGTATTTACTAGATGGGGAAACTGGATGGAGGGGGGGCGGGGAAGAGGTGTGGAGTCCACACCGCAGGACACTAAGAGTCCTGCTTAGGGGAACGCCTGTGGCTAGCATGGAGGCTACCGCCCCAGGGGGAGAGAAGCGCAAGAGCCAGCCTGCGGCAGCACTGCCCTGGGCCGAACCCAAGGAAGGCTGGACCAGAGCCCTTCGGATGGTGACTACAGTTCTGGCTTCTCTGACCAGGGCCATCACAGCCCTGCCTTTGCCCCCAGTCTCAAGCAGACTGAGCGATGTCAGCCAGCAAGGGGAAGCTGCAGAGAGGGGAGGAAGCAAATAAAACCCACCTGCCCTGGCCAAGGACGTGGACCAGGAAATGGGCTCCCGAGCAAACAGTAACAAGCACGGCAGTATTAAAACTCAAGTAAAGTGGGATTCTGCAAGTTGCACCAACCGAGCTGCAGCTTCTTGGGGCGTAATGGGAAAATTGGGTCATAGAAAAAGGGAAAGAGAAGCAAAGTTCAATAACTGAGATCTTCAGGTCAGCTAAAGATGTTCTATATGAAAAAGAGTGTCAGAATGGGATAGGGAAAAAACCTTTATTCTCTATTTTTTCAGACAATTTCCCATATGGCCACAGATATATCATGGAATGTACTTTCACTTTTAAAATTTCACAAAGAAATGGAATTTTCAGTCACTGCTATGGAGTAAAGGGGCTCAGCAAGTCATAAAATAGCTATGAAAGGCAGTAGTTTTGAGTATCAGCCATCAGAAATCATATCAGGAACAGAACTCTCTGAAGGAAGTTTTATTTAAGAGAGAAAAAGAAAAGATTCAAATGGCTAAGGGAGAATTAAAGAAAGCTCACAAAGGACAAAAGCTGGCGTTAAGTGACAGGGGAGAGGAACCCATCGCCCAGACCCTGCGGGAACTGTCTCGACCTATATGCTGAAGGTCACCGCTCAGCAACTGCGGGACAAACGCTCTGTAAGGAATGTGAAGTATGCAAATATTTGAAGAGGCCACCTGTGTGTGTCATTAGAAGTTTGATATAATTAAGGCTGGCAGGGCCCCAGGATCAAATAAATTGTACCGCGAAGTTCTTTAGGCAGGAGTCAAACCTCACTAACCAAAATATGCAGTTGAAAACGGGGTCTCACAGGAAGGGGTGGGATAAGAGGGAAAAACAGAGAGAGGAGTCAGTGAGACTTCCATATTCATATAGCAATCAAAAGGACTGGGAATTAAAAGATAAAAGATGTCTGTCTGGATTGCAGGCATCTCTACCACTAAGAGAGAAT
This sequence comes from Neophocaena asiaeorientalis asiaeorientalis, assembly GCF_003031525.2. Lineage (NCBI taxonomy): Eukaryota > Metazoa > Chordata > Mammalia > Artiodactyla > Phocoenidae > Neophocaena > Neophocaena asiaeorientalis. Next base: position 16,448,867 of record NW_020172779.1, read on the forward strand.
CCAGAATTAGATCATCTGAGGGTCAGGAAGCACGGGGGACGCCTATACCCTCAGCCCTGCAATATGCATCGGATTTGATCACCTACAAAAGACATGGGGCTCCCCCGCATGGGCCTTCCAAAGGCATGAATCCCTCATGACTGTAATTACACCACGGAGCCAGTGAGGGCGAAGGGGGCGTGCCATTCCCATCACATGCTGAGGACGGATAGAAAACACCAGCAGTTACGTCCAGAGGACAGAAGCTGCAGTTACTATCAGTTCTTTTAACATTATACATGTATCCTTAATCTTCTGGGGAAGAATCCTTAGATGAACCACAACGATGGCAGAGCCACCATCATGGGAAAGTGGAATAAATAAACGAGACAATGAAGATGCTGGGGTTTCGTCATGAGGAAAAGAATAAAAATCAGCGATTGTAACGTCACAATTATGTGTCACTGCCACACTCACAGGCAAGCGATCTGAGGACAAATGAGGTTCTGAGCGAGAGAGGTGAGCAGAGGGAAAAGAACGGGTGGCTCTCCTGTAACCTCCATGCCTTCGGTAGAGTCAGCGAGAGGACTGTTTAACTGTAGGAGTCCAACAGAGCCTCTGCAGGAACGAGAAAAAGACATCCCGTTAACTCACCGACTACTGGAGCTTAAAGGGATGACAGAACAGGGAGGCTTCACCCGATCCTGTCTGTGGCAGGACAAGGGGGGAGATCTCAGCTCAGTCCCACTTTACAGCAATGCGGGCGGCCAACATCTCCTATGATCTTCAAAGGACTACAAGAGTATCCCGCTTGGACGTGATTCTTGTCAGGTCTTCTGCTGTGTAGTTAAATGATCAAATTCATGGAATGGAGAGATTGTTTTTAAATAGTAATGAAAATAGATTTTGCACCCTCCCACGAATCACGTTCCAGATCCCCCTCCCCATTCTTTTGCCACAAATCTTATGAGATGTTCAACATCCACCCCCAGAGGGGCAGGAGGCCCATCCCGGGCTCCCCTTCCGGGTGGACCACAGGAGCGAGGCTCCCCCCAAGCCAGAGGCTGCACGTGAGAGGTCCCCTCTGCAGAGCGGCTTCTCCCAACCAGATGCCCCTGTAAGGACGGACAGTGTGAAAGAGTTTCCAGGGACCACATTACTCAGGGCCTTCAATGAAGAACAGGACAGGCTGGACCCGAGTTTCCTTGCAAACAGGCAACTGAGGTACGTGGTCAGCCACAGGAGTGGATTGCGTTTCCTCGCAAAAATAATGAACTGCAAATAACAAACAGCAATTCCAGTGTTGGCTGCCAACCGACATACGTCTTCCAGTGAGACCTGCTACCGAAAGTGCCTCTCAGACTGGCACTGTGTGCTCAGCCTGTCAGGGAGGCTGGCGAGTTCTCTCCTCCAGGCTGGCGTGTCCTGACTTCACCCTCCAGTGCCAGCCAACACAGGGGACCTGCCCGAAGGTGACAAAGGGCGTGGGGAAGCAGCCAGGAGAGGTGGGTTGCTTTTGACAAAGCCAGAACTTCTGCTTTGGGGTTTGTTTTTTGTTTATTTTTTTAACCAGAAGTTAAAGCAAGTGGGAAGAAAGGTTGGGATGTTGAACAAGTCGATGGCAGCGTAATTCTGGGCCTGCCAGGCTGAGGGTCTGCGCTGGGAGAGTGGGCGGGGTGCCTGCAGCTCTGGGCGGCCTTAAATGCTCCTTCCTGGTGTTCCGCGCCACTGGCGCACTGGCTGGCAGCTTGGAAGCACCCGGCACCTCAGGGGAAAACAAAAGCAGGAGAGTGGCAATCCCAGGAGACGCCGCAGAGAAGCAGGACTAGGAACAGAGACACAGGCCTGCCGACGGAGAGTCGCACTGATCACAGTCACTACTGAACACCTTACTCCACAGGAGGAGGACCACTAAGAATGATCTGGTTGCTCTTGAACTGGGGATGAAAGTGGAGCATTGGTGCTCAGTGGAGGCGCCCTGGGGGTTGCCTCTCCTCAGCCGTGACTCTTTCAAGGACCTGCAAGGTGGCGCTCATTTCTGAACCGTGAACGGAAATGTCAACTGCAATCAGAAATAAGGATATACCAAGGTGTACGTGCTCCCCAGAAACTACCGCATCACCCCGAAATCTGTGACTCAAAATCGTCTCTATGACAACTGAGTATCTCAGTAAACAACAACCTGGATTACCAATAACCCTCCATTGACAAAGAGTACATACTCTGACATGTACTACATGAACATGTGTGATGGCTAATTTTAATGGGCCAAGGGGTGCCCACATATTTGGTCAAACATTACTCTGGGTGTTTCTGTGAGGGTGTTTCTGGATGAGATTAACATTTAAATGAACAGACTGAGTAAAGGAGACTGTCCTTCCTGATGTGTGTGGGCCTTATCCGATCAGTCGAAGGCCAGAATAGAGCAAAAGGGCTGACTCTCCCTCGAATAAGAGGGAACTCCTCCTGCCCGATTGCTTTTGAGCTGGGCGTTGGTTTTTTTCTTTTTTTCCTGCTGTTCGATTCTAAGGGAAACATCAGCTCTTCCTGCATCTCAAGCCTGCTGGCTTTCAGACTGCGATTTACACCATCAGTTCTCCTAGTTCTCGGGCTTCAGACTCAAGGTAGAACCTGCACCATCGGCTCTTGGGTCTCTAACTTGCTGACTGCAGATCTCGGGACTTGTCGGCTGTCAACCTCCAGAATCAGTGAGCCGGTTCCTTATTTTCTACACACACACACACACACGCACACCACTGGTTCTGTTTCTCTGCATGACACTAACAGTGTGTTTTCTCACGGGGTCTCAGCAGGGTGGGAAGCGTAACTGAGCCACAGAGAAGCAGGCTTGACACACCGTGAGCTCCTGAACACCCTCCTCTGGACTAACCCTACAACAGGTGGGCCCTTCTACGCAGGGGACACCCTAGCCTGTTCACACACGGCACACGGACTGAAAGGCTATCGTGTCTTTTAAAAGCAACGCAGATGAACGAATGACCCGAACCACTTCACTCTCTTCACTTGCTCAGGGATCTTCTCCCAGATAGGCCGCTCCGCACCCCCAGGGGGTGACACCCCACAGTGCACCCAGCTCCGCCATCTACCGTATAGGGGTACCCTCAGCAATAATAAATAGCACTCAAGTTTAACTCAAAAAGACCCTGGATCATCATAACGGTAATCTGTTGAATCAGCCTGACCTTCTTAAAAGGAAGATGCTGTGTGATTATAAGGTCTCCTTATTATTCACAGACAAACACCCTGAGTGCAGCTGCTGGCCTGCTGGGTCCAGACCCCAGACACCATGGCCAGCGTCAGCCGTGGTCTCGGAGAGCTACAAGCTGTTCTGCTGAACGCCAACTGGCAGGACTGCTCAGTGCAGACTCACTGCTTGGAAGAACCTGGAGACCGTGATTTGTTAAAAATGCCAACAAGGCTTTCAGGAGGGTCGCACAGGTCAGGAAGCCCATAGGGGAAGGACGTCGGGCTTGGAGAAGCAACAAGAAGACGTGGGCTGCTTGGACTCACCCTTTCTCCACTGGCCTTTGAGCCGGAGGGAGAGAGACCAGGCTGAGGCCCTTCCTGGACCAGGACTCCTCCCAGCCCTTTGCGCCCCCGAGGTGAGGACGGGCGTGTCATTTAACCTAAGTGGTGACTCATCGCCCCCTCCCCCGCTTCCAGCGGCATCCACGACCAGCTCCTGCTCCCACCTCTGCTGGAGCCCTGCCCCACCCAACTCCCGGCTACCTTGCAAGACTCTATTCGGGCGCGCATCAGCACACCCACAGAGGCCGCCCCGCCCAGCACCTGCCGCCACCCCAGACCCAGGGTCGGGCTGGGCCACCCCCCAGCACCCCGGAGTGCTCTTGGCCAACCTCCCGGAAGCATTCATTACTCTCAGGTGGAACTTCCTGCTTAAGGTCTACATTCTCCAGACCTCTGGACCAGTTCTGCTCATTTTTTTCCATCTCACCTCTAACACACTATCTTACTTACTTAGTTATTACACGTCTGGGGCTTAGCTAGCTCCCTAAATTAGCATGTCAGCTCCTCAACCGTACCGTTCATCTGCTCTGTTCACTGAGATATCCCAAGCACCGAGAGCAGCAACCTGGCGGGTGGAAGCAGCTCGGGGGCTGTGTGCTGGATGAAAAAAATAAAGCATTTCCCTCACTAGACTATTTGCCTTTTGAGATCGGGGACCGTCTTAACCCTGTAACCCAGAGTGGCAGGCAGAATAATGCCCCCACCCCAAAGAGTGCATGTCCTAACCTCCGGAATCTGAGAACGGTTCCCTTACGTGGACATTAGCCCATGTGATTGAGTCGATGACCTGGAGATGGGAGAAGATCCTGGATTATCCAGGTGGGTCCAAGGTAGGCACAAGCGTCCTTAAAGGAGGGAGGAGGTTGGTCAGACTTGGAGAGGGCTATGTGACGACAGAGGCAGAGGTCAGAGCGATGGATGCGGGATGATCCGGGCCTGCCCTTGCTGGCTTTGGAGATGGAAGAAGGGAACCGCAGTGAAGGAATGCTGGGTGGCCCCTGGGCCAGAAAAAGCAAGACAGGGGTTCTTCCCAGAAGGAAGGCAGCTGTCGACGCCTTGATGTCATCCCAGTGAAGCCCATTTCAGACTTCTGACCTCCAGAACTGGAAGATCATCAATTTGTGTTGTTTTAAGCCACTGAGTTTGTGGTGATTTGTTGCAGCCGCGATAGGAAACGGACGCCCCAGGGACTGACACTGCGGCTGCACAGTGAATGTCTGCTAAACGGACGTCGGGAATTTCCAGTAAAATGTCACTTTCAGTCTCTAAAATAAATTTCAACCCACGGGGACAGCAGAGTGATTTAAGCCATGAGCCAACGGTGATGGTGGCTGTTATTTTCACTGGTCTTTCTTTTCCTTTTGATAAGTAATTTTGACTCAGAGATGCTTGTGATAATATTTCCCCTCTGCTGGTACGTCTTACATTCAACCTACTTAGGCAGCTTTATTAATCAAATATAAGTCTCCTCCTCATAAAACCCTAAAGCAAAAATTTTTTTAAAGAAAAAGAAAAAAAGAAACCAATTTATTTAATGAAAACTGGTCTTAACAAACACGCAAGTAGCTGCATTCAAAGTTGTCATGTGACTTCTCAGGCCAGGCTGGTGAGGCACATTCAAGGTTTCTTCTTTCTGAACATTTCCAAATGCTCCATCCCCATGAATCTATTTTTAATGCGACACTTGGGGAAAGAGAGAAGTGATGGGAAATCATTGAGGACTCATTTCTGTGTCCAACTGAAAACTTAAACGGTCTGACTTATGGGCCAAATCCTTCCCATGTCTCATTAAAAACTAAGAAGAAAACAACCTAAGAAACACCCTCAGCTCTTAGCTTTCCAATCCCCTCAGCCTACCTACCAGGCCTGTTAGTATTTTCATCCCAGAAAATGAGAACCCCTAAAGACTGGAGATTAATAAATAACTTTCAGTTACCACTGATAAACTTTGATATGTGAGATTGTTTTCAATTTACATTAATATAGCATGAAAAAATTATAAACAGAGCATATAACTAATTTTTTATATGGGAAAGAAATCTTGAAAGTTTTAAACATCCAGAATGGATTCACATACAACCCAGAATTTATTTTTGGCCTTTTGGAAGAGATATAGATAGACAGATAGCTACATATAAGATAGGAAACTTTTAAAAGATCTCAAAACATGCTATCCAATAGTAATTTAAAATCATTTTTTTCTACAATATATAGTACATACTTTATGACAATGTGTTCTTGCTATTTCTTCTACAGGATATAATTGGAGAATCACAACATAAAGCCCACAGCATACTCCATCCTACTTAATAAACATTTACTGAGCTACTACGATGTGTGAGACCTTGAGCCGGAGAAGGACGAAGTCCCCAACATCAAGGGCTCCCCACAGGGTGAAGGGACAACATGACTGCTTCCCAAAAGGTGCACCAGGGTCCACATTTGAGTGGCTTAAGGACACTCAATAAACAGATATAATTTCTCTACTGAAAAATCCTAAACCACAGTTTAACGAAAACAAAAAAAGGTGAAATGGATTCATTTCTCTAATAAAAACAGCTACCTTTAAACTGAAATAAGACAACTGAATCCAGAGGGCATCCCTTCACCTAGGAGAGCCTGACACAATGCAATCCCTTTGCCATTGGAGTGGGCGTCTGACGTCTCCCACCCGTCGGTCCATTCATCCAATCTCCCATCCATCATTTATCAACAGCCTCGGTGCGCCAGGTGCCAACCAGGTGGACAGGAGAATGACTAGGACACACGTCCTCGGGAACATTTCCAAACGCAGTTACTCAAGACTGTGTTAAACAGTGACACTCCTCTCAGCCCTGTGTTTCCCAATAAACCACGAGACTGAAGGGTGCCACTGTTTTCTGCCACTGCAAGCACTTTACACCTGTTTACACTGGCTGCGCCAGAGGCTCACCTGCCTTATCCCTTGTCATGCTGTCACTCTAGCGTCTCAGAGCACATCTAAGCTGTACCCTTCACCCGCACCCTCATGTATCACCGCATCGCCTGCGACACGCAATAAATCACGTCTCTAAGTAACAGCAAATCAATCCACTTCCTAGAAGGAAGATACAAGTCACAATCAGTGGCGCCTCCCTGCAATTCTCTAAAGGATTTGGCGTGTACGAAACACCCAAAGTTCTCCTATACCCTTCCTGAAGTGCCGGGAGTTTCAGAAGAGATTTACAAGACAATCTGAAGATTGCAGTCTAATAAATACAAAGAAGAGCTGCAAGAGTGTCTGGCCTAGAGGTGTAAGAGTCTGTTCCCAAACAGTGCAGAACACCAGGCCCCTGCAGCCTGAAACATCAAACTCCTACTGTCCTGTCTGACTTCTGTCCAGGGTCTCGTTGACAGAAAGCATACTAATGGAGGAGGGTTTCCAGACCACGCGGTCCAAACGTTCATCTAGAGGCGCCAAGTCTTGTCTGTGGATCCAGAAACCCAGAGGTGAACCAGCATATGTACTAATTCCCCCGCGAACTGCTCAGCCTGAATTTCATGCTTTGTGCTGTGGCCCGGGCACACCTGGGGGGACGGTCATGGGGACAGCCCTGGGAAGTCCACCGAGTCATCAAAGGCAGGTCGCGGGGGACATGTCACTCAGGGATGCGAGAGCCGAATTAAGAGATTATTAGTTACTTGCCAAGAAAAACTTACCTCTTCCGCTGTTAAGTGCTTCACGCTTCTTGTTTTTTGTTTTCAGATTCGGAACCAAGCGTACAGCAGAACTTGGATCATTCTAGTAACGCCCACCTCTCCCAGGTCTGTGAGCAGATGTCAGACAGCTGCCCCAGCAGCCCTTCATAAAACAGCCCCCGACACCCCGGCTCCTCGGCCCACGCCCCTCCCCCTTTCTCGTTTTACTTTTTTCCACTGCTCCCGTTCACCATTTGACAGCCTTTCTGTCTTACTTATCTTTTTCCCAGGAGAGCAACCACTTTGATGGCAAACATCGGTTCTCTCCTGGAACCCCAGCAATGGGAACACTGCGGGCACTTAACTACACGCTTCCTGAGTGAATCACTGGAAGACGGATAACCGTGTAAAACTCTGTGCTCTGCAATTCAACCTCCTCCATGAACGTGAGCTTTGATTCTAAACCACACACCCGGGGTCTGCCCTGGTTCTGATGTGCTTTCTGTTGTTCTTGCTTTTTTAAGTAGTTGTGTTAAGCCAGCTCAAATCTTGTGTACAGTGAAGCAGGAGAGAGTAGAGAGAGAGGTACAGACAGATACAAAGGACGATCTGATTATTACACACGCCGCATCCTGACAGATGGCAAAGTCTCCCCTGAGGTTAGAAGGAGAGGAAATGAACCAAACAGTATGACAATTAACTAGAGTAACCTTTATTCAAACACTGGCCATCTTCTTCCTATCAGTTTAGTTCAGTCATCCTGCGCCGATTCCGTCTGGTGATGTTTAACACTTAAGAGGCCAGTCCCTCCTGGCCTCCCTGGCTGTTCCCCCAGTGGCCCTGCTCCACAGACTCCAGCCTTAGGGACCGAGGCTGCTTTTGACCATTGATGCGTCCAAATGCATCCATATCACGCTCGTTTCACTCTGGGATGCCTTTCATTGAAAGGAAATGAATCAAGTTTCCAGAACTTTTTGAAATATACTACACCTTTCCCCTACAACACAGCCTCACATATGGCGCTACCGCAGATACAATCCCATGATGGTAAGAAGAAACCGCATGAGACTAGACCGCTTTCATTCCAAATTCCACCTTAGACAGGTTAAAGCCCTGAAAACCTGAGGGGGCAGGGGAGAGAGAGGGTGTGTGTCAGCGCAAGGAGACAGTATTTAACGGGGAGGGCAAGGTCCTACCTGCTTCACGACAGTCACCGTCCCGGGTGCCATGGCAACCACCGAGGCAACGGCAGTGGCGTCGTGCGTCTCGGTGCCCAGCTCGATGATCTGCTGGAGGATGTTTACAGCCGTGGGGTCAAGTCGGTCACCTTGCCAGGAAGAAGCAAACAGGAGACCGGTAAGGCCGTGGGTGATGAAGGTCACTGAGCGCAAAAGCAGCCCTTAGCAGAGGCCATTCTCGCGCAGTGCCTTCTCCAGGGACGCACGGGTTCTCAGTAAGTGCTCATTTTGACCACGGAAATAATGTGCATGGTACTTCACAGCCGACAATGCAGTCTCTATAAGAACATCTCAAAACTCCAAACAACCTGCGAGGAGACGACATTGTGACACTATTATCCCCACTTCATAGATCAGTCACCTCACTGCAAAAAAATGGAAGAGGATTGTCTTAGGCCCTTGGGTCAGTTACGTCACAAAGCCAGGGCTCAAGCCCAGATGTTCTGAATCCAAACTTGTTGATACAGGACTGCCTCTCAAAACAGAAACTCCTGAGAAGCACCAGCTATGACGTCAAACCACAGAGCTGGTCCTCCTTGAGCACAGGCATGGGAGGTGGTCAGAGCGCGTGTGCCAGATACATTACACAGGATGCGGCAGAGCACCAAAGGGTGCTCAGTCATCAACCAGTGGGCTTCAGAATTCTAAATTAATGTAAGCTGAGGATTCTCTTTTAATCATCTCAAAAGACTGTAATCCATATCATCAGGGCAGCCACTGAGTGTACCCTTTCACTCAGCTCTCACCATCTGCTTGGCCATCTGTGACTCTCCGGAACACAGCACTCTGACCCTCATCATTACTTCACTAAGAGGGAAATTACTACCTGATCTCCAGGCTAGCATAATATCATGAAGTCTCCACCAAGGTCTACATACTCCTGGACGACTTTCTGCAGGCCACGTTCCAACGCGAATCAGTAAGTGATGAGGGAAGGGAATTCAATGTGTTCTACACAGAGGGTAGGACGTGGCATACGACTGAGGCAATGACATTAGCACCTGTTCACCATGCACCAGCCTAGCATCCCCTACACACACCTATTCACACCCACACACACACTCTCCTTCAGCAGGGAGGCGGGTTTCAACTCTGCCTGGCAGCCAACCACTCTAAACATCTAAACACTAAACAAAACACTGACCTTAAAAAATGTACTGAAATAAGATTTTAATTCCTCATCCGTTTACTCCCTCAATGACCATTTATCAAGCCCGAACTGTCAGCCAGGAACATGGTTCCCAGTGGGATCCAGCAGGGGTCCCCAAGCCCCGGGATCTAACGCCTGCTGATCTGAGGTGGAGCTGATGTAACAGGAATCGAAATAAAGTGCACGGTAAATGCAATGCGCTTGAATCATCCCGGAAGCATCCCCTCCCCCCATCCTTGGAAAAACCGTCTTCCACAGAAATGGGCCCTGGTGCCAGAAAGGCTGGGGACAGCTGGGATCCAGACAAGATCTAACGCTGCCTCCCCCCATCCCTTCCGGGCTCACAGGTGACTGAGACAGACCGTAAGCAAATCATACAGCCCCTGGTCGGCTCCATATCAGGGGGGCGACTAGGGGGCTCTGTGGGAAAGTCAGGCGGGCTCCCGGGAGATGACACGCCATCTGAACACTGAAGACGAAGACGCGTTCGCCAGAAAAAGTGCTGTGCGGGGAGGGGAACAGACCAGGCCCCAGAGGTCACAGGAGCGTGTGGGTGAGAAACACAGCTCACGCCGAGAACGGCAGTCTGGCCCAGGAGGGCACGGCTCCAAGGTGGCCAGAGATGCAGCGCAGGGAGGCCAGGGCCTAGAGCAGGTGGCCCGAATGCCGAGCTGCAGAGTCTGCCGTGTTTCCCAAGAGCCAGGAGGAGATGCCGAGGGCTGAAGGAGTGAGTGAGTGAGCGCTGGTGGGGATGAAGATGGACAGGCTGTCCTGGCAGGGCTTGAGCAACGCTGAAGTCACTGGACGTGAGGAAGGAAACACGCACTGAGACGTGGCGTCAGCTCTGGGAACCGCACCAAGAGCCGGCACCTTGACGCCCCACCTGCAGAGCCTGCTTCTCTCACAGGCTGCAGAGCTGTCTCCCGAATCCCCCGGTGAGCACAGCACCGGCAATGAATCTTCCCCAAAGTGACCGGCCCCAAGGGGTTTTCTGCGCACCCTTCTTACAACCTGGGGGTTAGGGATGTAAGAGCTGGATGAAATGGCAATTTCCTGTCTCCCATCACCAGCTGACTTCACTTAATGCTTCCTCTAATCCCACTTGCTTGACCTCTGTCCCCCAAATACCCAGAGGGCTGTGGTACATTATATAAACTCGTACTCCTTTCCTGTTTGGAAAAGAGCATCAAGAAAATGTTTTCTAAGCACAATGCCCCAGTTGCCACTAGGCTGGCACAGTGGTTTGTTTTCTCAAATTGATCGAACATTTGAAACTGATGACATTTGACATAAAAATCCTGACTTGGGGCTTTTCAGAAGAACTGGGAAGTGGGCAGTCCCAACAAGAAGTCAGGAGACCTCGATTCCAAGACCAGCTCCAACACCCAACAAGTGGACGATCCTCAGCCAGCCGTTTACAAGGAGGCAATCTTCCACATCTGTGAAGTGAGGACAGTAGGACCTGCTTCTCCCTGCTCTGAGAGGTGATCCTACGTGTGAACACCCGGCAACCCTGTTAGGCGGCACCACCTTGGCTGGGGCCCTGTTCTAGAACACTGCAGGAGAGCTCTACCGCCAAGCCTGACAATGGGACCGCGCCAGTGGTCAGAACGCAGTGGAAGGAGACCAACTGGCAGACGTAATTCATCCGTAAAGTCATTCATGCAGCGTGTCTATCAAAGACCAGTTCTGAGGTGTCAGAGTGAGGCAGGGGGCACGCTCTCACCACTGTCTGAGGTGTATCTCAGGTCCTGGAGGGCAGCCACCGCTGCCTGTGTGCCCTGGACGTCCTCTTCGGCTTGGGTGATATGCAGGTACTGGGTGGAGGGCTCCTCCGGAGTTTCTGTTGCTGGCTAAATAAAAACACAGCATCATCCATGTGACCTTCTAGAAGATCACCTATTACCCAGAAGTCCCAGGATAATGGATTAAGACAAAACAAATGCACATAAGCAACGCTTTTGCAGCAGCTCATTAAGCAGGCACCCCTGAGAAATCAGTGCTCCAGTAAAAACCTACTTCCCAAAGACAAAACTTCTCTTTGCAAGTGCCGAGACTTTTTAAAACCAGCGTCGGTGGAAAGCTTCCTGCAACACGTTCTTGCCGTAGGGAACAGAGTATGCTGTTCATAACTAGAGATGACACACGCTCAGAGGTTCTCGTGTGTGCCCTTCTGCTGTCTCCTCTGCTCTTCCCATGGCCACCAACACCGCCCTTATCTCCCCTGTGCCCGGGCCTCCTGCCGTGAGGAAGGCCGAGAGGAAGGCACAGCAGTGGTGACGGTGGAAGGGAGGAGAAGATGGGTAATCACATAACACTCGGCAAGCTTCGAGCACGGGTCCTGGCACAGAGCGAGATCTCAGCAAATCTTAGCTACCATGCTGCTCCGGTTATAGGAAGGATATGAGAAATACAACTGACCAGAGAAAATACAGCTGTGCAAAATCAGGACTCACGAGAGTACGAGAAGCTAAAGAGACATTCACAGGTATCTTATACCTAAGGAGAGAAGAGGTGGGACGGAATTTTCACAAGAACTAGATATTGATAATCACCTCCTTCTGGAACTGCAAGGCAGGAAACATGGATGTCACCAATAAAGAAGAACAAAAAGGGGATTTTACATACAATTTTTAGGAGCCAAAGCGATCACTCTCTATAAGCACTTACCAGTTACTCACACAGGTTCAGAATACAATGTGATTATTCTTTTACAGCCAAGTGGTCAGGTTCATTTAGGCATTTCCAGCCTGACATTTAGTAGACACCCAATAAACGTCTGATGAATGCATAAATGAACAAACAAGCATATTTCCTTTTAAGTACCATTAAGCAACATAGTGGCCAACACTGATTGGATCCGAGGAATGGCTTAGCCTGTGATGAACAGGATGGGCATGGACTGGCTTCCCCTCTTTGGGGTACTCTTTGTAATAACCATCTGTGGGAAGGACAGTGCTTTACAGGGCATTCCTGGGAGGCTGGCAACAGCCCAGCTGCTGTTAACAGGCAGCTTGTCGTCACACGGGGACCACCCCCTGCCCAGCTCCTTAGCTGCTCTACTGTCTCACTTCTGGAGTCTAGTGCGTGGCTTGGTGTCAACTATTTTTATTGAGTCACAATTCTGCTGAAGGTGTCAGGATCTGTAAGGAGCGAGACCTCCAGAGGAGAGCGCCATGACTGCACTAACGAAAGCACCAACTGGCCAGGAGAGATGGTGCTCTACGTCAGGAACTGGCATTCCAATGTCTATGTGTAACAGAGAGCAAATCCTTGCAAGTATGAACTTGGAACACCAGAGGCCTGACTGCTTCCCACAGATGAGGACGTGACGCTGATGCTGGTGACACCATCACCTCCAATAACCATGGCAGCTGCCATTTACTGTAGGCCTACTGGGGACTAGACAGTAACCCCAGCGTTTTATAGACAGTGCTTTAACATACTCCTTAAATTTTCTTATAGAAAATGTCAAACATACACAAGACAGAGAGGTGAACCTCCGTGCACACATCACCCAATCTCAACAATCATCAGCTCGTGGCCAGTCCTGCTTTGCCTCTCTCCCCGTGCACTCCACACAGCTGTCCTCTGATTTTGAAGCTAATGTGGATGTCATATCAATTTATCTGTAAATATTTTAGAATGTATCTGTAAAAGGTAAAACTCTTTCAAACCATAACTACAACACCACCGTCACACTCAAAACACTTAACAGGGCTTCCCTGGTGGGGCAGTGGTTGAGAGTCTGCCTGCCAATGCAGGGGACACTGATTTGTGCCCCGGTCCGGGAAGATCCCACATGCCGCGGAGCGGCTGGGCCCGTGAGCCATGGCCGCTGAGCCTGCGCGTCCAGAGCCTGTGCTCCGCAGCGGGAGAGGCCACAGCAGTGAGAGGCCCACATACCACAAAAAAAAAAAAAAAAAAAAAAAAAAAAAAGCACTTAACAATAGTTCCTTAAAATCTTCGCGTATCTAAATGGTGTTCTAATTTCCCCAATTACCTCATTTTTTCACAACTTGTTCTACAAATCATATTTAAGTAAGTTATTGAAATCCATATATTAGAACTGACTGATAAAAGTCTCATAAGACTTGTATTTATAGGCTCTCCCTCCACTCTTTCTCCCCTGCTTATAGTTGTGTTGGGAAAAGTGGTCGTTTGCCTTCAGAGTTTCCAGCAGTCTGGCTTTTGCTGACTGCACCAACATGGAATCATTGAATATGTTCCCTTGTCCACTGTATTTCCTGTAAACTGGAAGTCAGACACAGAAGCTTAATTAGGTATCAGTTCCCTTTCTGGCAAGAAGGCTCCACGGGTAACACAGTGTGCTTCCATCAGGAGACACTATGTCTGAGTGTCTCTGTTTTTGCCATGTTGGCATGACATCAGTGGAGGGTTGCAAAATGGCAATACTGTAAATCTTCATTTGTTAGCTGGAGTACTTCTATAAAAAACGTCTCTCCACAAACATTCGGTTACCCTGAGACATAGTTTATTTAGATGAGGTAGAAAAACTGTTTGATTCTGAGCCTTTATTTACCAAAACAGAGTTTTATTTATCAAAATAGAGTTGATTCCCTAATATCCTACAAAGGTGACTAAGGATTTTTCTCCCAGTATCATTATAAACTCATGGATTTAAACACACTTGATGTGCTTCACGCCAGTCTGTAAACACTAACAACAGCCTTGGAGTAACAATATCAACCCTACCACTGACGGTGGAATAACTGAAAACAGTACTTTTTTTGCAGTTCTTTTTGCCCTTAGGTTATACCCCACTAGGGAGGAACAATCAAATTTCTATCTTAAAGTCTCTTGAAATAGTCTTTCTCTATGTAGTTCTGCCATCGTTTTGATATATAGTTCAGATACTTTATTTCATTCTATTCTCAATTTTTAGGGTTAGCTTTTTAAAGTGTAATTTTGTTTTTATTATTACATAAGAAATGTATTTCTTATATTTATATCAGAGTTCCAGAGTCAAATCTGCACAGTCGGTCTCTGCTAAGACAAGTTTAGCTTCTTTCCTACCCTCTCCATCTTATCTCCCTGCCTTTTCTACCTGTGCTTTCCTCCCTTTTTATAACTTTTATTTTGAAATAATTTTAGATTTACAAAAGAGTTCCAAAAAAAATACAGAGACTTCCCACATACCCTTCATCCCACTTCCCCTAATACTGACATCTGCTGTAACCATGGTACAATGATCGAACCAAGATATCAACATTGGTACAATACCAGATTCCACTGGCTTTTCCACTGGCATCCTTCTTCTGTTCCAGGATCCAATCCAGGACCCCACAGTGCATTGAGCATCCACAACTCCAAAGTCTCCTCCAACCTCTGACAGTCCTTCAGACACTCCTGAAGAGAACTGGTCCGGCATCTGGCCATCCATATCATCACATCAGTTGGATACATCGGATGGTCTCCCATGATCAGGTGGAGGCTGAGGATTTTTTGAAGAGCACCACGAGGTGACTGCCCTTCTGATCACATCATATCAGGGGGTACATGAAGTCACTACGTCTTACTACTGAGGATGCTGACCTTGATCACGTGGTTAAGGTGGTGTCTGCCAGGCGTCTCCACTGTAAAGTTACTACTTTTCCCTCTATAATTAATTATTTAGGGGGAGATACTTTGAGGCTACATAAATACTGTATTTCTCCTTAAACTTCTGTCTACTAGTTCTAGCATTCATCAATGGATCTTGCCTGCTGCAATCATTACTGTGGTGTTCCAATGGTGATTTTCTATTTCCCTCATTCTTTCTACATTTATTAATCAGCATTCTTCTGCAGGGAAGAACTGTTCCTTCTCCACCATTTATTCAATCATTTATTTATGTCAGTATGAATGCAGAGATATTTATTCTATTCTTTCAGTTTTAGTCCAATACCATCATGAGTTACTTTGTTACTCAAATTGTTCCAGCTCTGGCCCATTAGGAACTCTTTGGGCTGTCTCGTGTGTCCTTTTGACACGCCTCCATCTTATTTTTGTGGAGCACGTTGTTACTTTCTAGTACTGCAAAATGCTCCAGGGTCAACTTACATAATTTCTGCCTCAGCCCTGGGATCAACCACTTTTCAAAGGGACCCTGGTTCCTTTTGTTGGATTATCCTGAGAATCCAAGATCTGGATTCAAGGTGTGCTCATTGCCAGCGGCGTGTCACTGCTTCTAGGCCCTCTAAGCACAAAAAGCTAAGAAATACATGTATGTATACTAACCGTGTATACACATATATCTGGAATTATTTCTACATCAATCTTGGTGCGCACACACACACACACACACACACACACAATCTATCTACATGTCATATATAACAGTGCTGCAATAAATAGCCTTGTGCAATCGCCTTTCCTCATTTTTTTTTTTTTTTGGTATGCGGGCCTCTCACTGTTGTGGCCTCTCCCGTTGCGAAGCACAGGCTCTGGACGCGCAGGCTCAGCGGCCATGGCTCACGGGCCCAGCCGCTCTGCGGCATGTGAGATCCTCCCGGACCGGGGCACCACCCCATGTCCCCTGCATCGGCAGGCGGACTCTCAACCACTGCGCCACCAGGGAAGCCCCACCTTTCCTCATTTTTGTTAGTATAACTTTGGAATAATTTTCTAACGGTGGGATCGTCTAGTTAATGGAAAAAGAAACACATATGTAATTTTAGAGATATTGCTAAATTCCCCTTCATAAAGGTCACATCGTTTTGCATTCCCACCAGCAATGCATGAGAGTGCATATTTCCCTTCAGCCTCTCCAGCAGAGATGCTGTCAAGACTTTTGGATTCTTGCCAGTCTACTAGGTAAGAAATTCTATCTCTGTCAAGTTTTACTTACATTTATTATGTGGCAGGTTGATCGTGCTTTCAGATATTCAAGGTCATTTGCATTTCTTTTTCTATGAACCTTTCTTATCTTTCGCCCATTGGGCTGTCAATCTTTTTCATCAGTATTTCTAGAAGCCTTTTATAATGTAAAGATATTCACCCTTTTTTCTATGATATGACTGAAAATATTTTTTTGGCATTTGCCCCTCTACTTCTTGAGTTCTTTTACATAGTAGTTTTAAAATTTTTGTACGCGGTCAATTTTTTTTCAGTCTTTTCCCTAACTGAATCTGGATTTTGAGTTACAGTTAGGAAAGTTCTCCACACTCCCAGTTTATAAATGAATTCACTTATGTTTTCTTCTCGTATCTGTAAAATATCTCTTTTTTTAATCTCTGTTCCTTTGCTCTAGGCTCTCTCTATAGATAACTCATTGACTATTGTATATTTTTGATGTTTTAATCTGCTGCTTATTGTGTGTGGTAGATTTTCACTTATTCTTTCAGACTTTCAAAAACATAATCCTGTGTCTACAGAGATACTTTATTTCTTCTCTTCTGATTCTTATGTCTCTATTTACTCTGCCTTTGTCCAGCACACCAGCTGAGGCCTCCCACGTGATGCTAAAAACCAGAGCCCCTGGGGCACCCTCATCCTGTTCCCAACTCTAGCAAGAAACCCCCTAGTCTAGGATGCCAGCTTTTGGGCTGAAACACATACATTTTGCTTTTCATCTTAAAGATGTATTCATCAAATTCTACTTTATTGACTGTTTTTAATCAATGGATGCTGAATTTTGTCAAATTTTCATAGATGCCTTTTCTGCATCTATGAAGATGATCATTTCACTTTTCTCCCTAGTCCTCTCATTATGACGGGCTACATGGACACATTAACACATTCCCTCCTACTGGACAACCCTTCCCCTGAATTCTGGAATACTCCTCACATTGTCATGATGTATTATTGTTTTTCATGGGGTGTTGGATTTGTTTCAAAGCCCTTATTCTTAACTGGAGTAAGCCCACTGGATACTCTAATGCCCTAGAAAGTTCTCAGGAAGTGGTTCTCAATTGGGGGTGATTTTGACTCCTGGGGCACACTGGCAATGTCTGTGATAGTCTGGTTTTCACAGCCGGGTATGTGAATGGATCCTAGAGGGCAGAGGTCAGTGATACTACGAAACATTCTAAACTGCATAGCACAGCCCTCTACCACGAAGAATTATCCGGGTCATAACTTTAGCAGGACTCAGTTTGAGAAACTCTGCCTAAGGTAAACTGCAATCTGGTGTGACCCCTGGTACCTGAAAAGAGAAACAACTATTGGCTTTTAAAATACAGCTACTGGCTTTTATATAATTCAGTCAGGAAACTGGTTCCAACACCTGAGGGGAAAACAAAGGTGACGGGTAGGTGGAAGGAGAGGAGGGCCTAGAAGCAGCAAATGGGCCCTGCCCTGCCCTCTGGGTGAGGACTGCCAATATATGCCCTGTGTGCATTCTGCTTTCAGATGCAACTTCTGAAACTCTGAATTTGTGATAACAGAAGTGAAAATATCCACGAGTCCAACACAGACGTTCACAAACCAGCCTAAACGCAACCCAGAGTAAGAAGTCACATGCGTGGCCTGGCTCTCACCCAGTGGTACCCCTCAGATATGAGACAGGGTTTGAAAAGATTTCCAAGTTTCCCAACCAGAAAACCCACTGCTCTGAGGAACTGCACTGGGCTTGCCTGGTTTGTCATCTGCGTTTAGGAAAGTCACAATCGATACCATGCTTTAAAAAGTACCTCCCACTTGGGATCTCCTTCGTTCTCCACCAACTTCAGGCCATGCTTGTTCTTCAAGTGCCTGTTGAACTCCCATTTGGTGCCATAAACGAAGCTGCACACAGGACACTTCAAACAACCTGAAAGCACAGACACAGGTAAAAAGATGCATTCACAACACATGAATTCTGCCTTGCATTCAAATGCTTCAAATCTAAGGGATGTATTTTTTTGTCTCCAGTACTCACTTTCAATCCAAGCTCACCTTAATATTAAACAGAATAGCAAACAGTATATGTGTTTTTCAGGGCAAAGGTTTAAAACTTAATGCATTTCTTTTCGCTTATTAAATGAGAATTTGCAGTGAGCCTAATACACACGTAATATTTTAGGTGCCAGAGAGAATTAAGATGAGTAACATAATTCCCTTGGCCAAGTGGCTGAACAGCTTAAATGATTTTTCCATGTTTTTATTCGAAAATAACAAATCATTTGGAAAGCAAAAAATAACTGAAGGACAATGGGTGCTTTTCTCAATCTCCTTCATCCTAAAACACTAAGACCAAGGGCCAGATTCTCAGTCTCCTTCACATCAGAAGGGGAGACAGTGATATAAATTCCCATGTGAATATCCCGCTAAAGGACACATGAAAAAGCTGGTCACATCCTGAAATGTCACTATTTATTTAATTGATTAAATCTTACACATGTTCCAGGAAGTATCTGGATGCTTTCGTTAAGACAATATAAAACTGTAGGATAAAAAAAGAAAAACCAAAAAAACCGACACACAAACTCACACAAAGACTATCTTTCTAAAATTATATCAGAAGCAGCAACTAAATTAGGAGCTGGACAAAAATCACTTATTTATTTGTCTGTTTATATGAAGTAGAGTTGATTTACAATGTTGTGTCAGTTTCAGGCGTACAGCAAAGTGATTTAACAGGCTGTGCTTCCAGAAGCAAACTCTAGCCCCTCAGGAGGCTAACTGTAGTCCCGGCATCAGGCCTCCAAATCTACCAGACATTTAGCAGGCCAGAGTCAGGCTAAGTGCTGGCACCCTCAGCTGGCCGGGGCAGTGAGATGGGACCACCAGGCACCTACTGGTCTCCCCGCAGCCACTGTTTGTCTGCTCTACACCCAGCACACAAATAAAAACTCGAACAAAATTACATCTCACATAGGTGTAAGACCCTCTACTGCCTTCCCATCACACCCAGAATAAAACCCCAGCTCCTTGCTGTGGCCTGTGACCCCAGTAGCCTGGTCCCTGCCTCCCTCTCCAGGCTTGTCCCCTCCCCTTCACCCCCATCCTCGCCTTTCTCTGTCTTTTGCATTCCCCAAGCTCCTTCTCTTCTCAGGACACCTGCTGTTGTTGTCAGTCTGTCTGCTGACCCGGTCCCCTGTCTCTGCTGGACCTGCTGTGCTTCCCTGTGCCCTCCCAGCCTCAGTATTTATTTCTTGCTCACTGGGGCACTAAGGAGGGAGGGAGAGGAATTCTGTCCTCGTGACAAGGTGTCAACAAATTATATAAGAACTAGACACATCTCATGGTACACATCACCTAATTTAAGCATCTCCTAGATGTAGCTGGGATGTGCTAGCTCTCCTGAATCAATTCCATGTCAGTGACTCTCAGAGAGCACCGTTCTGTAACCGGGGTTTCCTGTCTATCACCTGAGGTGGTGGGCAATTCCCCAGAAAGTCATGAGAAGGAACGGAAGCCAACCCAGGTGGCCGACAGCACAGCCCCTTCAACTTTCGGCCTCCCATGCCGGGAGGGCACAGGAGAGCACAGCAGATCCAACAGAGACAGGGACCAGAGTCAGCGCAAAGGCCAGCAACAGACACCAATTCTGAACTACCAGAACACTCTACAGAAGAGGCAGCTCAAACAGATGCTTGCTTTCTGAAACTCAAACACACTGCACTCTTTTTTTAGGCAAAATCAAGTGGGCTTGCTCTTTCTTGCCCAGAGGATAATTAAACTTACTTTTTAACCTTCTTTGTTACTGCTTATTAATCATCTAAAATGAAATCTTTTCCTACAATCATCTTTTAAAACCCTCCAAGGTATGAGAACCACTACCTTTTCTTTTGGTTAAGCTGACATTGCTTCTATAAAGACTTAATACGAGGCAATGAACACAAGCAAACTACCTAAGGTAAAATTTAGGCTTTAAAACGAAATTGAAGGTTCCTTCTGGGCTATTCTTTAACAGAAACTAATTTAGGGAGGAAAACATCCTTATATTATGTTTCAATGAAAATTAATATGAGAATGCCTCCACATTAATTAAAACGTCCACCTTTGCCATGGTGGCTTTAATTAAAGAACAACGAACGGAAATATGTAATCTAGACCGAAGGTGTAACTATGCCAGTTAACTGACATTAAAGCTGAGAAATATTAATTTCCATTTCAATTCATTAGATGCTTAGGGCCACACTCAGTAAAGGTCACGGGCAGGCCTGGTGAATTTGCTTTTTGCAGCACTGATATTAAGCGTGCACCTTAAGACCCTAAACATCCCCCCACCGCCCACGTCGCAAATTCCTCCTGAGCAAAGACAAACCAGGCCAAAGGATAGAATTTCAGGAGCAATTTTAAAATTCCATCATGGAACCCTTTGTTCTTTTGGGGATGCAGTATACTCTGGAGGAATTTTGAGCATTAAACTACTTGCACTCCTTTGCAGTGGCTGACATTATGGAAAATTCCATTTCGTTTTCAGTAATATAACTCCCAGAATGGCATGGGACACTGGGCTGGACGGTCAGAAGACCTGAATTTGGTACTTGCTCACGTGACTCAGAACCACTTCCTTAAATTCTCTGGGTCTTGGTTTTCTCTACTACCAACGTAAAAATGCTAACGCCTGTATCCTTATAAAAGGCAGCGAGGTCAGCAGAACAATGGGCCCCCCAAAGATATTCACATCCTAATCCCTGGAACATGTGACTGTGCGACCTCCCATGGCAAAAGAGATCTCAAAGGCAGGATTCACATAAGGATCTTGAGATGGGGAATTATTCTGGACTCTCTGGATGGGCCTAATGTAATCACAAGGGTCCTTCTAAGAGGGGAGTGGGAGAGCAGATCCCAGTGACGTAACCCGAGAAAGACTGCTGGCTTTGGAGGACGGGGCACGAGCCAAGGAATGTGGGCAGTGTCTAGAAGCTGGAAAAGGCAAGAAAACAGATCCTCCCCTAGAGACTCCAGAAGGAATACAGACTTGTTAGCAAACTTGACTTCAGCCTGTGAGACCCATCTTGGACTCCTGACCTTCAGAATGGTAAGATCATAAATCCGTGTTGCTTTAAACTACCGCCAAGTTTGTGGTCATTTATTACAGCAGCAATAAGAAACTAATCCAGGCACTCAAGGGTAACTGGACCAAAAGCAGCTTAATTATCAAAGGAAAGTGGATACAGAGTAATTTCATTTTATTAACAAGTGAAATACGAAATCGGACTTGGGAAATACTGCAGAGGAAAAACCAAGCGCATTTGACTATAAGCCAGGCTGACGTTCCAAACCCCAGTGAGGAACTGGTAAACGGAGCTTAAGCAACGTCTCCCCCATCCCTCCTGGTCCCCTCACACACTCCTCAAAATCTTGGCATGTGAGATCCAGCACACCCGTGGTGAAAGCCAGACTCTGAATCAGGACCCCGGTCTGGCTTGACCACCGGCTCACTTTGTGGCCGGGGCCGGTCCTTTTCCCTCCCTACGCTTCCTCATTTTAAAATGGAAATGATGACGGCAACCCCACAGGGCTTCGTGAGAGAGAAGATAACATATAAAATAACAACCAACAACACGGTGTAGCATTACAGCACTGGAAGCACCTGCCAATAATGTATGGGATCTAGGCCCTAATAAAAACAATTTTAAAATAAAAATGTCCAAAAGTCAAATAAAGGACTTTGGGTTAACTGATAGTTTCTGGATTTTCTTCTATACCGTTCTCCCTGAATCTGGTGTGAATGTACATCTAAGGTACGGATGGTACACGTATTTACACTTTTCTAATACAATTGTTCAAAATAACGCAAAGCTCTTAGCAGATGTGACAAAACTAAGCCTTCTCCTGGTCCGCTTCCTCACATCTTTTCTTATCTTAATTACCTACCCTTCCTCAATGATCCCCTAAAACGGGGAGCCTGAGTTAAGGCACACCACCCAGGAGAAGCAGGTGATTTTCCTCCCATGAGCAGCATGGGGCCTGTTAAAAGGAACGTGTACTTTCTGTTAGAGGATAAGAACACGGAGACGCTGCCCAGCCTTTGTCTCCAACCCAGGCAGGAAGGGCAAAAACGCTACCACAGCCCAGTGCCTTGCGCAGTGTGGGACACATGAGGGGCTCAAGATGCACCATGAAGAAGGACTTTGGGAATAAACACGATAGGGAATGTGAACCATTTATCAGGTACTTGTTACATGTCAGGCGTGGTCTGGAATCAAGAATAAGATCTCGTCTTTGCAACCTGATGCTCCGAGGAGGTAAGTAACTGGTCCAGGGGCCAGAGTGATCACAGACCCGCCTCCAGGGTCTGTGCTCCTAACCCTCCGCTCGTGCCAACTGCCTGGGGCGACTTGAAGGAGGGCCTTGAGGTCACCGGAAAAGGACCAGCCCGCTAAGCCCCATCGTTAGCCCACCGTGAGCTCCAGGAATGAGCTGAGAGTTTGTGACACTTAGCATCAAAGCATCGGATGCCTTTCACAACCTGTGATTTAGTGAACCAGCTCCTGAGCTAGCTTCATCAGGGGCATTTTAAAAGGAGGAAAGGGGGCAGACCCACTGAAGCGATACAATGTGAAAAATGCGTATTTTGTGGAAAAACACCTCAAATCCATATTAATGAACAAGTGATGGGCTGAGAAGAATAAACAAGGGATTGTCTGATCTGCTTTCAAAATATGAGAAGTACATAAAACATAAGCAGGGAATAAAACACTTAAGTAGCATTGAGTACAAGTCTAACTGCCAAAAAGCACTGGCGCCCGAGGGAACTGCTGCCTCCTGATGGGGCCCAGCTGGCATGCGGCTGGAAGCGGCACCTGTGCCCCCAGGACCAGAGGTGTGCTGGGGCCGCTGGAACCATCTCTTCCCAGCTCAGCGACCTCACGCTGGAAGCTTAAAATTGGCCCTGGCGGAAATATGCACGGCACAGAAATTGGCAAATGCTATGAATCAGGTTCCCTTCTCCCTGCCCCGGGAGAGCCAGCTGGTAAACACTCACAGAACACGAGTAGATGCCCTAGCAGCCCCCATTCCAGAGCTCGCTGAAAATGACCCAAACTCTGTGGAAAACACCATGTGCCTTCCATCAGAAACCTACACGGAGCAGAAACCTCAGCCTATTCGGCCTTCTTCCTGCCTCTCCTGCAGTGCTGTGCACCGACACCCTCCCCAAACCCCTGAGCCTGGGGGTAGGAGACTCTTTCCCAGCAACTGATGGCTCTGCCTGTGTCACAGTGCGACACCGTTTAAACACAGCTAATGGACAAGGAGTCCCTGCATTGGTTTCAGGAGACTAGCATCGTTTTGATAAAACTGCATTTTATTTGTGGGTTTTTTATTACATCATCATTTTAACACATATTCCTCTATCTCAAAACAAGAAATTATAAAGTCCCACAAAGATATCTTTTGAGGAGTGATGTGAAGACGAAAATAAAACCAAGTGGGGATAGGGAGAATTACATGGAATTAATCAAAAGGAAATGAAAACTTCCAGTGGTACCAAACACCTCATCATTTCCAAAGACAGTCATTTTATCCAGCTCCACTTTCTGCCTGTCTCCTTCACTCTCCACAGCGAGAGCTGTGTGCTCTTGAGATCTCTGAGCTGCACTCACAGTCAACCGGCTCGCTGCTTTCAGAGACAGTTTTCCCGCCAACACACAATGGCACAATGTCTCCTATGAGCCAAGAGACATTTAGTTGTTTCCTTCTACAATATGTCTCTTAAAGGGGGGCATAGGAAAAATAAATAAACACACACACACACACACACACGCACACAAAGGCCAAAAATAGCCCTGCAAAGATCAGAAATAAAACCCAGACCCTGTCAGGGAATGCCAATTGATTATAGAGAGTCTTGGAAAGTTAAGTGAAAACTTAGGGCATGAAGCAACTTGACCTCAGCACATTTTCTGCAAGGCAATGATGAAAGTTTGGAAGCACGGAGCTATGACAGTGTCATCAGTCAGATCCCCACACCTGTCCCAACTGCCACAGTAAACGTCTATTTCCTGCCAATCCAACCCAAGAGTGTGAAGGATGCTAAAACGAATCGCTAGCCCGCTACTCCAATTATTTACTGTGACTCTAAGGCGATCTATCCTCTCCTCTGTGATTCCTAGACAGGGGAGTCATCAAAAATGATGCACCAGGGCTTCCCCTGGTGGTGCAGTGGTTGAGGGTCCGCCTGCCGATGCAGGGGACACGGGTTCGTGCCCTGGTCCGGGAAGATCCCACGTGCCGCGGAGCGGCTGGGCCCGTAAGCCATGGCCGCAGAGCCTGCGCGTCCGGAGACTGTGCTCCGCAACGGGAGAGGCCACAACAGTGAGAGGTCCGCGTATCGCAAAAAAAAAAAAAAAATGATGCACCAGCTCTAGAAGGACTGGCATATTTTCAGAAAAACAAAACAAAACATAAAAACAAAAGAATGAAAATGTATTGAGTGCCAGACACTCAAGTGCTCTTGTTTCACTCTCCCCGCGATCACAAGGGATGGCTGCTGTGAACTCCACCTGAGGTGCAGGGCCTCAGGTAGAGAGGAGGGTGACTTGCCCAAATGGCACCGCACCTTCCTGCCCTCCAGCTCCGTGAAACTGCCATTCAAGCCAATGCCAGGCCCACGGTCCCGTTACCCCAGATGGATGGCTTAAAATTATCCCGAGTTTTTTCTGCCGCTCATCCATTTCTGTACATCAGCCCTGTCACTGAAAGTGCTGAAGGATACTGTCAATTCATTTGTTTTACATTAAGACGCCTTTCATGGCGATTACAGCAAGTGGAGCTTCACGCTGCATCGGAAAACTAGGAGCGGCCCCGGCTGCAGCCGAGTTTACAATCCCACAGCTCTGTTTACGGGGGCAGGTTTCTAAAATGGTCTTCAGCTTCGAAGAGTCACAGGATTCAGGAAAGAGTAGCAACTGACGCATGGCACGCTGCAATCATTTTTCAGCTGAATTACCGAAGCACAGATATAAATACAACAGCATTTCTCTGTGTGGCAACAGCAAGTGAGCTAAACCCTCTCAAGTGGGAATGCAATTATTTATTAAAAAAAGAAGCAAAACCCTGCCAAACTTTTCAATGATATTAGAGGCTTTCATCCATTCTCTTTAGTTTAAATGTTCTAAATAGTTTTTCCTTTTCAAGATGCATAAGTAATCTGAGCACTCAATAAACATCTTTGGATAATCTAAAGAATCCCACCTATAAATGCGATCAGTACAGCATTATTTACAACTGCAATAAAAGAAAAATCTGGAAACCCTATAACAACAGGAGCATAGTTAAATAATACTTGATGCGGCATCGCGGAAAGCCCTCAGAGGTTAAAGTAGGGAGACGGTGCACCAAAGGGAAACAAGATGTACGTGTTAATCATTGTTAAGTAAACCACGAACTTCCATCTGTGCGAAATGTGTGCGTGGACCAAGGGCAGAAGGCAATACAGTCAGCCCTCCGCATCCCCCGGGCTCCGCATCCAACGTGGGGCTGCAGATACAAATGCTGACTGTTCTCTGCCATTTCACACAAGGGATCGCGCATCCACGGACTGCGGTATCCGTGAGGGTCCCGGAGCTGATCCCCCGCAGATGCTGAGGGACGACCGTACTGACAAATGAACATTATGGGAAGGGTGGTAAAATCTGTGGGTTAATTATCGCTTTGTCCATTTAAGAGTTCCATTAAGGTCGCTGTAATCCAATCCTGGCATAAGTAACATGATATAAACAGCAAGGAGGAGGCGGAGGACAGCAGTTACGCTGAGGACCGTTCAGGGATCGGGGCGGCGCTGCAGGAGTTCGCAGCGCCGCCCCGTGGGGCTCGGCCGGGCAGGACAGGAGCGGCCCGCTCGCCTACCTTGCTGGATGAGCGCGTCGGCCGCCAGCTCCCCGGTGCCCACGTTGGTGTACTCCTCGTTGGGGTGTTTCCTGTTGTAGTGCCGCTTCAGGGAGCCCGAGATGTTGCATGAGTAGTGGCAATGGGCGCAGCGGAAAGGCTGCAGCGACAAGGAGGAGGGTTAGGGCCAGGCCAGCCCTGTGCGATCGAGCTTCAGCTAGA
>NW_020172779.1:16475443-16477081 GCF_003031525.2 Neophocaena asiaeorientalis asiaeorientalis
CGTTCATGCAGTCTCCTCTGCCAACTTGCAACTGCTTCGGGGGATGCAGAGAGTGGTGAGGGGAAGAGGCGCCTGCTCAGGTCTATTGGGAGGCCCACTGAGACCCATCCACTGGCCAGGCGATGGATGGACAACCGGATCCTTGTCCTTCCCAGGCCTGTACTCCTGGTCAGGACAAAATCAAGTGTCCCTGTGAGCCATGTGCTACACAGCTATACAGCACAGGGCTATGGAAATCCCAGTTTTACATTCAGGGCCTGTCTGGTGACACAAGCAGCTTCCTGGCCCAGCGGGAACGGAAGAGCACAGAGCGGCCCACAGGACAGCAGGGGACTCAGACGCGGCACGTTCAACGACCCCCAGCACGGCCTGGCCGTGGAACTTCAGACAAGTAGTGAAACTCCTCTAAGCTTTGTGCCTCTTATCAATTCAAAGGGGATGATACCACTACCTGGTAAGGCTGTCGTGAGAGTTAAATGATCCAACATAAACTGGTATCTAAGGTGCCACAGAAAGCATCTACTGTTTTCACAATTTTACATTTACGGTTTTAGCAATTTTACACGACCCTTACTATGTCTGTGGGAGCTGATGCACCACTGTGTCTGGTGAGACCTCAAACCCACCTCGCCTTCTCAACTGTCCAAGTCATCAATATTCCTCCACTGCCACCTGGAAGAGCTAAAGCAGAACCGTGCATCTCGGAAGCGGGATGCACCGACTACGGGAAAAGTCCTCTCTTTGACACTCCAATCAGCCCCTCTTTCCATGGTTCTTCAAGCCTACAGATGTGCTGAAGTCTCCCCATTGAGAGAAAGAAAGAGATGGAGGAAGGGAAGAAAACGACAAGAAAAGCCATCTACCTGGGCCCTGTTTAAATCGCTCTACTCCCTGCCTGCAGGCCACCTCCCACCCCGCGCTCTCGAAGCGCAGTCCTGCCTGCCGCCTCCATACCATCCCCTTCCTATCTCAGGCCCCCCAGATCTCCCAGGCAAACCGCTCCTGTGGGTACAGCCCGGGCTCCCTCTGCAGATCTCGCCCCCCTCCTTCCCCACCTCCTTCCATTGGCTGCCACCTCCCACCGTGACGCATTACGTGGTGACAGCACTGTATCACCAGGTTCTCTTTCTCGCTCTGAACTTTCTCGGGTTATTTTACTAGATCTGCTTCCCAGGCCTGAGGTGAAATGCTGACTTTCTCCAAGGTTCTGCCCTGGGGTCTGTTTTGTTCTTCCACTGTGGTCCCAATGGTCGCTTTTACATGCTGATATATCCATATATATCCAGTTGTGATGGCTCCCAAACCACAGATAGGAATTTTAAACTGTCTTCCAGGTATCTCTACAGGGATGCTCTGGAAGCACCTCAAAATAAACACACACAATTTCAGACTTACGATCTTTCTGCAGAATCAGCTATTCATGCAAAGACAGAATCCTGGTCGTCACCCTAGACTTCTCCTTCTCTCTTACCACCCAACCAACTACCGAGTCTGCCCAGGCTTCCTCAGACACGTGTCCAGAGCCCTCCCCTCGCCCCTCTCATCTATCACTCCAGCACAGAGAAAGTGCTGACCTGGCCTGTAAGGGAAATGCTGTGACTCCCAGGAGAGCAGTTCTCAGAGAGCAAGACTCGGGGG
>NW_020172779.1:16477246-16529899 GCF_003031525.2 Neophocaena asiaeorientalis asiaeorientalis
CAACCTGCTCCCAACCCTTCCCCAGGGACCCCACCCTCCGTCAAGGCCACACCGTGGTCACCGGATGCTTTGTGCTACAATGCATGTGCCACTTTCCGTCCTTCATGGAGAAGAAACCCGCGGTTTGGCCTATGAGGGCTTATTAAACAAAAGGACCCGGAGCAAAGGCAAAAATGAGCCAGGCTTCTCACCTGTCTACTGAGCAGAGAATAAGAGACCTAAAATGCCAATATATGATTATCTGCAAAGTTAAAATAAAAGCTAAAACCTTCTTAAGTGCTTTCAGCTCCATAAAAGCAAGTTCTATGAAATTATTTTGCAAATATTAGCATTTGCATAGAAATCAAAAAGAACCACCAAAAACGCTCCCCTGCCGGTGCTGGGTAGTCAGTGAGCACGGAGGCAGGAAGAGGCAATTAAAATGAGAAATGGTCCTACAAACCTAACTTCAGGCTTGAGAGCCAATTCCATTCTTCTTCTAGCAAAGCAGATAAACTGCCTCATGAGAGTTTCGACTCCTTTAATTCCCCACGCCTGCTCCTTGGTAGAACTGCTAATGAAAAGAAGAATGGCCAAAACGTCAGCAGACAGGCCAAAAAATATAGAGGTGAGCCCAAATGAGAAATCAGTTTCTGACCTACTGATTTCTATGAAAATCTTCAATTCTTAAAGTTAAAAGGGACACTTTCAAAGACTGACATTGACCAAGCCTCCCTCCGTGACAAAACAGCCTCCTGCAGCCTCTGACAGTCTGTGATCTCAGCCTTTGTTAGAGGCAGGGAGGTCAGACCCCTGGCCCCTTGCACTGCTGAATGGCTCCAGGGGTTTAGGAGGATAAACCTTCCCGTTCTCTTCTACTCGCTTGAAGCCGCCATCACCTTTCACACGAAATCAATCACCACCTAGCTTCTTCTTAGGACCCTCTCTCTTTAAATGGTGCAGCTGAGCCGCATCTGGGCCTTTCACGCCGAACAAGTTTGAACTTGTGGGGCATTGCCACGTTCCAGCAGCGAGTTCTGCTGCGGCCGTCGCTGTGGCGCAGGAGACATAGGCAAAGAAAAGCGTGGATGACGTCCCTGCACCCACCCAATGCCAGGCATAGAGTCTGACTGCATTATTAACAGTGCACATCTTGGGATTTCGCTTATGGAGCATGTATTTACTGACCTCCTGCTATGAGTCAGACATTGTTCTCTCACCCTGGGGACACAGTAAACGAATGAGAGAGATTCGTGATCCCCTGAATACGCAAGAGTGTGGGGACTTAACATATCAGCTGCAAAGATTAAATGTCATCTAGGCAAACTAGATCACAAAACTTGTTTCCTAAGTCTAATTATTTGCAGATAGCATAGGATGCTACATCTCAAAGCGAAGTTATTTATCGAGAGCTCTCAGGCCAGAATCCAGCCAAGAGTTATGAGGAAAATATATGCAGGCTATAGTCCTGTAGTGCATGTGAGACAAAACATCCAAAAAGAAAGTGGATCGAAAACAAGGCAGAAACCCGCTGTCATGCCTACAATGCAGTGTTGCGCTAGATTTGTTAAGTAATGTGACCTAACGTAATAACTATTTTAGCTCACCTTCACTGATAGCTATCATATGCCAGAGAGTTCTAAGTTCTGCATGGACTAGTTCCTGGAAATCTCACAACCTCCGCATGTGGTAGGTACAATCGTTATCTCCATTTTACATATAAGAAACTGACATGTAAAAGGGTTAAGGAATTTGCCCAAAGTTTCACAGTCTCCCAGCCTGACCACTTGGTCTGCACTGGATTTGCGGCCCAAGACCAGCCAGCAATGAAGAGATGATGTGACTCCCCGTTTGTCATTTCCTGAACATCTATCTTCCCTGGGAGGGGCATGGTTTGGTTTGCTTGGATTTTCTAGACATAAGGCAGCCCACATCTCACCATCAACTTCTTCTACACATGAGGACCGCCACGGTGAGCTGGGAGGAATGCTGGCCGTTCCTGGGGGGCAGGGACGAGGCAGGGATGGGTGGAAGCCAAGGAGAGGGCAGACACAGCCAGGTCACAGTGGGACGTGCGCTGAATCAGGAAATGAGGTTTTTAGGAGATGGGGTTTCCAGTGGGTATCGAGCAGGGGGTGACATGCCAACTTCACAGTGTTCACTCTGGAAATTAACAGAGGGTGGATTTGAAAGGAACAAGACCGAAGGCAGGGAATCAACTGTCCAGTTGCTACAGGGGTGTAGACAAGAATCTAGAGGCCTAAAATGAGAGAGTGGAACCAAAAAAATGGGAAAGGAAGAGGGAGTTTAAGAGAGATGGAGGAGGAAAGATCAGCCGACCTGAAGATGGAGATGCAGGGTGAGAAGACAGAGACAGAAAGCCTCAGGATGACTCCCAAGTTTCCAGCATGGATGACACAGGAGGAAGGTATCCACGCAGCCGTGGAGGAAGTTCTACAGATACGGAGAGAAAGAGGGAGGACGCAGAGCCCTGGACATCCAGGAGGGCAGGTCCAGAAAGCATCTGAAGATATAAGGTGTTCGGAGTCTAAAGCTCAGAGGACAGTTCTGGGCTAGAGGTACAGATCTCAGCATGGGCAACCAGAAAGTGCCCTAGGACAGAACACACCCATTGTCAGTGAGTGTGTAAAGTGATAAGACAAGTGGCCTTAGAACAGCACCCGGGAACACAGGAACAGCAAGAGAGGAGCTCGTGAGGAAGGACAAGAAAGAACGGCAGCAGGCAGAAGAATCAGGGGTGTCTGGAGACGAATGTCCTTCATGGAGAGAGGGGGTGACAGAGTCAAGTGCACTAAGAAATCCAATAAGGCCTAACAAGTGACCACTGGGACTGGCCATCGGGGAGGTGGGCTTGTGGCCTGACTGAAAAGAGCTGGTTTCAGGCACATGCTAAGAACAAAGGCCATGTCACGGGGAGAAGGCAGGGGCAGAAGCTGGATTTGAGGTCAGGTGTCAGTGACATTTCAACAATGCAAACGATATGCCTTTTTCAAAAGGCGCATCAAAGGATCCTCCTCAAAACGTACACTGACAACCAACCATTTGAGTTGAAAGAAAAAGTACAATTGAACTTGTGGAGGCTGGAACTCTAAGTTCTCAGACTTACGTCAAGAAAGCAAGTAAAATACACTTTGTCCCAATTTGAGGATTTGCTGTTCTGGTTCTTCAGACAGAAAGAAAGAAAACAGCAGAGGACAGGAAGTCCTATCTCACCTGTGAAATCGGGCTCTGACAAACCTGATGAGAAGACATCGAACTACACGAGACAGGCTAATGCAATCTCCCATGGGCGTCAAGAGACGGACTCAGAGGAATGTTTAAAACAGATGAGAAGCTGGTGAGGAGGTGATGTCCAAGGTCGTGACATCGGTAACCAATCACAGAGCACAGGATGGCTTTCTGGTAGAAGGAGAGGGCGCCCTGCTGGCTTCCGTCCACAGCAAGCAGGAAGGCTCTCGCCTGGCAGGACCCTGCGGGCCACTGTGTGGAACCACATGCAGCATCACGGTCCTATAACTACATCCACGGGCTCAGAGACCAGAATGTGAGCCTCTCCCTCTGTGATGGGCCTGATGCTCTCTGAAGGGGATGGGGAAGCATAATGGCAAGGGAGAAGGTTCCAGATGACCTGTGGGTAAAACTTACGGCCACGAGTCATGATTCCGTAGCCTTAGTTTAACAACCCGGTCAATGGAGAGACAGAGATAAAGAAGGAGATAAACCACAAGTCTAACTGGTATTCAGGTGAATTTGGATCCAAAATGCTGGAAAAGATTATATAATCGTTACAACCTAAATTAAGTGGGCTGGTTGGTACGAGACAATTTAGACGCTGCTTGGTAGAAGCCAGGCTATTAGAACGTGGCAGCTCTGCACCAGAGGGAGACCTTGGTGTTGACGTGTGTACAGAGCCCCAGATGGCCTCACCTGCCACGCCTCTCTCACAAGGTGAGCCAGGCTCCGGGCCAGGTACCGCCCAGGGGCTCCTCCATGTCTCTCCTCTGCTTCTCCTCACGCTGTCAGGCTGCTCCTTTTTCTCAGCAACACCCCCACCTGCCCTCCTCTACCTGGCTAAAACCTCCAGGACAACTTTTGGGGCCCAGGCGAGCTGCCCCTGTCCCTCGGCGGGCCCCCAGACTGCTGTATGAGGCATTCATTCCTGCCCTCTGACGTGGCGCCCCCTTCTACTTGAGTTCCTTGCATCAGGCTCCATCTCTCTTTTTCTCAGTAACCTCGAGAAAGAACCGATTGATTCTAATACTGCACGAGCCAAGACAAGAAGGGGATGCGGCTGTCTCAGCGAAACAAGTCATGACAGGGGGTATCAGTCCGTCATCCGAAGGAGCAGGCTGGTCCAGTTAGACTCAGCACTGATCCATTCATTCGAAGCAAAGCCTCCAGTCCTGGATCCCCAAAGCATGAATCACCGGATTATACCAGCGGATATGCCCACCCTCCCCCCACTTAAAGCAATGCGCCTCTTGGCTTTGGAGGGAAACAACACTACTGTGCTTCACAGATTTCAGCCCAACTGGATGAGTTCAACTTTTCCTTTATCCCCAAGTCACTAAACACGTCTGTGCTTTGTCTGGAAACGTTCACCAGGCAAGCTACCATTCATTCTGCAGAAGTCTTAGCTCACAGGCTACTCCCTGCACCTGTGCCTCTGAAACCTTCCCTAACTCCTGGGAAGATGTGACTTTTCCTTCCCACGTGCCCCCCAGCACCTAGGAAAACCCGGCGGCATGAATCCCGCTGCAGTGTAACTGTTCCCTGGAGGCCCAGCACCCCCTCCCCGACCCGCGCCAGGCTACAGCACCCGGAGAGCAGAGTCTGTCCCAGCGAGGCTCACCTGTGCTCCCTCGGCAGCCAGGCCAGCCCCGCACAGGTGGGCTCCCTACTACACCCATGTGGCTAAAGGAGAAAGGACAAACCACCTTCCTCTTTCTGTTACTGACTCCTGTAAGCCTCCCAACAACAACTAAAACTAAAACTCTGGATAGGACGTTTCTTCAAACGACATTAAATTTAACAACCGTAAAAGACGTTACATAGGGTGTGGGGAAAGAAAAGCCACAGCACGAGAGACTGCATTCACAACATGTAACCAAAAAAATGACCCACACCCCCGATATATAAAGAATTCCTGAAAACAAATAAAAAAGCAAAACCACTCAATAGAAAAAATGAGAAAATATTTGAACAATATTTTTTTTAAAAAGGAACAAGAAATAAATACAAATGACCAAAAAACATATGAAAAGGGGCTCAATTCCGTTAAGCACCGTGAGAATGAAAATAAAGCCACACAGAGAGGCCAGTGCAGGCCCAGCAGGTTGGCCACCCTGAACATTCACCCTGGGACATGGAGCAACAGAGGCTCCAGGCCATGCACCTCTACTGCTGGTATAACCTGGTGCAACCACTGTGGCAAATGGCTGGGTATCGCCTCGTAAAGCTGAAGAGGTGCCCACGGCCTGCAAGTCCTCTGCAGTTGTGTTCACCCCGGAGCATCTCATAGACGAGCACACCAGGACATGCACACAGACAGTGCACAGCAGCAGAGCTTGTAACGGCAACACAACAGAAACAGCCCCACTGTCCACCTACGACTAAATGGATGAGCTGAGTGCGTGAACACTCCCACAGGGTTGCACAGCATGTGCTGTGTCCCACTGGGGAGTACGATGCCACAGAGGATGGATGAAGGATGGAGACATGCAGTCTCACCAACGTAACGCTCAGGAACGAAGCCAAGTTGAGAAAAAAGAATATAATAAATTCCATATATATAGATATATGCCCATATATAGATACACAGATAATAAAGTTCAAAAACACGCAATGCTAAATTAGTTTGTGTAGGGATGTATACATGGATGGTAGACCTACAAAGGAAACCAAAGAGTAATTCTCAGCGAAGCCAGGATAAAGGTCACCTCTGGATAGAGGAAGGGGGTGGGCTCAGGAAGACCCCATGAAAGGGCTCTGAGGACTGGCAGTGGTCCACTTCTGGGCAGTGGGACATGAGTGTTCATGTCACAATCATTCATCACACCACACACTCGTGCATATGCAATATTCTGGAGGTACATTCTATTTCATAACAAGAGAAGTAAAAAAAAGAAATGGTTGATTAAATAGGTAAATATGTGACCAAAAAAAAAAACCTCTCCTCACAAGGTTTTTGAGGATTACAGGTAACTTAGATCAAATGCCTTGAATGACATAGCACCCAATAAGTGGTAGCCATCAGTAATGTTAATAACAACAATAGCAAAGGCACTTATACCCTGACATGTAAAGCTATCTTTACCCTTATTTTCGTTCATCGGTGTGACAAAAATCACGTTGATACTAGAACTGGGTTCTAGCATATCCGCCCTTCATAACCCAAAATGTCCATATCCGCCCTTCATAACCCAAAATGTCCAAGAAGAAGACTGCAGTCCGGGTGTCTCTCTAAAGAGAGACCTGGTCACAGGCCTGGAGGAAATATTAACTATGACACTGGCATCACCAAACTTAAATCAAGTTACACGGTGGAGAAAGACGGTCCTGGATTATGCAAGCGCTTCCCTGGGGCCTGGGCTGTAGAACACCGATAAGATTTACAGCCGTGCTTCTGCAGCTGAGAAAACCCGACAGGAAGATGGAATCTTTTTTCATAAATGTCTGAGGTGGCCATCAATTCCCTCAAATGCAAGCTAGCACCAAATCACCCTGAGAAGCGTGCAGCTGGGCTGGGGGCAGGGCAGGACCCAGGGATCTCGAGCACTGTTAATTCAGGGCTCCCCTCCCTCAGAGACTTAATTCAGTTATGTCTGAGACTTACGAGGCAGTTTCATCTCATCAGAGCCTGGAAAGGACAGGATGAAGTGTGACAGCTTCTTCTAAACTGTCCTACCTGGATTTTATTTCTGGAAAGAAACAATCAGAACAGATGCTTCCCCACCGTTGGGCATGGAGAGCTCTGTGGTCCAGAATATTTCGCACAAATTTGAGTGGCAGGGGTTTTGGGGGGGCAAAGAGACCTGGGCTCAGGCGGGGATCTAGAGCTTCATAGCTGTGCAACTCCAGGCACGTTTCCTCATTTTAGCACAAGGAGTAGCGGTAACGTAAATAGAGCAGCCTGTATGGAGACGCTATCAGATTATTATCGTTGACGGTTTAGACACAGAAACTCAGGGCAAACTGCCTTATTAAAAAGAAAAAGAAAGAAAGAAAGAGAGAAAGGGGAGGGGAGGGGAGGGGCATTCCTTCTGGCCTGCGTACTTGCATGTGGGATTTGAGGATGTCCATGTTTACATGTGGAGCACAGGAAGAAGGCCAGATCAAGGAGGGGAGCCAGAGCGCACTGGTGACAATGACCGTGAAACCTGAGTCCCTACCGCAGGCCTCACGACCACCTTGGGAAGAAACCTCAATTCCCACTTCCCAGGTGAGGATGCGGAGGCCCTGGGAGGGTAAGCGGCTTGCTGAAGGTCATACAGTCACCGGGAAAGCTGGGTGTGAGCCAAAGTCTGTCTGGGCCCCAAAGCCCACGTGCCACTCCCCTTGGCCGCTGGTGTACTGACTGCAAGGCCCCCCGTCAACAAGCCCCGCTTCAGCAACAATCTCCCCCATGGAAGGATCAGACAGATGATTTCTGCAGTTCTCCCTATTATGGTATATTTTCAGCTTTGCAAATGACTTTGTGTTTCCAATTAACAGGATCAACAAGATAGTACTGTTTTCATAGTAGTATTTCCAGCACATAAAGTTCTGGTACACAAACTAGTCACTTTTCTTCCCCTTGTCTCCCTATTCCCCCCTTGGGGACCTGGCTCTGCACAGCCCCCCATCTGGACAGCCCACGGGGTTGCCTGCTACCCACCACTACCTCTAAAACTGCAGGTTAGACAGTTAACAGCACTGCCATACTGAAGTCCATCATGTCTACATTTCCACAGATTTTTAAGGAACACACCAGAAGAAGATTACCCACATTCCTTTTGACAGGAATCTCCTCTGAGATGTATGTCGAACATAACACAATAATGAAGCGAGGCTCACTATGCCTGACATAAGAAAACAACACGCTTCCAGATATTAAATCTGCTCTTTGCTAAGAGAACAGCTCCTGGTGGGCTGCACCGAGCATCCACCCCATGCAGTGCCCGACTCCCAGCAGGAGGTCAACAGCACTGGGTGAATCTACAGAACCCCATGACCTTGGGACCACGCCTGATTACATGTGCCTTTTCTCACTTTAACCTCCCCGCCCCTCCCTACTAAGGGACGAAGTGCCAAGAGCGCAAGACAACACAGTGAACTGAGAGCAGAGTGAAGGGCAAGTAGGGCCAGGTGATGAAGAGCCGCTGAACCCTGTGCCCTTGTGGCTACAAGCCTTCCAAGGAGCCCAGAGGCCCACCTCCACCTAGATGACTTCCAGGATCAGCCTAAGTCACTAAAGTTCTATAGAATCTATTCATTTACTCATTTGTTCACGCAACAGGCGTTTATTAAGTGTTGCCTCCCTGCTGAGACTAGAACAAAAGCTACAAGTGCTCCCACAGGATGCACATTCCAGCATCATAAACAAGGAACTACACAATCTGCCAGACGTCTTCAGACAGTGCGGAAAAAATAAAGCATTTGAACCAAGACCAGAAAGAGGAGGGAGACTCGCGTGGCTTTCTGGGAGAAGGGCAACAAGAAGAGGGGAGGGCAGGGGTGAGGCCACGCGAGGACGCGTGGTGCGCAGCGGGCTAGGCAGCCACCTGTGGTCTGCAGGGTGTGGGCTCTAACTCGGGGGGTGATCAGAGGCCGCTGCACGGCAGACAGATGTGGGGTTCGATATGCTATTTTTTTCTACTCTTTGATTCTCCGATAACCAGCACTTCCCAAGTTGTTTCACGAAACCTAAGTGCTGGGAGGGAACACTGGGGGGAAGAAAAGGGAGGAAGGGGTTCTGTGGTGAGATAAGTTTGCGAATCACCGCACACTGCGCCCCTCCACACAATGCCTGTAACATCCCACAGAACCAGTGGTCTAAGGAACACACTCTGGAAAATCCCACCTTATGCCATCCTCCATCCCCCAGGTAGACCATGTCCCCCTGAGCCACATGCCTTACACTTCTGCTGAGTCGCCCACTGTAGCCAACAGAGAGCAGTGGGTACCAGAGACTCGCAGAACAAACCATGCAAAACAAAAACCCCGACTGATTGGCCGCTGGCTTCAAAATCTCCCTACTCAGTGGTAAAGGCGCCCATGAGAAACTTCTTTTCCACCCAGAGAAATGTCATCGCATTGGATCTGTGAACTGCCAAGTCCCATTACCCGCACAGGGTCATCCAGCAAAGCTAGTGGCCCTTTGAGAATGTTCTGGATGATGACATGGGCTGGGAGACTGACATGTTTCGCAGATTTACCGAGTGCATCCCCACAGCTGCTCCGAGAGCCCTTTCAGCAGAGCCACATGCAGACCCCTCACCCTGCAGCAAGAGAAAAACACACTGGGCCAGGTCAACTGCCAAGAGACTGGATCTGTACCTCTGGGCTGGGAAGTGAGCCACTCAAAAAGAAAAACATGCATATTCATAGGAAAAAGGACAGAGATTGTAAATTATAAGACATACAGTGATGCCGATACGGGAAATTCCTAAAGAGCATCTGCGTCTGGAATCCTGGCTCCCTCACCTCCTCCTCTAGCCTGGGCTCAGAGGTAGATGTGAACGACGCACACGTAGAACCAAGTGGGGGGACGGGTAAACTAAGCCCCAACCTGACATGCACACAAAGAGCCAAAAGATGCACAGTCACAGGGGACCGACAAGGAGAAAAGGGACACAGGGGCAGAAGCAAAGAGACACACACCAGAAAGGAAAGGACCTGCATCCCAAGGAGGGCCGGGGGCAAGTGGACGTCCACGGACTCACATTCCTCGGGCTCAGCCCTTAAAGAGGTTTGTGTCAAAGCTTTCAAAGCAATGCTGTCCGTGTGAATGAGAGGAGCACTCCATCTCCTTGTCCCACTGGTGACCCTGTGGTCTACAACCCAAGCCTTCAGTCAAAGCTGCCCTGCACCATCTGTGCAGAAGAGAAGAGTTTTGTAATTTGTTTTTGTTTGTTTGTTTTTGACCCTGTCTCTTCAGGATTATAAGCCTGAGAGCACAAGGTTGGAACTTCATTCCTGGGTTGGCCACAACAGGGACAAATCCAAGCTTGGGGCCAAGGATCCAGAGAGAAAAAAGCCAGGTCTTCATATATTTCACCAAGCACAAAGTCACCTCTGTTGTAAAATAAGGCCCGAGACAAATTAAACAATTTAAAAGAATAAACGTTTTAAAACCATGGAGTACCACAAGTTCCAAAATGCCTTATGTTGAGGCAATTATCTCATCACAATAAATAACAGTAAATCAATCCATACTAATTGCTTCTCGTGCAAGAGCTTAGATGACTCTTCAAATGTTCTCCAATTATTGATTTATTTTGTAATCGCTTATGCTGTCAAAATGCAGTATTTCCAGAGAATATACTGTACACTATTAGACAGGATTTTAATTTAACATAAGACAATCCAATTTCCTTTTTTTATCCCCCAAAGTGCTTAAAAAATCTAAAATACAAGGAAGCTGAAGATGGTGTAACAGGTTTTTAGCAGAGACATCCCAGTTCAAAACAACTTAATAAATGGCCCCTCTGACCACCCACCCCCCGCCATGGCCCTTCTTCCTCCTCATAGGCATACACATGCTTAAAGGAAAAAAGGGAAACATGTAATCTCAGATTCTCCACTTTCATGGAAATTAAGAGCTGAAAAGCAAAATAAACACCATCAACAGCAACCCTACAATGGACTTCTCACTCTCTTTGCCCCATGGTTCAGTAATTTCCACTCATCTTGGGAAACGCTATAGCTGCTAAGTTTACACTCACTCAGCATTCTGCTTAAAGATTTTGCTTGAGTCTTGATAGCTAAACATCTAACTGCAGGCTTATATAATCAAAGCAGTGAGGGGAAAAAAGGGACGAGGGAGCCAGAACGTCCCTCTGCTTGGCTTGAGAGTAGGAAAGTGGAGGGTAACGCATGGAGGGTAGGTTTGTCTACAAAGAGACAAGGCTCAAAATCCCAGCTCCTCCACTTACAAATTGTGTTACTCTCGAGTATGTTACTTAACTGGACTCTGGGCCTGTTTCCTCATCTGTAAAATGGGAAGATCAATACCTACATCATAGTAGTTTTGAGGGCAAAATAAGGTAACATACATGAAACACCTGTTGAAATGCCCAGCAGATGGCTATTATAAAAGGGATTGGTCCACCGGTCTTTTTTACTCTGACACAAGATACTTAAACATTCCAACACTGTGGCAGAAGTTTCTGATGGAAAGATGGGACCATCTCCTGGGTAACAGAGGAAGTTATAGTAGAAATAAAGCCAAAATGCTTGCTATAAGCAATGCCGGGTGACTCAGCGTTCTGGGGGATACTGAGGATCTCAGACTGAGGATTAACTTGAACTGTTTATAAATGTGTGGTTCTAAACATTCTGCTTCTTTGAGATATTTCTGTACTTTCACTTCCTTGTTTATTAAGTTTAGAGTGGAAACTAGGAGTAAATTAGTTCACTTCCTGGCTGAACTCATCCAAACACCACCTCTATTCAATTTAGTATCTAAGCCCCTTACACAGCCTATGAGCTCAGCTGCCTGGCATCTTCTATATATATAATTTGATTCTGCTTCACATGGACACATTATGAACGCCTTTGGGACCCATTTCATTGTCAGAAATACAACAAGGGATTACACTAATTCCCTTTAATTTGTGGATATCAGTCGATCAGAAATTTTTGGTTGCTATAGGTTTCAAAAGCTATAGATTTTGCATGATAAGATAATACTATATTAACTCAATTAAAACATAGCTTTTAAAACATGATAGGGGGCTTCCGGGAAAATGGCGGAAGAGTAAGACGCGGAGTTCACCTTCCTCCCCACAAATACACCAGAAATACATCTACACGTGGAACAACTCCTACAGAACACCTACTGAATGCTGGCAGAAGACCTCAGACCTCCCAAAAGGCAAGAAACTCCCCACGTACCTGGGTAGGGCAAAAGAAAAAACAGAGACAAAAGGATAGGGACGGTACCTGCACCAGCGGGAGGGAGACGTGAGGGAGGAAAAGTTTCCACACACCAGAAGCCCCTTCGCGGGCGGAGACTGCGGGTGGCGGAGTGGGGAAGCTTCGAAGCCGCGGAGGAGACCACAGCCACAGGGTGCGGAGGGCAAAGCAGAGAGATTCCCGCACAGAGGCTCAGGGCCCACCGGCACTCACCAGCCCGAGAGGCTT
Organism: Neophocaena asiaeorientalis asiaeorientalis; assembly: GCF_003031525.2. NCBI lineage: Eukaryota > Metazoa > Chordata > Mammalia > Artiodactyla > Phocoenidae > Neophocaena > Neophocaena asiaeorientalis. The sequence goes on from NW_020172779.1 coordinate 16,489,592, forward strand.
GTCTGCTCCCCCGCCGGGGCGGGCGGGGCTGCGAGCTGAGGCTCGGGCTTCGGTCGGAGCGCAGGGAGAGGACTGGGGTTGGCGGCGTGAACACAGCCTGCAGGGGGCTAGTGCGCCACGGCTGGCCGGGAGGGAGTCCGGGAAAAGCCTGGAGCTGCTGAAGAGGCAAGAAACTTTTTCTTCCCTCTTCGTTTCCTGGTGCGCGAGGAGAGGGGATTAGGAGCGCTGTTTAAAGGAACTCCAGAGACGGGCGCCAGCCGCGGTTAACAGCGCGGACCCCTGAGACAGGTATAAGACGCTGAGGCCGCTGCTGCCTTCACCAAGAAGGCTGTGTGTGGGCACAGGTCATTCTCCACACCTCCCCTCCCGGGAGCCTGTGCAGCCCGCCACTGCCAGGGTCCTGGGATCCAGGGACAACTTACCCAGGAGAATGCACCGGCGCGCCTCAGGCTGGTGCAACGTCACGCCGGCCTCTGCCGCCGCAGGCCCGCCCCGCCCTCCACGCCCCTCCCTCCGCGCCGGCCTGAGTGAGCCAGAGCCCCCGTATCAGCGGCTCCTTTAACCCCGTCCTGTCTGAGCGAAGAACAGACGCCCTCCAGCGACCTACACGCAGAGGCGGGGCCAAATCCAAAGCTGAGCCTCGGGAGCTGTGCGAACAAAGAAGAGAAAGGGAAATCTCTCCCAGCTGAGCCTCAGAAGGAGCGGATTAAAGCTCCACAATCAATTTGATGTACCCTACATCTGTGGAATACCTGAATAGACAGCGAATCATCCCAAATTGAGAAGGTGGACTTCGAGAGCAAGATTTATGATTTTTTCCCCTTTTCCTCTTTTTGTGAGTGTGTATGTGTAGCTTCTGTGTGAGATTTTGTCTGTATAGCTTTGCTTCCACCATTTGTCCTAGGGTTCTATCCGTCCGTTATATTTTTTCTTAATAATTATTTTTTATTTTATTTTATTTTACTTTATCTTCTTTCTTTTTTTCCTTCCTTCCCTTCTTCCTTCCTCCCTCCCTCGCTCCTTTCTTTCTTGCTTTCTTTCTACTTCTACTAATTCTTTCTACTTTTTCTCCCTTTTATTCTGAGCCGTGTGGATGAAAGGCTCTTGGTGCTGCAGTCAGGAGTCAGTGCTGTGCCTCTGAGGTGGGAGAGCCAACTTCAGGACACTGGTCCACAAGAGACGTCCCAGGCTCCACATAATATCAAATGGCAAAAATCACCCAGAGAGCTCCATCTCAACACCAGCACCCAGCTTCACTCAACGACCAGCAAGCTACAGTGCTGGACATCCTATGACAAACAACTAGCAAGACAGGAACACAACCCCACCCATTAGCAGAGAGGCTGCCTAAAATGATAATAAGTCCACAGACACCCCAAAACACAGCACCAGATGTGGACCTGCCCACCAGAAACACAAGAACCAGCCTCATCCACCAGAACACAGGCACTAGTCCCCTCCACCAGGAAGCCTACACAACCCACTGAACCAACCTTAGATAGGATCATACACCATGATCAAGTGGGGTTTATTCTAGGAATGCAAGGGTTCTTCCATATATGCAAAACAATCAATGTGATAAACCATATTAACAAACAACACCACTGTAAAGCAGTTATACTCCAATAAAAAAAATTCAAAAAATAAAACGATAGTGTAATAATTAGTTAGCTGGTCTTCTGGGTTCCTACAGAGCTTAGTACCTAACTTTCTTGCAGCAGTTAACATACTTGCTGTTGCTTTTTATGCACAGGTGGCTCTCCCCAGATCCGTGAGCCAGGCAGACAGAGGCCTGGCTTCATCCCAACATCCTCTGCCCTGGCACACAGTGGGTGCACAGAAAACACAGCAAGGACTCCAGGGCTGGAGCAGGTCGGGGAAGAGAAAGTCCACCACCATCCTCATCAAAGGTACAAAGCCTTCACCAAGTACACTGTAGGCTCTCCTGAGGTTGGGCTGGGCAGAGAGGGGAGAAAGCTCTGCAAGGAGCAGAAAGCCAGAGAGAAACAGGACTGCCTCAACAACCACATACCAACCAAGGGCCAAGTTCGCAATTACAGCTTTGAAAGGACAGTAGTCAGGCCTGCTGTTCTCTGTACAGTCCCCACTCTAATGGCCTGATACAAAGAGGCATTTACTTTCCCATGGACAACAGCCTCTACTGTTCTTTCACACGTACTATCTAGCATCCAGGTAAACATTATGATATATGCAAAGAAGAAAACGTGACCCAATTCAAGAAAAAAAGTCAATAGAAACTGATGCACAGATCACTCAGATATTGAAATTATTAGACAGAAACATTTAAATAATGATGATAAATAAGTTAAAGGCTCTAATGGAAAACATGTGTGAACAACTGATAATTTTTGGCAGAGAAAAAAATTATAAAAAATAACTAAATGTCAATGCTATAAATCAAAAAAACTCAGAAATGAATAATTCATTTGAGTATCTAAATAGCAGAACTGACATATGAGAGAAAGGATAAGTAAACTTGAAGATCAATACAAATCATATAAACCAAAACACAAAGAGAAAGAATTAGAGACAGAAAAAGAGACAGATCATCTGAATGTTGTGAGATATCAAAAAGTTTAATACATGAGGTATTATAGTCCTAGAGGAAAAAATGGAAGCAAATGAAGCATAAGTAATACGTAAAGACATAATGGCTGAGAATGGTCCAAACCTCCTGAAAGATACCAACCCACAGATCCAAAATCTCAGCAAGGTAAACACTAGGAAACCACACCTAAACATAATGATGTTAATATGATGAAAAAACAAAGAAAAAGAAAAATCTAAACCAGAGGGGAAAAAGAACCATTACATATAGGGGGAAATGATAAGGGTTAGAAATAATGAAAGACAAAACATAATGGGACAACATCTTTAGAGTGGTGTCCTCCTAGAAATCTATAGTCATCAAAATGTTCTTCAAAAATGAAGACAAAGAATTTCCAAATAGACAAAAGCTGAGATAATTCAACTCCAGCAAAACAGATATATATAACAAATGCCAATAGAAGTTCTCCAAACTAAAGGAAAATTTATCAGATGGAAGCTAGGCCTGCAGGAAAAAAATAAAGAACACCAGAAAGACTAAATATGTAAGTAAACATAAAAGACATTTTTAAGATTATATTTTCTTACATATATTTTAAATACTGACTAAACCAAAAAATAACACTACATTGAGGAGTTTAGAACACAAAGAGAAGTGATATGCATGACAACAAGAACCCAAAGGGTAGGAGGGGTGTAACGTGAACTATAATGATTCATGGTTCTTCCATTGTTCATAAAACAGTATATTTGCAGCTGGCTAGAATGTGTTAAAATACAGATGCATAGTGTGATGTCCACAGCAATAACTAAAAAGAAAAAAAGAAAAACAAAGAAAGTATAGTTTAAAAGCAAAGAGAAAAAAAAAAGCAAACAGGGACTTCCCTGGTGGCACAGTGGTAAAGAACCCACCTGCCAATGCAAGGGACACGGGTTTGAGCTCTGGTCCGGGAAGATCCCACATGCCATGGAGCAACTAAGCCCATGCACCACAACTACTGAGCCCGTGTGCCACAACTACTGAAGCCCACACACCTAGAGCCCATGCTCCGCAACAAGAGACGATAAGAGCATCCACTGCAATGAGAAGCACATGCACCACAACGAAGAGTAGCCCCCACTCGCTGCAACTAGAGAAAACCCGTGTGCAGCAACGAAGACCCAATGCAGCCAAAAATAAATAAATAAAATAAATAAATTTATTTAAAAATAAAAAAGCAAACAAATCCTAACTGAGGGCTATACTATAAAATACCTCATCAGTACTCTTCAAAACTGCCAAGGTCATCAAAAACAGAGAAAGTCTGAGAAACTGTCAGATCCAAAAGCAGCCTAAAAAGACATCATGACTAAATGTAATATGGCACCCTAATGGGATCCTAGAACAGAAAAAGGACATTAGGTAAAATCTAAGGAAATCTTAATAAAATATGGACTTTAGTTAATGATGTATTAATATTGGTTCATGAGTTGTAGCAAAGGTACTATGGTAAATGTTAGATGCTAACAGGAGAAACTGGGTATGTGGAATATGGAAACTCTCCATATTACCATAACAATTTTTCTGTAATTCTACAACTGTTCTAAAATTTAAAATTTACCTGAAAAAGAAAAGCTCTACTCTCAGGGGAAAAAGCCAAATGGAGTACTAAAAACTACCTGATTCACCCAAAAGAAGCCAGAAGAGGAGGAGACAGGATCAAAGAACTGACATGACAGAGAAAATAAACACCAAGACCATACTTTTCAAGTGAGACATATCAAAAATTACATTAAATGTAAATGGACTAAGCACTCCAATTAAAGAGCAGTGATTGTCAGACTGGTTGTGTGCGGGCACGTGGACGTGGACACACACACACACACACACACACATACAGGCAACAACAAGATCCAGCTATATGCTATTTACAAGAACACACTTTATATAAAAACTCAGATAGGACCTTTCCTTCACACAGTTCAAAACCCAGTGCAGTGGCTGGCAGATTATGATTTGTGGAGCCTCTGCCTCAGAACCACATGGGAATGTGGTATAGTCAAGGATGCTGGTCTGGCCTCCAGGTTTACGGAAAGAGAAGAATTAATCTGATGGGAAGGGTGTCAGGAGGCCAGAGCTGCTCCCATTAAAAAGAAAGCCCCCCAGCTCTTGTTACCAAGAGAGCAAGCCTGAGGCCCTCACAGCACCTCCTCCCTGGAGCTGGCCTGCACAGGGCTGATGGTCCAGATCTGTCCAAAGCAATGGGGGCACATTCCTTCTAATCTGTTCCCTCAAATCAACCTCTCCTTCTTAATGTAGCCCTTGAAATAATGGTATCATTGCTCCCAATTTTCAAATAAGGAGACAGTGGCCCAAAAAGGCGAAGGATCAAAATCCCCAAAGATCAGCTAGTTAGTAAGTAGTGGCATTAAGATTTTGATCCTCATCTGCCTCACTCCAAAGCCATAAGCAACAACAAAAGTAAAACAACATCTAAAAATATATATAAGGAAAACACAACACCTGGGAAATATTTAGAATGAGTGATGTACAAACATAAATTGAAAGCATGATTAGACTGGTTTGTAATCCTTGCTTTGGTTCTTTTAGGAATTGGAGTCATTTTTAAGAGATAGGGGAGGGAAAAAAGAGCCAACATTTTTTGATCATCTACCATGTACCAGATCCACTTCTCATAAAAGTGATATTGCCTTTAATATCTTCATACCAGGAGACAGATATTGCCATCAACATTTTACAAACAATAAAATTGTATAAAGAAGTTAAATAACACAGCCTGTAAGTGGCACAGTCTGTCTAGTTCTAAACCTGAGTCTGTCTTGTTCTAAAAGCCTGTGTTTTTCTACAAGATCTCATTGCTCTCAGAAATTTTCAAGTGCCAAACAGAAACTCAATGAACTTCCAAATGGCACAGCTACCGTGGTACAAAAGGCATGGTCACTTTGGAAGAGAGTTTGGGGGTTTCTTACAAAACTAAACATACTCTTACCATACAATCTCGCCATCTCACTCCTTGGTATTTACCCAAAGGAGCTGAGAACGTATGACCACACAGAAACCTGCAAATGGATGTTTACAGCAGCCTTATTCATAATTGCCAAAACTTAGAAGCAGCTAAGATGTCCTTTAGTACATAAATGCATAAACGGTGGTCCATCCAGACAATGGAATATTATTCAGTGTTAAAAAGAAATGAGCTATCAAGCCATGAAAAGACAAGGAGGAACCTTAAACGCAATTACTAAGTGAAAGAAGCCAATCTAAAAGGGCTACATACTGTACAATTCCTACTGTACGACATTCTGGGAAAGGCAAAACTATGGAGACGGCAGAAAGATCAGAAGTTGCCAGGAGGCAGAGGGAAGAGAGGGATTAATAGGCAGAGCAAAGAGGATCTTGGGGGCAGTATAACTATTCTGTATGATACTGTAATTGTGGATATATGTCATTATACATTTGTCCAAACCCATAGAATGTACAACACCAAGAGTGAACCCAAATATTAACTACGGGCTTCAGGTGATTATGATATATCAATATAGGTTCATCAGTTGTAACAAATGTACCACACTGGTGGGGATGTTGAAAATGGGGGAGGCTGTATGTGGAGGGGGAGTGGAGCCAGGTGGTACATAGGAAGTCTCTATATTTTCCTCCCGATTTTGCTATGAACCTAAAACTAGTTTGGGGGGTTTTTTTTGTTGGTTTTTTTTTTTTGGCTGTGCCGCATGGCTTGTGGGATCTTAGCTCCCCAACCAGTGATTGAACCCGGACCTCTGACAGTGAAAGCGCCAAGTCCTAACCACTGGACACCATGGAATTGCCCTAAAACTACTTTTAAAAATAGTTTCTAAATTTAAAAAAATAGATAAGACTGGTAAAATCCAAATAAGGTCTACAGTTTAGTTAATAGTAGTGTAACAAAGTCCACTTCCTACTTTTGACAATATACTATAGCTAAAGATGTTATCACCAAGGGAAGGTGGGTGCTAGGTACACAGGAACTCCGAGACTTTTTGTGAGTCTAAAATTATTTCAAAATGTTTTTAAATTAAATAAAGCCACTTTTTATTATTGATGTACAAGGAGACTGGCACAGAATCCACCAGCCCTATGACTGAGAACATTTCTATCAGCAGAGTTATGGGCTCATATGAGCCTAATGGAGAAAACTCCACAAGTGAGTCTGCCTGGTGATCACACTGCTTACAGAATGGCATGCGGCTTGCTAATGTGCAAGAAGCAGAGAGCTGAACAGCTGGGCCAAAGGAACAAGACTGCTCCTGTTTAGAGACTCCTGGCTCAGCACTGGTTCCTCTCGTCCGAGCATCTTCTCTGGCACATCTTTAAGGTCGATTGCGTCAACCCCACCCTAGGGAATGCATGTTATTTAAGAAGCACATATAACACCTTCACTGTCTGTGAACCCTCAGTGGTTTGGTGGGCTTTGCCCAGTGTTTCATAGTCTTTGGATTTTAGGGTGACATAGAAATGCTTTTGGTATGATGTCCACTGTAGGGTTCTTTATAACAGCAAAAACTGGAAACGACCAAACTGCCCAATTATGAGGGGAGTGTTAAACTATGATACTCATCCTTATGCAGCCATTAAAAGTAGTTAATAAATGTATTTTCATAAAATGAAAAAAGGCCTATGAAATGAGGATAAAGAAAAAAGGCAATATTTATAATGCCTAAAGTAGGTAGGTGCCCCCGTCTGGCCTCTGACTGGGAGGTTATTCTAACTCAGAAGTGAAGTATTCTCAGCGAACCATCCGGCCACTCATCTAAGCCACATTCTCCAGTAGAGCTTCATCACTGATAAAGCCGACATTTTAATCTCCATCCAAAAAAATGCTCATTTACAGTGCGACCTCAACCATGTCTAAAAATATATGCAAAAATTCCCCCAAGGAAAAGAACCAAAAAGCATTTCCAAATCTTATTTCGTGAATACATTTTAATTTCATTCTTAAAATAAACACATGAATGACACCATGTAATTTTTAAAGGTAATACAGGAGTTTGCCTTTATTACAGTGTTTCCTGACACAAATTATATATTGAAAATTACACATCCAGATCTGGAAAGGCAAACTGGTTTCCTCTAGGAAGCCAACTGCAACGGATTAGCAGTATTTGCCCAAGATGTTGAAGTCTCATCTCGGATCAGTAAAATAGTGACACTTGATTTCTTCATAATGTTTGCTGTGGGTAGGAAAAGGGAATGTAGGAGATGCATACTGCATATTTTCTGATATGGATGAAAATTTCTACCACACAGATAGATGTGAAAGGAAGAAAAAAGAGTGGGGGAATGCAGTGGGCAGAAAAATGCCCTCCCCAAAGATGACCATGTCCTAATCCCTGGAACCTTATGTGGCAAAAAGGAATTCAGACTACGGCTAGAATTAAGGTTATTGATCCTCTGACTTTAAGATAAGGACATCGTCCTGGGTTATCCAAGTGGGTGTGCTCTAATCACAGGGTCCGTTCAAACTGGAAGAGGAAAGCAGAAGAGGAGAGTCAGAGGAGGAGAGAGATGAGGGATGCTCACCTGGCTTTGAAGACAAGACGAAGGGGCCACGAGCCGAGGAGTGCGGACGGCCTGTAGGAGCCAGAGAAGAGCAAGGAAATGGATTTTCTCTTAGAGCCTCTCCAGAAAGAACACGTCACCTGCGTGTTAGCTCAGTGCGACCTGTGCTGGAATTCTGAGCCACAGAACTATAAGACAATAAACTTGTGTTGTTTCAAGTTACAAACCTGGAGTAATTTATCACAACAGTAATGGAAAACTACTACAGGGGTGGACAGAGAGGAAAGGGAAAGGGCAATTACAGTTAGGATGAGGGTGGCTGGCAGGAATCAATTTCATTTTGCCTCACCAGCCCCAGTTAACCAAGAAGCACGACTTACACGCATGTGTACAAGAAGAGCATCCCGACCTGGAGGAAGGGAGAAGCCCAGGGCTGAATTAGTGGTTCTCATTCAGGCTGAATCTCATCTGCACCTGGGGCACCGCTCAGCAGGGGGACCCCTACATCCACAGAGAGGCCGTGGGAAACTGGCCATGACCCAGGGCCCAGCTTAGTCGGGCTCCCGAGGCCCCAGAGTACAGCCATGGGATGGCAGGAAAAAGCTGAGAACCACACGTGAGAGGGACACCTTCAATCAAATCACCCCGAAATGCACTTCTGCACACAAACCAAAGATTCCACACATCTGAGGAACAAGTCAATGAGGACTTCAGGGCAGAGAGACTGTCTGCTGTGTCTGGTTAGGAACGGAAGATGCTCCACACGGAAACTGAGGAATGAATGAGAAGTCTAGCTCCGATTCTGAAACAGCGAGGACAGAAATCAAGCTCCCTGGGTCCACATTTCTCATCTATAAAGTGAGAGTTGCCCTAACTCTGCATCCTCTAGTCCTACAATTGCACTAGTCTAAGAAAATCCAGAGTCCCCCAGAGAAACACATCTATGAGAGGTGGGATGCTACATTAAGCTCTTAATTTTAATTACGTGCAAAGTATGCAAACATGGAACATCCCAGTTCAGACACTTTGCACTCCTGCTGGGTGACACGTGGGTCTCACCTGAGAAACTCGTGTTCAGTGCAGACCTGAAAGCAGCTACAGAAGCGACAGGCACAGCAGCCTCAGGTTCCCCAACTGCCCCCTTTCTGCCGTCAACAAGGGACTGAGAAGATCTGGTGAGAGACGCTCAGGCCTAGGGCTCGGAGGCAAAGCCCCAGTTCTCACTCCCTCACCTCCTGGATAGTCAGAGCACATGAGCCCTCATCCCCCCCGAGCCACCTGGTTTCTTAACTACAAGAGGAGAGATCATGAGGCTTCAAGTCACTTCATCCCAAGGCTGTTCTGAGCATCAGATAAGCTTGTCATCAGGGAGGGTCCTCGTACCTCAGAAGGGGTGACAGACAGCAGAGGCTGGCCACTATTATAACGGCGACTGAAGCCCGTGGATTTGGGCATCGAGGAGAGATTCGTGGGGGTCACTTGACTTATGTGAGATGCAGGTTGTTCCGCTATCCAATCTGGGCAATGCTATCTACTGTGTGGAGATCAGAGTTGAGGGGGGTGAAGCTCCTGGCACAGTGCAGGGACACAGTAGATGCTCAATAAATATAAATGCACCTCTGAGTGTGGTGGCCCAGGGTCCTTCCACGTTCTGCCTACCGCCCTCTGGGACTTAGCAGTGGACATGATTTCAACAAACATCTCAGAGTATCGTGTCCCCACCTTCACATGCACGTGCCAGCGGCAAGAGCACCGATTTTAAGGGTCAAGTTGCTGAGGGCGGAGCAGAATTTTTTATTAAACAAATTCACTGGACCAGAGTTCTTGCTGTCCATAACTGTGCCATAAGCAGTGGCCAAGGGGATATTACCATCTACATGAGAGAAACATCAACTGGAGGTATTAAAAGAATAAGGAAAGCCACGGTCTCCCAAGCCCCTGTTACACGCTGGCACCGTGGCGGGCACATGAGTGCCATTCCAGCTCTTACAAGCGCCTGCCAACCGGGCATCATCACAGCTGCCGTATCAGGGGTTCACCTGAGACAATCCATGATCTGACAGCACACACTTGTCCGTAAAGCTCGTACTCTTTGCTCTACATCACTCCATTTTTTTACGGTGAGAGGGTGCCTTTCTCCAGTCTGCGTCCTCTTACACTCTGTTCCTGGACTTGGTCTCCAAAGTACAGAGAAGCGCTACACTTGCAGAAGGAGAGGGCATGCAGTCAGCCGAGCCACGCCCCAGACTCCACGTGCACTGGCTGAGCAGGCCCAGAAGGGAAGGGGACGCTCCAAAACAACGAAAGGAGGCTCCCTCCGTCTTTATTTTGAAGAGCGGTGCGTTTCCGACTTGAATACCCGCTCCGGCGCCGAGCCCACTTACCTTGAAGGAGGCGTGCTGCTCCATGTGCCGCAGCAGCTGTGGCTTCTGCGCTGCTGTGTAGTCACACACTGTGCACTTGAACTGCTTCCCTGAAAAGAAGGGAGAAGAAGGTGAGCGCCATCAGGCTCGCAGCCCCTGCGTGGGAGTGGAGCGTGTACGAAGGCACGAAGAGGCCCCGTGCCGTCGGGGGTGTCCAGAACATCAGGGGGAACTGGCAAGGAAGTGCACAGCCGCAAGGCAGCATGCTCCGTCTAGCCCAGGGGAGGCCGGGGGGCCGGACGCCAGGGGCCTCAGTGTCTCCCTCGGAGTGTGGACGCCATCCCGAGAGCCAACAGCACCTGCAGAATGCCCTTCAGCAAGAGAAGAGATCTGTGTTTTGGAACCCGTAGGAGGGTAAAAGGCAGATTTCAGGAGATGCTAGAGAGAAAACGACAGAGAAGTGTGAAACGTGGGTCTTTTGAGAGGATTCGTGTTTCAGCAATTTATAAACATTCAGTAATGTGATAAACAAGCCCACATGTTAAATCAATGGATATATGGGGCAGGCTACATTTTTTACCCCTGAGGAGCAAAAATAAAAACCTCAACTTGCAATAATACAAACGTGCAACCAAATAAAAATACGGCCTTCTTCTCACAGCAGCGATGCTTACCACGCAGCTTCTAATGGCTCTAAGCCTCCGGAGGCAGCAATGACCACAGTCACTGCACATGGTGCCACAGAAACACTGGCTCCCTCTGGGAACCTCTCACACCTTTCCTTCCCAGCCGAGCTGGGTGAAACAGCTGTCCACCTCTGCAGCCTCCATGCTCCTTTTCTATCCACTCCTGAGCCCACCCCAAAACTGGCAGGTGACACCAGCTCGCCCCAAAACCTGTCTCGCCAAGGTAACCAGGGACCTCCATGACGCCAAGCCAATGGCAGACTTCAGTCCTTATTTGACAGGACTCTACCGCACGTGGCTCTGCTAACGCCACGCTTGGGAAACCCTCTGCTCCTCTGACGCCACGCCACTACTGCCTCTCCGTGCCTCTCTATTCGTTCAGTGTATCCCGGAAACACGCTCTCCCATCTACAGCTTTTACACACTGAGGTCCCAGACTGCTCCAGCCCACACCCCCACTCTTCTCCTTCTACAGGCATCCTTGCATGTAAACCTTTGAGGTCAAAATCTACACCTCCTACGCATACTTTTACACCTTCTACCCTTCCCTAAACTTGCGATTGAGTATTCAACTGGACTACTGTTTAGCTGTCCCAGATGTCCTGATTTGGACTCTGCCTCACCCATCATATGGGGTCCACCTCCGGCCTGCCTAGTTTATCACCCACCTGATCGCCCAAGTCAGAGACCCAGTAGCCTTCCTCAACATCTTCATGACCCCAACTTCACTCACCTTATTTTTTAAGCACCTGATTTCAACTCCCAGTATTTTTCTATTTCTCTCTGTTTCTAAAACCTCCACACTGGTTTAGGCCCTCCTCATTTCTTTCCTGGACAATGGCAAAAGCCATTGCTCAAATGAATTGGTTTCCTTTCTTTCAGGCAACCCTCCCATCCATCTATCACCCACCCACTGCCCCCTGCTCCATCCATCATCCATCCATCCTGATGCCCCATCCTCCATCCTTGATCTAACACACAAACTCGTCCACAGCCCTTGCTGCACAGCCCACCAATGGCTCCAAATACAGATCAAAGTTGAAGTTCCAAAGCATGGCATGGGAGGCACCCAAAATCAAAGTAACTCTCCCCCCTGATCCCTCTCTCTGACTTCCTGTTTTGCCTTTGCAGTCCAAGAACCCTGAGCCTCTGCTAACATCTTCCATGCCTGAGATGCACTGTCTCTTGGCATGTGGGCATTCTTCACTTTAACTCAAAACTCCAGTTGAACAACATCTCTGGTACAAGCGGGCTAAGAGCCAGCCCCCTGAAGCTCCCACACACACTCTCACACACTCTGTCCATGCCCTGGTCCTGCAGCATGGTCATGACCTGCCATTGGCCTCCCATCGGCAGGAACCATGTCTTAGTCATCTTGGCACTCCTAGCGCCTGAGCGCCTGGCACACACTGACATATTCTGTGCATTCTGCTAAACTGAGCTGGGCAAGAGGCAAAAAGGAAACTTTGTACATCTTACTTGCCTAATGCTCTCAATAGCGGCAGCAAAAGGGAAACAATAACATAAACATGTTAATACTGCAATTGTACCTATCATTCCAGGCGAAGGACCCCCAAACTCTAGATTCTACTAATTCTGCAAGTCCAAAGTATGAGGAAAACCTTTTCATGTGTAAGGCAGAAAAGTCATAATTAGAGCGCAGTTAACACCTTACCTTGAACACAGTACCATCTTTTTCAAACAGAAGGGCTATGCATGGCTACACATCTCCTGTATAAACTCGGACACCCATACTTCTCCACTGGTGTGTGACTCGGCTAAATACATCATGACTGTGCCAGGCGGCCTGAGCAGAACGGTGTCTAGGTTCCCCACTGGCACCATGCGGGGAGGAAAGCTGATATCCACGGTGATAAATATTTTCACTCACTACCAATACACTTGGATCAAACAGTAGGAGATTAAGCTAAAAATGATTAGTGCCTGAAATGAATAAATGGCATCACCTCGTTTGAGGTCCACAGTCAACCTTTTATGAATATACTCCCGGGCTCGCCAGAGACAAGGAAAGAAGGCAGCTCTTAAAAGCCATCCCTTATGAGGCGTCAGAGCGCAGGCAATAAATATTACAAATGTTTTCAGCGACCAGTGACGCCCCCCCACCGAACAGGCTGGGAGAGCGCTTGACATAATCTTTTGCTGCCTAATTAAAACAGTGCAATAGAGATGCATGACTAATCATAAAAATGTAATGATTTGAGACTATCAGATTGTTTTCTATCAAGATACTCCTGAGAATCACAGGGAGAATTGTCTAGAAAATGCAGTATATACTCGAGGTTAGAGTGACCTCAAACGGCTGGTAGGTGCACAGCAAATGGCTGTATCGGATGTGAGTCATAGAGCAGCCCAGGAAAAGAAGGGAATGATGACAAAGAAAAAATGAGGTGGACGTTTTAAAAAACTTAATTCATTTTGCACACAACGTGCCCGGCTAGCTCTACATAGCGAGCTGCTGGCCGTCAGCAGCTGTGCCAGGACATGGCGTGTCTGATCTCCTCGCGCTGCCCAGAACCTGGGGAGGCAAGGCAGGGCACCCCTCTTATGGATGAGGGACTAGGAACACGAAGCTGAGCAACTTGCCAGGTTGTGAAGCAGTCGGTGGCAGAGCCTGGATTTGGACCCCAAAGCTCTGACTCGGCCACGTAAGAATCCTCTTGGCTAATAAGGACATGGCATGATTTCCCCAAAGGGAACAAAGAATTTCCAACAGCAAAAGGGGCACATATGAACCACACGCATAAAGCCTGGTCCCGCAGGGTGGCGGCCCCGGGAAGCACCAGCGTGGCAGCGGGGGGGCGCTCTCCTGCAGCCCCGGCCAGCTCACCTGTGAGGCCCGGGGTTCATTCCTCCCTGCTGCTCAGTGTGTCCCCACTAGAAAAATGGGGAGGCAACCTCTGCCTGCTGCCAGGATGGGCTCAGACTCTGGGCGGCAAGCACCCGAAAAGTGGTCCCCTGAGAGAAGAGGCTGAAGGTATGTGCAGGTGACCCAGCAGCAGACCCTGCTCTGCCACGGCCACTGGGGCAGCACCCCTCAAATCCTAATGTTTTGACCTCCCGGACACTCTCGGGGACAATCCAAGGATAGGTCCAGTTAAGCCAGCCTGAGATAATATTCCTTAAAATAGAAAGAATACAAACAGAGAAAGGAAAATGATAATGTGTAAGTAACATAATATCAAAGAGTTCACAGAAGGCTTTCCGCATCCTGCCCCCAGCAACTGCTCTGGCCTTGTCTCCACCCACAGCAAGCCGTGACCCCCTGGCAATGGCTGGTGGGACCCTCCCCGTTACCTCCTGTGCTCAGCCATGACCCTCGCCCCCCTCTCTCCACCCCAGGGACATAGCACACTCACGCCGCCTCCGGGCCTTTGCACTTGCTGCTCTGGGGCCTGGGGTGCCCTTCCTTCCATGCTCTGCTGGCTGGTTTCCCTTCCATAACCATCCCCATCTTCCTTTACTGATTCATTTGTGACATCCCTCATCTCGTAACATGTTCATATTGAAATTGAACCGTTTCACATTCATATTTTCATGTCTCAATTTTCTCAAAATTTAAGATATTTCTTTATATCTCAACTGTAATGTACCCCCTATCTTATCGATTTATCTTGTTTCTCGTTCAGCTTCATGACAGTGGGGTGTTGCGTTTCTGCTTTGGTTGTTGTTCGTACCACTCGCTGCTGTATCCGAAGTGCCTAATTCCAAGTGGCTCACCGATTCATCTCTGGTTGGTCCACCTGGCACCCTCGGTGGGCTGCAGGTACTTTGGGGTCAGGGACAGTAGACTTCTCATTCCACATCCTTGTGCCCGGCAGCGAGAGTATGCAGGCGATGAGGCTAGCAGCACGTCACAGGGCCGTCCCAGCAGGATGTCTGCTCAGCCACGCGCCCTCTCCCTTCCCACAGCCACCACCATCACACAGGGCACCACCAGAGCCTTGTATACGGCCCTGCCCACCATCCCTGCCCTCCCAGCCACAGGTGATGGGACCGCTGTGGACCAGTGACCCAAGCTGAGCCAGGAATCTGAACTGTCGGGATCTGAAGCATGTAACTCAGAAGCTATTGGTCATTATATTTTCAATCTGTGGATGAAATAAGAACACAAACCAGTCTGCAAAGGGAGACGGAGACAGAACGTCAGAACAAGGAGGCAGAGATGAGCAAAGGTGAGTGACGAAGACACCCACTCAGCAAGCACTCCCTGAGGGGCCACTGTGTGTGGGGACCAGGCCGGACCCCTGAGCACAGCAGCGGGCAGACAGCGGAGCCCTTGCCCTCATGGAGCTCACGGCCTATAAGGACAAGAAGCAAATAAATCACTACAAATCACAATGGGCTATGGGGGAAACGGACGGGGCCGTGGAGGGTGAGGAGGCCAGGACAGGGTGCGGCCATGGGGCTGAGGCAGCAGGGGAGGCCTCTGTGAGCAATCGATGGTCAAGCAAAGGTGGGAGGTCGACGGGGTCCAGCCACAGTTACAGGAGGTGAGGACAGTCCTGTGAAGAAGCAAAGGAAAACGCAAGGATCGCGGTCTCTGTAGGATATAATAAACGTCCCTTTTCTGTTTCAGTGGCCTCAAATGAGTTTCTGACAATGGCAAGCAAGAGTCCCAGCAAATACAGCTGTTGAATGAATCCGTGGGTGCGTGAATATAAAACACCAAGACCCCTCAAGGCAAAGACACGGAAAAGGACATGAACAAACAATGCACTCAAGAGAGGATTAAATCCGACTTAATTATCAAAAGAAGTCCAATGACAGCAAACACTTGCACACAGCGCCATGAACCCGTCACTGTTACAAATTCCTCATGCACGTTACTCATGTAATCCAGCTTATCCTCTAATTCACCTGATCGATTTCGTGATTATCAAATCCCTAAAAAGTATCATAAAATGGTAAGGTCTGATATCCATTAAACTAAGAAACTGAACATGTTTAATATCATGCAAAAATGAAAGAGTTCAGTGAGAACACTGTCATGTTTCTGGTACAATTTTTTTGAAAAGTAAGCTGGCCGTGCAATGCGTGATTCAAACCACCAAAACGAAAGAGCCACCCTGCTCCTGGAAATATGTCCTAAGGAATTAATTCTTGCATTAATTAATTAATGCAAGAAAGCATTCCCTGCAACATAAGCTGTAATAACGGGAGGAAAAAAAAAACAATACATTGCCCCCAAATAAGAGAATGGTTATGTAACTCATGGATCACCATCTTAATGGAACATTATACACCTCTTAAGTGTATTATTCATGGACTCTACAGCAACAAAAACTAATAGTAACTTTAAAGCTAAAAGAATGATACTTATCCTTTAATCACAACTACGTAATCATTCCATCTGAACAGGAATAAAGGTTGAAAAAAAATTTTTAAAGAATAATTTATTTGTTGTGTGATAGAATTGTGGGCATACTTGTAGGAAGGGGTTAGATTTTTGTGACTGTGGTTTTAATGTTTTCTGTGTAACAGAAAAGCATTTCTGGTAAATTAGCACCCATCTCTGAAAGGCTGGGATGTTGGATCCCATTTGCTACTGCCCATAGTCCAGAAGACGGGTCTTTCAACATGGAACAATAAAGTGATATCAGTGGTTCCCAAACTTGAAGCTCAAAAGAGTTCACTGTCTTTTAAAACACCAGCCAAGCTTGACTAGCTGTACACTGACTGAGGCATCTCTGCCCCCTCCTCTTTGCACAGAAAAGACAGCGGCCTAATTTTGTGAATCATCTCAGGGTGGTCATTTCTTGTCTTCTGAGTCAGGATTGAACCTTTCTAAACAGTCAGAAGTCATTCTGAGCCAATCCTTGTCAGTAAGGAGAACAAAAGAAAGCAGAGCCACACCACTCTCTGGAGAAACACTCTTTTGAGGGAAGCACTCCAAGCTTACTGCAAAAACACTGGCACAATGAGAAAAGCTAATTGAAGGTACAAAGTCTTCCTCGTTACAAACTACAGAATTTAGAATCTCAGTTACTTATAAAATCCTTATTTGATCCAGAGGCCCAGAGGTTAAACGTCAAGATCACAACAACCCAGATGAACCTTACAAATTTAACGTGCAAAGGAAAAAGCCAGACACAGAAGAGCACGTTTATATGAATCAGTTTATATGAAGTTCAAAGACAGGACAGATCACCTTCCGGTGTTAGGAGTCCGGGTGGTAGCTACCTTAAGGAGTAGTGAAGGGGAACAGCTGGGGGGATGGGTGAGGAGGGCTCCTGAGGGTCTGGCAATGTTCGTGTCTCATCCTAGGATGTGCTTACACGCTGTGCTTCCTTTGTGATAATCCACTGAGTGGAACACTTACCAATTATGCATTTTTTGTATGTGTGTGATACTTTAACTTTAAAAACGTGAAAACAACAACAGTACAAGAACGAAACAGTCAGGCTACCTTCCCCAGAAGGGGCTCAGGAACTGGCACCAAATTAGTTCAGGAAAGAAAAGATGTGACGGGTAGTTCAAGGATAAAGTTTGAGGACTGCATGGCAGTGTGTCAATGACCCTGGCTGCTGTTGCAGGTGGTAAGAAAAAAGACACAATCGGCAATCTCTGCCCCTGTGCTTTCCCGTCAGGCATCTTGCTGAGTGCTGGGCTTGCTGGAGATTTCCACTGTGGATATTGCTGCCCGTTCTGGAAACACGATGTTTCACCAGCAGCTCCTATTTTCCTCAAAATGTGTGATGGTGCAACTCCCGTTCAAAGATGGGAGATTGGGGGGTAGAAATGTCACCTCCACTACTTCTGTTCATCCCTCAATAGGTGAGGTACCATCTTTGCAGAATCTCCGTTTTCAAGTTTCCTCTGGGAGGATTCTGTTTCTCTAACTTGAGCTCTTCAGCCAGTGCTTCATGGCCAACTGGCTGATGGAACAAAGCTGATCTCTGACCTGTGGACACTGGCTGCGCCTGGCAGTGGGATGCTGGCTAAATCAGGTACCACCAGAAAAAGCCCAGGGTCTGGAGGCAGGCAATCCTGAACTCAGCCCTTGACTCAGGTCTTAGGCAGAAATCTACTCAGCTTGTCCCGCCAGGTAGAGGGGACAGGATTTGGAGGTGGGATGGGGGAGAAAAGGAACAGAAGTCCCTGTTATACTGCCTTGGGTTAGACATCGAGAGGTGCCCCCAACCCTGGGAGGGTTAGGACTGCCCTTCCTACTAAATTTCCTTCTGCTCTGGAAGGAAAGGTGACTGTGCAAGAGCACGGGGCTGGGGAGGGTGCAGCGGAGCCCCTGCCCGGCTGAGGCCCCTGTGCTCAAGCAGGAGATCCTCCTGAGTAGAGGAGATGCGCTCCGCTCCTAAAACTAGACATCCTCACCTGCCGGCAGCCGCGTGGGGTGCTCACTCCAGGATGTACAAAGCCCCCAGCCTCGTGACCAGCGCTTAGAAAATGCACAGCACCTTGGCGAGGATGTGGTGAAAAGGGAACACATACACTGTTGTTGGGAATCTAAACTGGTCCAACCACAATGGAAAATAATACGGGGTTTCTCAGAAAATTAGAAACTGACCTACCGTGTGATCCAGCAACTCCACTACTAGTATATACCCAAAGGAAATGAAAATGGGATTTCAATGAGATATATGCATTCCCGCATTTACTGAAGCATTATTCACAATAGGCAAGATATGGAAACAACTTAAATGCCCATCAACAGATGAATGGATAAAAAACATGTGGTGTGCGCGCGCACACACACACACACACACACACACACTGGAATATTGTTTGGCCGTGAGAGAGGACAATATCCTCCATTTCCAACAATATGGATGGACCTTGAGCACATGACGCTAAGTGAGATAAGTCAGACAGAGAAAAACAAGTACTGTATGACATCACTTATACGTGGAACCTAAAACATCGAAAGCAAAGAGTAAAATACTGGTTAATGGGGATGAGGGGGAGAAGGAGGGAGGGATAAAAACTGATGTTATTTAAGGGTACAAACTTGCAACAAGTAGTACATATGCCATAGTGATGCTTTTTTTTTTTTTTTTTTTACTTTTTGGCTGCACTACACAGCATGTGGGATCTTAGTTCCCTGGCCAGGGATCGAACCCACGCCCCCTGCAGTGGAAGCACAGAGTCTTAACTGCTGGACCACCAGGGAAGTACCACCATAGTGATCTAACACACAGTACAATGAATATAGCCAACAATACTATACTACAGCTATGTAATGAGATAAATATCACTGCATTGGCAATCATGTTATTGATACAGTATATAAATGCATCAAAGCAACATGTTATACACCTTACATTTGCCTAATGTTGTATGTCAAATATATTCAATAAAATTAAAAAATACTTAATCATCACAAGAAAGAAATTTTAACTAGGTGATGGATGTTAACTAAACTTATTGTGGTAGAGTCACTTCACAATATATACATATATCAAATCATTATGTTGTACACCTTAAGCTAATACGTTATATATGAGCTGTATTTCAATAAAACTGGAAAAAACTTTAAAAAAAGGGTAACATACACCACCTGCTGGCTTCCTTTGTTTCCTACTGCACCCTCGTCTGCTTGATGAGTTTCCCCGAGGATGGTTCCAGCTGCTTAGTTTCTTTAAATAGAGCTCTATATAAAACCAGGGCCCAATGGAATGGCAGAAAAATCTTAAACCGTCAGAAGAAAATAAAACTGTCCCCTTGTCTTCTGGCATTTGGATTCCATCAGAAACCAAAGAAAGACAGTGATGGAAAACTTCTGTTTTAAGGCAACATGTTTGGAATATCTGCTAAATTAAATAACTCCTGCCAAATCAAACTTCATGTGTACCTCAAACTTGAAGGAACGCTAAAATATTTAAAGAAAGAAATCTGCATAAATATGAACTATTACTCGTAATATCTGGAGGCATAAAAGTGAAAATGCCTTCTTATGACTGTTTATCCAGTCTTACTGAAAAAGGTAGTATTTTGCATAAGCAAATTTTTCAGAAAACTGCCTTTACCCTTTTCAACACTGATACTCTTTAAATATTAACTCTTGCACTGTGCCTTCCTAAAGAAGGAATATTTGAGAGAAGAGTAATTTGATCTTTCCTAAATGACACAGATGATGTAGATTAATCACTACAAATACTCATTTGTACACTGTGTCGAGAGTGGCTGGGAACATGAGAATACCGATCCCTAACGGAGCAGGTATACGTACACCTCTTAGAATGAACCCACACTCAATGTGAACCCAATAAACCTCCCCAGAACCCCACTGCGGTAAGCTGATAATGCCCTCCCCCCAAAATACCCAGGTCCTAAACCCCAGGACCTATAAACATTACGTTATATGTAAAAGGGATTTTGCAGATGTGCTCAAGTTAAAGATCTTGAGATAGGAGATGAGCCTGGATTATCCAGGTGGGCCCAATGAAATCGCAAGGGTCCTTATAAGAGAGAGGCAGGGGGTTCAGACTCCGAGAGGAGATGTGATGAAAAAAACAGAGAGAGAGAGAGGGCGGGTGAGAACTATGGTGCTGGCTTTGAGATGAAGGGGGTGCTCATAAGCCAAAGGATACAGGCAGCCTCTAGAAGCCAGAGAAGTTAAAGAAACAGATTCTCCCCTGGGGCCTCCAGAAGAAATGCAGCCCTGCTGACAGCTTGACTTTAGGCTTCTGACCTCCAGAGCTGTCACATAATAAATCTGTGTTGTTTTAAGTCACTAAACTTGTGGTAGTTTGTTACAGCAGCCACAGGAAACTAATACATCCCCATACACAGGAAACTTCATCACCCCCCTGTTACAAATAGGGATGATAGAGCACCTGTTCAAGGTCATTCGGACAGGAAGTGGTTCCGACCTGGGACTGCCCCCGTGAGCACAAGGTTTTACTCACTCTGCCGTACTGCCTCTCTACATAGCCTGGTACACACGGGTCTGCCGCCTGAAGTGAGCAGAGCACCCTGCAGGAAGCATAACAGGCATTTGGCAGCAGGTGTTTTGCAGCAAAGCACACGTACATCTTCGCAGTTCTGTCACCTGCAGTCATTTGTGCGACGGCAACTCAGAACAGAAATAGCTGCAGCAGTAAACAGGCAGTTTAAGAAGTCTCTGTACTTTAACGGCTGAACTTGAAGCAGCTTAGGGACGGATAATTCTCTGTAATTAGTACATCAGTTTTGATACAAGGAGGAATGGATCAGCATTAGACAGAGAAAGAAACAGAAGGCAGAGCTCGATAAAAGACCAGGAAAGAGCAAGGCACCAGAAAGGATTAAATTAGAGTCTCTGTGCCAGGTACGTGCAGTCGAGACCCCTCTACCCAGGTGAGGTTGTAGGTAACCAAGCCTTATTCAACAGTTAATCTGTGTATTAGTCTCAGCTAACTGTTCAGTAAGCTGTACACTTCGTTTTCTAGTATGAGCTCAGTTATTCTTTTTTTTAATTGGAGTATTTTTGCTTTACAATGTTGTGTTAGTTTCTGCTGTACAACGAAGTGAATCAGATTATGTCAATCCTGATCTCCCAATTCGTCCCACCCTCCTCTTCCCCCACTGTGTCCACATGTCCGTTTTCTGCCTCTTTATTCCTGCCCTGCAAATAGGTTCATCTGTACCATTTTTCTAGATTCCACATATATGCGTTAATATATTCTTATGGTTTATAAAAACCTCAGAAAAAGAGCTTCAGGTGGCCCCAGACAGGGTGCACACAGAAACTGGGACTCCTGGGTCCTAAAGTCAGCCCTCCCCTCTCCTGCCCATCAGCCAGACACCAGCCCGTGAAGATAAGCCACAGAAACCTACTGTGTTCACTACTGTTGCCCCTCTCCCACCCCTGACCCTCGACCTTTTCTCCAGGAGTAAGTTGGAAGAAGGCTAAGAGGGACGAGACCAGTCTCACTGAAGCCCAGTAAATGAACCTGGTAAGATCAACCATCTGGCTGCTCAGGTACCATTTTCTTTTAACTTCTTGGTTCTAGAGTGTATGTTTATAGAAGTAAAAAGACTATGGATGAGTGCAGCTACTCTATGCTAGAGTGACTGTGTTTTTCAGAGGAAACTCCATACTTACATCTCCTAGAATATTTCAGTGTGTAGCCATGGGATCTCTTATTATAAATCGAAGAAGCAAGGGAAAAAGTGGTACTTCCTCCACTCAGACCTAATTTCCACATCCAGCTCTCCACTTGTCCAGTTATTACACACACAAGAGTGCTTGAAGCTTGGATAATTCCTCTTTGTAAATTTTACCAGAAAACTTCTTATTTCCAGTGTATGAGGGCAGGTTGGATTGGGAGAAGGAGGGGACCCAAAGGAATTAGCACTGAACTTCAAAGAGCTTTTTATTTCATGATTAGAGAATTCTTGTTTGATTAGGTAACCTAAAGGCACTGCACCATTTAACCTCCCTCATCTGCTCTGAGTGGGCAGAATCATGTATAAAACTGTAGACCACACATCACGTGTCTAGACCCTCTCAAGTCAAAAGCGGGGAGATGTGTTACCAGCATGATTTCTGCGTTAAATTCTTGCACCCACTGGCATACATGCAAAGAGTTTAATCGGGCCCTTTATAGATCAGTATCTCTCTTCGTACATTATCAACTGGCAAACCTTTCTAGCAGAAACCTTCACCCGTTCTGGCCTATCTCTTCTAAGGCACAGTAATGAGCTCCTCTGGGAAACAGGAATGAATACACAGGAATAGATCACGTTAAAGAAGCCAATACAAGTGAAAAATCAGATTCGCAAGCAGGTAAAGGAGAGGCTAATTACTCAATTCCTTTCTACTTCATTAAAAGATACCCAGGAAGATTCATTTAACAGTGAGTTCCTCTACCGTATTTTAAGATTTCTAACTCACAAGCATTTGATTTGCTAGAACTCTCTGGAGGATGAGACGCAGAAAAGAGCCGGCACTTTCTGAGCGCTCCTACATCCCACCCACTTTACGTAAGGCACTTTACATTTTCCTTCACTCATCAATCAGCAAAACTTCATGGAGCACCTACTACAAGTCAGGCACTGTTAGGTGCTGGGGATACAAAACAAAACCAATAGCATAAGTCAAAACTCCCTGCTTGAGGAGCTTACAGTCTAGTGGAAGACACAGAAAATCATGAAAAAAAAAAAAATATATATATAGCACATTAGAGAAAGATAGCTCTAAGAAGAAACAGTAAGAAACATGGAAGAAAGTATGAAGTTAGTGGGAGAGTTCCAGTGGTAGAGATAAAAAAAAGACAAACAAGAAAACTATACAGTACACTAGAGAAAGATAAGCCAAAAGAAAAACATAAACACGAGGGGATTTGGGATGATCTGGTGGAATGCTGAGATTTTAAACACACAGCGTAGAGGGAAGAGATATGAGAACATATGTATATGTATAACTGATTCACTTTGTTATAAAGCAGAAACTAACACACCATGGTAAAGCAATTATACTCCAATAAAGATGTAAAAAAATAAAAAATAATAAAAAATAAATAAACACACAGTGTAGCCAAGGGAAGGCCTTCCTGAGAGAAGGACTCTCGAGTGGGACCTGAAGGCCATGAACGAAGTATCCATTCAGGCATCTGGCGGGGAGAACACACCAGGCAGGGGGAGGGCAAGTACCCTGGCAGACCTGCAGAGCAGAGAGGAGACGGCTCCGTCTGGAGAGAGCAGCGCAGATGAGGCCAGAGATGGGGGCGGGGTGAGGGGGGTCAAAGAGATCACGGTTAGGATTTTGGCAGTTACTCTGGGGCGCGTGCAACAGGACTGACTGTGGGGACAGGGCCGAAGCAGGAAAAGCAGCTGGGATGCTACTGCAAGAACAGAGGCAAGAGGGGACGGCGGCCAAGCCGTGAGGACGCCCAGAAGTGGCAGAATTCTGGATCACGTCAAGGCAAGAACACACAGGATTTGCTAGAGGACCATCTGCAGGGTGTGAGCAAGACAGTCAGGAGTGAGTGACTCGAAGTTTCTGACCCGAGCGCCTGAAAAGGAGCTGCATTTACTGAGATGGCGTAGAGCAGGGGTCGGCAAACTGCGGCCCACGGGCCGAATCCAGCCTGCTTCCTGTTTCGTAACAGCTGGGAGTTAAGAATGGCTTTGACATGTTTCAAGGTTTGTGAAAACAAACAAACTAACTAAAACAGAGAAGAATATGCAGCGGAAGCCCTAGGTGGCTCTCAAAACCTAAAAAATGTACTGTGTCTTTAGAGAGTTTGGTGGCCCCTGGACCACAGGAGACGCACGTGCTAAGTCTGAGGGGCCTTCCAGACACAGGCACAGATGCTGAGTGGGCAGCGGCAGATGCAGAGCTGAAGGCTGGGGGCGAGGACGGGGCTGGAAATGGAAGTTTGGAAGCCTTCACGTAAATGGTGTGTAAAGCCCTGAGGCAGAGAGGATCACCTAGGGTGAGGGTGCAGAGGGAAGGGTCCTCGCATGGAGCCCTGCGGCCTGGCAAGATGTAGAGGTCAGAGCTGAGGGGGCACCAGGAAAGGAGACTGAGGGGCGGCCAGAAGCATGGGAAGAAGCCCAGACGAGGGGGGCGCGGCGCCTGCCCTTCCAACCTTGCAGCCACGAGGTGAGGGGGGTATAATTATCCCCACTTCACTGAGGAGGAGACTGAGGCTCAGAGAAGTCACTGAGCTGAGGCCACCCTACCAGGCAGTGGCAGGCGAGACTCAAGCCTCCCCAGCTCTGCCTACTTCACGTAGCTTCTCTGAGGAGCAACCTGCTGAACTATTACTGATACAACTGCACGGAAAACCAAATAATTCCAGGCAGGCTTTAAAGCCACGCCTGCTTCTAAATAAAGAGCTAACTCTATGGTTACAGGCTGGGAGCCTCATCAAGGTAGCCAGGCCCCTAGTATGAGCACATGTCCCCGAGGAATGCAAAGCATGTTTCAGCTGTTGTCAAACAGCTCATGAAGCCGTCCAGTTTACCCAAAGAAATAATAATTAAATGAGAAAAACTAGATGTCCACAAAAAAAAAGAAGAAAAAGGAATAATATGTGTATGCATAATACTGTAATTTTTAAAAGAGTATCTTGCAGAACAATGTACTAGAGCAAAGTTCATCAAAACAAACCAAAATCCCAGAATACACCCAACATCTTGAGAAATTCTGGCATTTCAAAACAAAATGGAAAGGACTGATTTCTCAATAAATATGATGAGTCAACTGATAACTGTTGAGAAACAAAGAATCCTATGACAGACCTTGCACCAGAATAAATGTCAAGAATATTAAATTTCATACATGTTATAAACCCACAAAATAAAACTTGAAGAAAATACAAAAGAATTTTCCCCTAAGATGGGGAAGGTTTCTTTTAACATAGAGAAATAAATGGAAATAGGAAAAAACATAAAGGAAGAGACTGACCAATTTAAATATGCTAAGTTATTTCACATCTATAAAAAGATACACTAAAAACACAGAAGCACACGGTAAGTTGGAGGGAAATATTTGCACACTGTGACAAACCACTGAGATACAAAAAGCTTTCAGAAGTCAGCAAAACATGGGCAAGAGATGTAACTAACGTTGTTTCAAGCTTTTTTAAAACTGAAAAGGAAAAGAAGAGCCTATAGTTACAGAACAGATCACCAATGGAGATGAACAGCTGGTCTACAACCCAGGACTCCACTCACCAGGCTGGCCTCTGAGAAGGCATGACACCACAGCAAGTGTCAAAACAGACACACAAAGGCGTCCCAGCAGGCCTGGGGAAGAAGTGGTCACCCCAAAGTGAGACCGGAGAAAATGATACTGCACCGCACATTTCCACATCTGAAGCACTCCATTACACTTGCCTCCTAGAATCACAGAGCATCAAGGCTAAAGAGACCCAAGAAATGTTAAGGTCTCACGTCCTTATTTTGCAGCAAAACAAGACCGAGGCCCAAGTAGGGAAGAAGCTGGCCCACGAGGATGCCCCTGTCCCACTGTCCTCCTGGTGGTCACACCCAAGAACTGATGCCCTTCTTCAGACTGGCGAGTGTTTGAAAATAAGACATGACTTCACAAAATACCTCATCCTCCCAAGAATGTCAGGAAAGAAAATGAAGAGTAACAGTGCAAACTTCCTGCTTTGTTAAGAAAATATTTCATAAAGTCTTTTGGGAAGGTCGTGTTACTGCTTTGACTCCACACACGTTTGTCCATCTGAACTCCCCTTCCTGCTGAAGAGCTCAGAGAAGCAAGTGAAGTGACAGGCGGGACAGGCTGAGTGTCCCTGGGATGCCTGCTGTGATACCACTACTTACACCAACCCCATCCCTGCACGACCCAGGACAGCCTGTCCATGATCCCTGATCAGACACGTGCCCCATCTTCTCAGAGCCTTTCGGCACCGAGCCCAGACCTCGGAGCCGGGCACGAGGCCACAGTGCCCTTCCCAGCCCTCCAGACCTGCCCTCACAGCCCAGTGGACACGCCGCACCTCCCTGGCTCTGGGGACAGCCGCTTCTCATAACTGGCGCTGTATCATTAGGGATTTCAGCGAATATTGTGCGACCATGTCAAGAGATACCAGTGAGGCTTATTGCTGGAAGAGGTGTAAGAATTCACAAATGATTACAGGACTTAATGCTTTCATTACTCAGGATACGACGGCTTTGCTGTCATTGTATCTTTAATTACTTTGATTATGGATTTTTAAATTTTCAGCACACTGCTAAAGTCTGAACAGCAGGGCTCTGGCTTTGGTTCAGCCTGAGGCAAGCCCTGGTCCTCAATTCTGATGAATCCCAGGCCGAGCATTCGGCTGAGCCCCTCGAGCTCCCTGACGGCGCACAGGACGAGATCCCCGGGAACAATCTTAAAATAAAGGTAGAACCTAATGGCTGGATCATCCTCTACGCTCTGAAATCAAAACTCTCTGTTGAAATCACTTCAGTTTTCATAGTGGACTCCAATTTTTGTATATCATTGTGCTAAAATAACAACTCATTGGTATAGTTTATTAATCTCATCACATGTGATATTGCCAAGACCCTCCCAGAACTGGGGTTTAAAGGAACATTTTAAATGTTATATTAGGTCTTTTATGGTTTGGCTGCCTGTCTTCCTAAAATAATTTTGTGATTCAGCCTTTCTTTCTCTGTCGGGCCCCTCTCAAGGCGACCTTCCCGGTCACTGAGACGCACACCCTCCTCCCCAGAGCTCCCGGCCCCTCGCGTCACAGCGCCCGCCTTCCCCATGGCCCACAAGCTTCTCTTCCTCCTGCTATAGCCTAGAAACTTCTTGAAGGCAGGAACTGTTCCTTATTGACCCTGTACCCCAGGCGGAGGGCAGCACACAGGAAGAACTGGGTCAGCGGTTCTTGGTGAATGAATGAAACCTGAAATCC
Organism: Neophocaena asiaeorientalis asiaeorientalis; assembly: GCF_003031525.2. Classification (NCBI taxonomy): domain Eukaryota; kingdom Metazoa; phylum Chordata; class Mammalia; order Artiodactyla; family Phocoenidae; genus Neophocaena; species Neophocaena asiaeorientalis. The sequence goes on from NW_020172779.1 coordinate 16,517,088, forward strand.
ACTTAGGTGTACTTTATCAAGGTCAAACCTGCCCAAATGCTGTTTGTATTTTAGACTGAGTCTCATTTTGGACTGAATACGGGAACCCTGAGGTAGCTTGGATGATAAAGAGCATGCCCTTGAAGCACCAAGTCAGGTGTGGTCACGGCCACCCCTCAGGACCGTCAGGCTCGGGTGGGGATGGAGGGCTGAACAGGACTGAAACTTCCAGATCAAGGCCTCCTGAGGATGCCTTATTCCCTGAAGGAGCGTCCCCTCCACATCCACCCCCAACAAGTGCACACATACACACACACACACACACACACACACACAGCGAGTGTTTAGCAAGCACTGGTGGGGTCAGCACGGCTCCAGCACTGAGCACGGAAGCAGGCGAGCTCACTCTGCTCTCCTTCGCAACGGAAGTTCCAAAGACAGAGGCTCCTTCCTGCTCGAGGTGCAGCCACGGTTTCCGCTGGACTCGGGATGTAAGATTCCAACCACACTTTTAGGGGGAAAAGCTCCCTGTGGGGTCACTCACTCACCGTCAGCAGTGTGAAGGAGCTTGTGACTTTTCAATGTCCCTTTTGACTTGAATTTCTTGCCACACATGTCACATAGGTGGGTCTTCTCAGTGCTATGACGATTCATATGAGCCTTGAGGTTACTCTTGCTACGAGTTGCATACTCACACAAAGAACATTTGAAGGGCTTCACACCTACCGGAGGAGAAAAAATAGATATACACGTGTATTCATGTATACGTGTGTGTATCAGAAGGAACATATATGTATACATATCTACACACACGTCTCCTCGTCCATTTTGAATAAAGCAGTGCATGCTCGTCCCTAAACACGCCGCACACTTCCCCAGGCCACACTCCTACCCGTGCTACGCCTTCCAACTAGGATGCCCTTTCCTCCCGGGCCTGCAGTAGAATTCCTTGCCTCCCGTCAGCGCACCCAAATCCCGCCTGTCACTACTGCTGCACTGCTCACAGCGCTTTACAGTGGGCAGCTTACCCTCCTCGCCCCACAGGCTGGAACCTCTGAGGGCACAGACTCGGGCATTTGGAGCAGCAGACGTTTACTCACCTGAGTTGAGTTAAAGTGACAGAAATTAACCAAGGGCCTTGGCAAAAGCCACCAGGATCCAGGCGCGCAGGATCACACGTGAGAGCGTATCTCAGCTCACAAAATAAGCAGAGCTTTACCACGCTAGTCGCCGCTGTTGGGCTAACGGCTCGACTGCAGGGGCGTCTTACCCTTTGGCTACTCCTCCTTCGTTCCACGGACATGTACCGAGGACCTACTCTGTAGTAAACACCGAGGGCTGATTTCAAGGCGCGAAGCCCTGGCCCGGCCTTCCCTGTCCAGAGCGAATGGACCGGCAAAGAGCCCTTACCACCTGGTGCGACGCGCTGATGGGGGAGGGGAGCTGTGCCTGCACCTGAACACGGGGTATGACAGGCACGTTTCAGTGAGCCCAGCACGGCCACCCCTCGTCTGTACTACCTGCGACCTTGTGGTCGAGGAGGCCCAGGCTTTAACGAGGCTGCGGGGTGTGCCTGGCGGCACAGAGCGGAGGCGCGTGCGTGCTGGTCAACAAAAAAGCAGCTCCCAGCCTCAGCTTCGGCCCAGCTCCTCCTGCCGTGTCCAGGTTCCTACTCCATCAGATACTGTTCTCTTTACTGAACCGTTCGCTTGATCCCAGATGGTAGAAAATACTTATTCCTTCTCCCTGTGGAGCCGTCCTGCTTGCCTGCCACCAGCACCACAGGTTCCTAACTCACAGGAAGGGCCCTCCCTGGCCCCAAGCCTCCCAGCCTCGTCACCAGGAGAGTAGCGTCCTCTTCCAGGGGCAGAGGCACAGCCCCGCCGTCCCTAACAGCACCCTGACCTCCAACTGCCCAGCGTCCTAGAGCGTGGCCCACATCTCCCTTCACAGGCAAGCACCCCAAGGCATGGCCTACCTTCCTCCTCGCCCGGCTTCGTCTCCACCCAGTCTTCCCCAGCCGGAATCAGAGGACTCTGCCGTCCTCCTGGCCTTCCTTCACCCGAGACACCAGCAACTGCCCCCCCCACCCCCCGCCTACCACCACCAGCGCCCCGGGGGCGGCCACCAGAGCTACCACCGTGACCAGGCCAGCGCGGTTGCTGCTCTCCTGAAGCTTGCTTTCCGCCCAGGAGTTGTGGTGATTGGCTTAACTACAGCTCCAACCGGAGCCGTGAAGAATGCACACCGCTGCACACCGCAACTGCAGCTGAGCAATGCTTTAAATCTGGCTGACGGACACATTTCTCAGCACACTAAAGAAATTCTAACCACAGGGGATGTGGAGATATAGCTTCCTCCTAAAGAATTCCCAAAGGGGCTCCATTTTGATGGAGGAATACTCACCTTCATGAGCCCAAATATGACGCTGAAGGTCTGAGCCATTCTTCATGAAATAGAAATCGCAGTACGGGCATTTCATGGCTCTCTTTCCAATGAGCCCTTTCAGCTGCACCCTCCTCCCGAGAACCTCGGAAATGGTGCTCATGGAAACCTCTAGAAGAAAAGCAGGATGAGAACTAGAAGCAGCCAAAGAACCGTGGTTCAAGTCAGACGTCAGTGAGCCTCCTGACGGAACCTGCACCTCCGCGCAACCCCAGCAGCTCTGAGGCGGCAAGTTAACCATGTGCCTCGTGGCGTCACGTGATAGGACTTCTGCCTAAAAAGTCAAACCAGAATCTAAGCGAGTCTCAGAGCTAAATTTCTGTTGACACAAAATGTGTGGGATGGAGAAACAGTATCACGAGGCCACAGTAGGACAAAGGCAGAATGTGAAACCACTCAGGAAAAGAGACTCAGTTTCCCCAACAAATTAACGTCATGGGGAAAAAAGCAGGGCTGGGGGTGTCCTGCAGAACACAAGACACTTAGGTGACATAACAACTCGATTCAAACAAACCAACTGTAAAAAGGAAGTCTGTGTCAACTGAGGAAACTTTAAATGGACTAATACTAACTGATAATAAGAAACTACTTTTAATACTGTTTTAATGGTGATGTGTTAGTTCTGTATTTTAAAAGTCCTTGTTAGTTGGAGATGCAGGCTGAAGCTTTTTTATGGGGAAATCACATCATGTTGGGATATACTGTAGAATATTTGAGGGAAAAAAGTGGGGGTCAGTTTCTGCCAGCAGCTTGACCAAACGTAGACAACTATGGAAGCCGAGTTATGGGTACCTGGCTGTTCTTTATATTATTCTGTGTATTTTGTACCCATTTGAAATTTTACATAATAAAAAATTTTAAATAATAAGCAAAAGTTGAAGGGGTTAAATGGGTATCCCTGGCCCACACTGGACACAGGTTACACAGGACGCGGGTTAACACGGGGAGGACAGAACTGGGCGGTCAGAGAATCACATAACCCATGTGTCCCCACGTGGAGGAAGGCCACAAGGCTCCCCGATCCCAGAAGAAACATGAGGGTTAGCGCACTTCCGTTATTTCTTCATTTTTCTCCAGTATCATCTTTAATCAGTGGGTCAGTTCCCCAATAGGAGGAGCAGACACAAAGTAAGAGAAAGAGAAAAGGGACACGGACCTAGCTGCTCTGTTCCCCATTTATGCACACACAGCATACATCTGCACTCATGGGCCCCGAGCGATGTGGCACCGGGGGTCTGGGGACAAGCCGCTAAGGATGGCGGCCCTGCCTCAAGGCTCTTGGGCAGCGGGAGAATACCAGTGCCTAGAGTACAGGGGTGAGTGCACCGTGACGGTCCGCATGGAGGGGGGGCCACCAAAGGCTCCCCAAGGTGGCTCTGAGGGAGGACGTCGAGAATACCCAGGAATTGACTGGGCAGAACCAAGGAGCAGGGTCCCAGGCAGTGAGAACAAAAGTGACAAGGTATGTGATGCCCAGGGAGTTTGGGGCTTGAGGACACCAAAGGTGATGGTCACTCCAACTCACTGGGTTCCTCAGCCTGGGAGGGAGCCTACACCCCTTGTAAACCATCACTTGGTTCAGGAACTTACCAATGGGGCCAAGGAAGTAGAATATGTGTCGGGTCTGCACTGGGTAAGTGAGCCGTCTAAAGGCAGTCACAGTTACTATTAAAAGGGGAAGGGAGCACAGGGAACTCTACTCAATACTCTGTAATGGCCTATATGGGAAAAGAATCTAAAAAAAAAAAAAGGATGGACATATGTATATGTATAAATGACTCACTTTGCTGTACACCTGAAACTAATAGAACATTGTAAATCAACTATACTCTAAGAAAAATTTTTCACAAAAGGTGGGGGGAATCATGAAACTGGGGCAGACATATCTGAGGACCAGATAAAAGGATAAAATGAAGCACATAATTATATAAACTCCTGAGCTTTAAAAAAAAGTTAATTCTTGCCCTTGAATTTACTCATATCTTTATTCCCTCTTATATTTCCATTTAATACAGTTGATATATAATGCTGTGTCTTAAAATAAACATAAGCATCTTAAAATCAATCTCCCACTCTAAGATGCATAAGCTTACCGGGATGGTTGGTCTTGATATGTGACTTTATCAGTCGATCTTCTGAAAAAGACTTTTCACACACAGGACAAGAATAACTCCTTTTGTCCTTAACAGAAAGAGAGCATAATCAATGGACCGTCTCGTTTAAAACTCAGGCTCTGTGGAAAAATACCACCACCACCACCATCACCGTCACAGCTAGATGCACAGCGCGCCTTTCCCAGCGCCTGGCACGCAGCCCGCAGCTGGCCCCGCACAGCCCGGGGAGCTCAAGGCCAGTGGGGCAATGGCCTCACCTGCATTTCAGGAGGGAGGGACGGGCCTTAGAGACAACGGACCTGTGGAGGTGGCCAGGCCAGGGGAGGGCGGGGCTCGGCCTCGAGGTCTACCATGCAGACCAGGGCTGCTCCACGGCCCGACGCGTATTCTGCCCTCCAGTGCTCAAGGCATGGTGTGTGTGAGGGGTTCATATAAGTTATCTTATTGAGACTCATGACCACTCTTGAAGGACAGGCATTATTACGCTTTTACAGATTAAGAAACCAAGACCAAGGGCAAAGAGCCCCAGGTCTGCGAGAAAGAGGCAGCGTCGGAACCCGAGGGTACGGACGCCCACCCCAGGCTCCGACCACTCCAAGGCCACGTCCCACCCAGGCTGCAGGTAAGGGGCTCACTCTGTGCATCTGCTGGCTCATCAACCCACCTGCCTGCAGCGCCACGTTCTCAACTAGGAAGAAGCTCTTGTGAAGGGTCACGCCATTGCTCATCCACCTTTCCTCTCAGAGTAATGCCGTTTCACAAGACAGTTCTTCAGAGGGTGGGTGTTATGGGTTAAATTCTGCCCCCACAGATTCATGTGTTGAAGTCCTAACCCCCAGTTCCGCCTTTCCCCTCAGAGTAATGCCATTTCACAAGACAGTTCTTCAGAGGGTGGGGGTTATGGGTTAAATTCTGCCCCCACAGATTCATGTGTTGAAGTCCTAACCCCCAGTTCCGCCTTTCCCCTCAGAGTAATGCCATTTCACAAGACAGTTCTTCAGAGGGTGGGGGTTATGGGTTAAATTCTGCCCCCACAGATTCATGTGTTGAAGTCCTAACCCTCAGTTCCACCTTTCCCCTCAGAGTAATGCCATTTCACAAGACAGTTCTTCAGAGGGTGGGTGTTATGGGTTAAATTCTGCCCCCACAGATTCATGTGTTGAAGTCCTAACCCCCAGTACCTCAGAATATGACCTTATTTGGAAATATGGTCGTTACAGATGTAATTAGTTAAGATGAGTTTGCAGGCCCTAATTCAATATGACTAGTGTCCTTGAGTGGCACGGACTTATATACACTACCAAATGTAAAACAGATAGCTAGTGGGAAGCAGCCGCATGGCACAGGGAGATCAGCTCGGTGCTTTGTGACCACCTAGAGGGGTGGGATAGGGAGGGTGGGAGGGAGACGCAAGAAGGAGGGGATATGGGGATACATGTATATGTACAGCTGATTCACTTTGTTATAAAGCAGAAATTAACACACCATTGTGAAGCAATTATACTACAATAAAGATGTTGAAAAATAAAAAGTTTTTCAAAAAGAGGAAATGTAGACAGAGACCTGCAAGAGGGAGAACACCATGTCTTCATGGGAGAGAGAAAATACCCAAACCCACCCCAAGAGAAGAAAATTACAAGCCAGTATCTCTCAAGAACATAGATGCAAATATTCTCGACAAAATATTAGCACATAACAATAAAGATGTTGAAAAATAAAAAAATTTTTAAAAAGAGGAAATGTAGACAGAGACCTGCAAGAGGGAGAACACCATGTCTTCATGGGAGAGAGAAAATACCCAAACCCACCCCAAGAGAAGAAAATTACAAGCCAGTATCTCTCAAGAACATAGATGCAAATATTCTCGACAAAATATTAGCACATAAAACCCAAAATGTTTAAAAAGAACCATACACCACAACCAAGTGGGATTTATCCCAGGTACAAGGTTGATTCAACATTCTAAAATCAATTAATGTAATCCATCACATCAACAGGCGAAGAAATAAAAACTACATGATAATATCAATAGAGGCAGAAAAATAATTTGGCAAAATCCAATACCTATTCATGATAAGCAATCTCAGTAAAGCAGGAATAGAGGGGAAGTTCCTCAACTTGATAAGGAGTATCTACAAACAACCTATAGCTAACATTATACTTAATGGTGAGAAACCAGAGACTTTCCCACTAAGATTAGAAACAAAGCAAGGATGTCCCCTCCCAGCACTCTGTTTTAACATCATAGCTGAAGTCTTAGCTAATGCAATAAGACAAGAAAAGGAAATAAAATATATAGAGATTGAGAAAGAAGAAATTAAAATTGTCTTTGTTTGCAGATGACATAATCACCTATGTAGAAATTCTAAAAGAACAGACAAAAACATTCCTGGAACTAACAAGCGATTATGGCAAGTTACAGGATACAAGGTTAATATGCAAAAGTCAATTGCTTTCCTATATACTAGAAATGAACAAGTGGAATTTGAAATTAAAAACACAATACTATTTACATTAGCACACAAAAAATTCAGTGCTTAGGTATAAATCTAACAAAATATGTACAAGATCTATATGAGGAAAACTTCAAAACTGATAAAGGGAATCAAAGAACTAAATAAATGGAGCGCTATTCCAGGTTCAAGGATAGGAAGACTCATCGTTGTCAGATGTCAGTTCTTCCCAATTTGATCTACAGATTCAATGCAATCTCAATCAAAACCTTAGCAAGTTATTTTGTGGGTACTGACTAACTGATTATAAAGTTTATATGGAGAGGCAAAAGACCCAGAAGCCAACAAAAAATACTGGAGGAGAAGAACAAAGTTGGAGGACTGACATTACTCAACTTCTAGACTTACTATAAAGCTACAGTGATGAAGAGTATGTGCTACTGGTGAAATAACAGACAAATAGATCAAATGGAACAGAACAGAGTCCAGAAATAGACTCTCTTAAATACAGTCAATGGATCTTTGACACACGAGCAAATGCTACACAATGGATCAAAGATAGTTTTCTCAGGCTTCCCTGGCAGAACAGTGGTTAAGAATCCACCTGCCCACGCAGGGGACACGGGTTTGAGTCCTGGTCTGGGAAGATCCCACATGCCACAGAGCAACTAAGCCCGTGCACCACAACTACTGAGCCTGCGTGCCTAGAGCCCACGCTCCGCAACAACAGAAGACACTGCAACGAGAAACCCGCACACCACACGAAGAGTAGCCCCCGCTCGCCACAACTAGAGAAAGCCCACGCAGAGCAGCAAAGACCCAACGCAGACAAAAATAAATAAATAATTAGTTAAAAAAAAAAAAAGATAGTTATCTCAACAAATGATGCTGAAACTGGACAGGCACATGCAAAAGAAAAAAAAAAACGAACCTAGACAAAAACCTTACACCCTTCCACAAATATTAACTAATAATGGATCACAGATCTAAATGCAAAATACAAAAAACCCAACGCAGCTGAAAATAAATAAATAATTAATTTTTTAAAAAAAAGATAGTTATCTCAACAAATGATGCTGAAACTGGACAGGCACATGCAAAAGAAAAAAAAAACGAACCTAGACAAAAACCTTACACCCTTCCACAAATATTAACTAATAATGGATCACAGATCTAAATGCAAAATACAAAACTATAAAATTCCTAGAACACACAGGAGAAAACCTGGATGACCTGGAGTATGGTAATGATTTTTTAGATATAACCCCAAAGGCATTACCCTTGAAAAAGAAAAGAATTGATAAACTAGACTCCATTAAAATTAAAAATTTCTGCTCCGTGAAAGACACTGTCAAGAGAATGAAAAAACAAGCCACAGACTGAGAGAAAATATTTTCAAAAGTTACATCTGATGAAATAGGCCAAAGACCTGAACAGACACCCTACCAAAGTGGATATACAAATGGCAAGTAAGCATATGAAAAGATGTTCCACATCATATGTCATCAGAGAAATGCAACTCAAAACGACAAGGTACCATTACATACCTACAGAATGATCCAAATCTAGAACACTGACAACACCAAGTGCCGGTGAGGATGTGGGGCAATGGAAACTCACATTCATTGCTGGTGGGGATGCAAAATGGTGCAGCTACTTTGGAAGGCAGTTTCTCTCAAAACTGAAATACTCTTACCATATGACCCAACAATTGCACTCCTTGGTATCTATCCTAATGAACTGAAAACTTATGTCCACACAAAAACCTACACACAGATGAAGCAGCTTTATTCATAACTGCCAAAACTTAGAAGCAACCAAGATGTCCTTCAGTATATGAATGAACAAATTGTGGTACAACCAAACAATGGACTGTTATTCGGTGCTAAGAAGAAATGAGCTATCAAGCCATGAAAAGATGTGAAAGAAACTTAAATGCATATTACTAGGAGAAAAAAAGCCAATCTGAAAAGGCTACATATTATATGATTCCAACTATAAGACATTCTGAAAACAGCAAAATGATGGCGACAGTAAAGGGATCCGTGGTAGCCAGGGAGTAGTGGGGAGAGAGGGGTGGACAGGAAGAGCAAGGAAGATTTTCAGGGCAGTGAAACTACGCTGTGGGGTACTATAATGAGGGGTATGCATCAGTAAACATTTGTCCAGATCCCAAAAATGTGCAGCACCAAGAGTGGACCCCAATGTAAACTACGGACTCTGGGTGTTACTCACGTGTCAACGTAGGTTTATCGACTGTAACAAAGGTAGCGCTAAGGTATGGGATGTCAAGAGTGCAGGAGGCTGTGCACGTGTGGCGATAGTGGGTACACAGGGAAATCTCCGTACTTTCTGCCCAGTTTTGCAGTGGCCGATGCCACCGACTTCCACCCAGGCTACATCACAGGGTCCAGGCTTGTCAATGTACTCCCATCAGTGACCTCCTATGCCCTTGACCTTCCAGGTCACCCCATCACTCCTGGCACCTGCACGCAGGAACTGGTGCTCTCACGCCCTTTTGAAAGACGTCCCGGGCAGCACACGCCCCGGAGGAGGCCTGTCGCCACCCCTGGCTGCCCCAGTGCCCTCATCATCAGAGCTGATGGAGGCATTCAGAAGGGCTTTGAAGGAGTTTACACTGGTCTCTCCTGAGCCCTTGCTATTTGATTTTTTTTCTTTTAATCTCTGATAGTCTGAAAGCAATTTATCTTAGAGTTTATCAGGGTCCCTCACTTCTTGATGCCTTTGAAGACCGTCGGAAGGATGCAGGCAGTGAGACAGGGTGTTGGAGAAGGGTGCACTCTAAGGACTCATTTATTTCTTTTGCAGAAACCTCAGTCCCCGACCGGAGATGAAAACCCAAACTGACACAGCAAACTTAAAAAGCACAGTGGTGAAAAGAGTTCTCGGCAGAGGAGGAGAGAGCGCCCCGCGCCGTAATGGCGGTAAAAGAGCCCAGCCCTCACAGTTTGTTTGCTCTGATGGAAATGGCCTTCAAAGCCACACAGGACTCTTTGAAAGAAGGCAGGTGGCAGCAGACAGCAGTGGCCATGGGGTGTGGGGCGGAGGCGGGGCCGGAGCAGCTCCGGGGCTGAAGCTCCAAGCGCGGCTTGCAGCTCTGGACGAACCCTGCCTTGGCCTACGCCTCTGTGGCAGGTTCCTCGGCCCCCAAAGCCACAGGGCAATTCTCAAGCCTGAAACCAGCGGTGGGTGGAAAATATCAAATCTACCTCCACCCTGCCACCAAGTGTATTAACGATCACATAAGTACACCTATAAAGTATCTGACATCAGGTTAAAAAAATAAGGTGGGAGATTCCACTCTGAACAATTTCTCAGGAATAAAAAGGCCACGGACTCACTCATTTATTCCTCAAACCTTCCGGGGCCCCTGTGCTGTGCCGGACATAGCACTGGGGACAAAGGTGGGAGACTCTGGCCCTGCCCTCAAGGGGCTCATAAAGTGGTGAGAACCGCCAGCACACAGAGGCCACTGATCATCGTGGGACACAGAGCAAGTGTGACAGACAGGAAAACTGACACTTCCATCGTGGCTAATTTAACAAGTTAGAAAAGAGCCAGAAACGTGCTCCATATGGGATTTCAACTCCAGGCTCTTCCTGTCCACTGAGCGCGGCTGAGCGCTGCTCTGCTTTGCAGGCCGTGCCCCTCACTTCCGGCCTCGGGCTTGCTAACAGGCAGCTGTTTCAGGCCCAGGAAACTCCGCTTGCCAGAGGTCCCCAGCACTGCGGATAGATGCTCAAACAGGGCAGCACAGAAACAGGCAGTCTGCGACCACGTAAGAAAAGACCGTACTCTTGCAGCTCTTAGAAAGGAAAAACCTTTTGTCCAATTGCTTTAGCTGAATACCACTTTACTCTACTCTAAAAAAAAAAACTATAGACAGACCCATTTATTTCCAGAAAGATATTGGAGGTCGCTCCATCTGCTTCTCTTTGTTGGCAATATATTATTTTAGTTTACTTCCAGCAAGGACACGTAAGATTTCATAAATACATTTACCTTTATAGCCAAATACAGTCTACACACTTCTCAAAGACAGGCATTAATTTTAAACATTTGTTGAAAGGCCACCTCACCCTGGATGGAAGCACCACCACCGCTGTTACTATTCCTCCTCCCTCCTCCTGCCACCACTACTAAAAAGGAGGAGCTGGTGTAGACTGGCCTCCCCGTCACGCCTGGACCTGTGCCGGGTCCCTCACAATCGTCATCTCACTAACTTCCCACAGCAACCCCGGAGGCAGGGACTGCCACCCCACTTTCCAGACGAGAGGTCAGAGAGGTTAGGTCATGAAGCCACACCACTTGCAGATGGTGGAGTCTGAATGCCAAAATGTGCCTGCTCTTCCCAAGTGTGGACTTGTAACTGCTACAGTGCCCTGAGCGCTGGGTGCCTGAGAGATCTTCTGAGAAGGGACACGAGCCAGAGACAAAGGGGACAGACTGACATATCCTGAACATACACCATAAGCTCGACTTCCTGCTATGTCAAATGTCTGTATCAGGGCGAACTTATTTAAACAACAGGTTCCCAGGTCCGCCCCCCCAAATTATGGTGGAGGTCTGAGCCAGGAATCTCATTCAAAACGTGTACCCCCAGGTAATTCTGATTCAGGATGTCATAACTTACATCATCGGGGACAGTGACTTACAAAGTTATTTAATGGGACCTACACAGGAGGTCACCCATTAGACATCACCACCCAGAACATACTCGCACACACAGTGGCATATAAACACACTGAAACACAGGACAAAAGGTCTCAGAAAACAATACCTATTACCTTGTCATGGGTAAATAGTGCTGATCATTTCTATTTCATTCTATTCCATTTCATTTTTAAGATAAACTGGTTGTAATCCACTAATTTCACAACCCTATAATGGATCATGACCTGAGGGCTGAAAAAACACTGACCTGGCTGTTCTATACTTAATTTCTAGTTTAATCCTCACAATCCTGAGAGGTCGGAGAGAGTACCATATCTCCATTTTACAGATGACAAAACTGAGGCTTAGGGAAGCTAAGCAATTTGCCCAGGATCACAGAGGTGGATATGGGGTCTTAACTCTAACATGCTAGAACCCAAAGCCTGCCTTTTATTGTACAGAAACCATGTTTTCTCAAGTCTCCCTTTCACAAAGTTCGCACAGTGCTGTAAATAAAATGGGTTTGCTCCAGTCATTGACTAACTCCTTTGACCAGGTCCCCACGTTTCCTTGATGCCAACACATCCTTGACTCCAAGTCACGCCATCTGGCTACTAATGGGAGGGCGGAGGTGATGGGAAGAAGCTACATTAAATGTACACACACCTTCCAGTCATTAGGTGTATCTTTAGCTAAGAAACGGTTGTTGAGAGTCACAGAAACGGGCACTCAGCCAAATTATCCTGGCGTCCTAGTGCAACCAGAATGGACATGACTATAGGCCCATTTGGGGAGGGACAGAGGGGGATGCGTTCTACTTTAAATTTCCTTAGTTTTTTCACCACATGGGAATCTGTGTTGCAAAGAGGTAAGTGTTGGATGGAATGTGAGAGCCCAACCAGACTTTCAGCGCACCTGGCCCCATCTCTCTGGGTCACAGGCAAGGAAACCAAGGCCCCCACGGACGTGGGGACTGGACCCAGGTCAGAACGGCACCGGGCTCCCTGCCGGAGAGACGCCTCCCCACGCTTGACCAGCGTCCTTAGGCACCTTCACATAACAAAGCTCGTTTGCGCTCTCTCCTTGGAGCCTCACCACCACGCTGAGAAAGTGGGGTGCGGTATGCACACCGTTATTGCATATATAT
>NW_020172779.1:16529971-16665470 GCF_003031525.2 Neophocaena asiaeorientalis asiaeorientalis
TTTACACGAAGCGTCCAGAATGGGCAGATCCATGGAGACAGAAAGTAGACGGGTCGTTGCCTAGGAACTCAGGGAGGAGAAATAAGTGATGACAGACAATGGGAGGTCTTTCCACCGTGTCACCATCCCCTTGGTGCCTGTGGCTTCATCACAGACATAACTGACAGGCTCTAAAGACAAATACGGTCTAAGCTCAAAACACTGGAACCTGTTTTCATAAAGAATGCTCTCTTCCCACATCGGCAACACAGTCCGCCTGCCTCAGGGAGAGCGCGTGTCATTCGACGCCCCAGGTAAATGCGTGTGCTGCCTGTGAGTAAACAGGAATAGCACACCTGTCATGCCCCACACGCACAGAGAGAGAGAGAGAGAGAGAGAGAGAGAGGAGAACGGGAACTAAGAGGTACCCAGTGACGTACAGCAGCTGTCACGCAGTCACCTCTACAAGCTCTGAGCCAGGTTCTTTACCTAGAGCACTCTGTTTTAACCTCCCAATAACCCAGGAGACCCATACACATACACAAAGACATACACGTGCATACATGTGCGTTATGTGTTCAGGGGTGTGTGCGGTACGTGTGTACACATGTGTAGACTGCATGGGTGGATGTGTGTGCATATGTGTGTATATATACGTGTGTGTGTGTACAAAGCTGATATACTGTTTAATATACATTTTATATAGAAGGCTACCAAGCCTCAGAAAGGACAAGTGACTTGTCCAGCACCACACAGCCTGTGCAGATACTGGAGACAACACCTGAATCCAGGTATCCAACCCCAAAGCGCAGGCTCTTACCTACCCACGAAACCCAAAACACCCTGACTTCACCCTTGGTAACAAACTGCTGGAGCGTTAGTGATTTTTAGGCCAGAAAACGGAGGCGGCGCATCAAGTTTCTGAAGCCTCACGGTGCGCAGTCTGTGGCCTAGAAAGGAATGCAGTTAAAGCAGAACTACACCTGGGGCCAGGTGCGCCTCCTTTATAACTTGGAGAGTCTCAAATCACTCTCAGGTGTCAGCCTCTCAAGTTAGAGTAGCATTTGCTAAAATAAACATTCACTCGTGTCACATGTTCAACACCCACCAGAGAATTAAACACATTTTGCCACCATGAATATTAACAGCACCGTGAATTAACATATCACTTTTTTTTAAAGTGCTTTACAGACATTCTTCCATAGACTTTCCAAGAAACAGCACAGTAATACGACAACAGTGATCATCAGCGTTTACTGCGCTCTCACTGTGACCCGAACACCGTACTTAGCGCTTGACAGGCATCCTCTAACTCACTCTCTCAACAGCTTTTAGTGGCGGCTATTCTTATTATCATCCCTGTTATTAAGGGTTATTTAAAACATCATTTAAGAAACCCCTGCTTTACTCCTATTCTGCAGACTTTCTCCGATGCTTAAAAATCTGCACAGAAAAGCAAATTTATTCAATGTAACCTTTTTTCCAACATATGTGAGGCTGTCCCTGTGACAGGAGCCCTGGGATGGAGGCCTTTGTAAAGTGGAGGGCCTGCTTCGTGAGAAGGACCTCCCCATTTTCCGGGGAAGACGCCCACACACTGGGCTCACGGGGAGCACGGGCGCCTCCGTATGCATCACTGTGAGGAAGCAGGGAGCACCCAGGGGAGACGGGGCTGCCGCTCGGGCGCGCTACTTACCAGCTCTGTGTGAACTTTAAGATGTGCCTGCAGCTTATATTTATCTGGAGTCGAGTAGTCACAGCCGTCAGTGGGACACTTCAGCAAGATGTTACTGTGTTTCTGAATTACATGGCGTTTAAGGCAGTTTTTGGTGATGGAAGAATAATGACACTGGGAGCAATAATACAGATGTTCCCGGGTGTGGGTGCGGACATGCATGTCAAAATGCACTTGGTACCAAAAAAGTTTGCCTAAAAAAATATTTTCACATGAGAACAAGGAAGTTTCTTTTATCCTGAAGTTGATTTCTTTTAATTAGTATTATTTTTTAACTACTATATTTCTCTCCCTCTCATGCTTGTCCGGGTTACCCTTCACACTTTGCACCACATCTCTGGCTGGACATGACTTTTCAAAGGTGGCAGGTGGCAAATATTAAGGGTGCTACTACTTCTGCATGGTGTCACAGCTGGGAGAGGAGGAAACGGATGTTTATCGAGGACCAATTACGGTGCCAACTACCTTTATGCACACGCATGAAATCAACGAGGCTCTAAACTCTGCTGACACCTGGGCCATCTACATCCTGTCCTGCCAGCTCTCCAGGAGACCAGAGGCCACGCTTTCACGGCAAGCTGGGAGGTTGCATTCGGGGTCTCCCTACAAAGAGCTGCAGCCACTTCTGTGATCTCTCTCTGCTCATCTAGGACATGGCCGCAGCTTAAAGCTCGACTTTAAACTTGTCACGTGCCAGAAGAAAGGTGCTTCTTGGCTAAAGTTCTGGCAGAGGCCGTGGGCTAAGCGTCCGCCTGCACGCCTGACAGAGCCAGCACGGTTAGCTGTCCCGCCGTCCTGGCTGCCTTCACAGGCTTCACGAGCTAAACTGCATGCACCACTGTGCACATCTCTATCTACGAATGACGGCTAGCTCACTTAGAAGGCGTTCTGTGCAAAGAGACACGAGCTCAACTCAAACACCAGGTGACCCATAGCCAGGCGGGGACGGGAGGGGCTGCTGGGAAGACAGGCCCCAGCC
Source organism: Neophocaena asiaeorientalis asiaeorientalis (assembly GCF_003031525.2). Taxonomy (NCBI): domain Eukaryota; kingdom Metazoa; phylum Chordata; class Mammalia; order Artiodactyla; family Phocoenidae; genus Neophocaena; species Neophocaena asiaeorientalis. The sequence goes on from NW_020172779.1 coordinate 16,532,665, forward strand.
TCGCGCCCCGGCGCCCCCCTTACCACAGTATTCGCACTCCAGGTCGCCATACACCTTCCGGATCCTCTCGCACAGGCCGGTATTCATGCGCCTCTTCTGTAAACTGTCCAGGATCTTCATGAACGCAGTGATGCCCGCCCGGTGCTCGGGGAGGGGCCGGCACTGGGCCGCGTCCCTCCCAGCAGCTCCCGGAGGAGGGTCGGAGGCCTCGGCTGGGTTTGCCCTGAGACCCCTGCCGGGATCCGGGCCATCGGATGGGGGGGCAGCCGCTTGCTGCCCTTCAGCCGGGGGGCTCTCGGCGCCCTGGGCTTCCGGGTTTGCTGCGGCGCCTTTGGCCTTGGACAGCAGTGGTGCGACGTCCTGGCCCTGAGCTGGACTGGAGCCTCCCTGCTGGGTGTGCAAGGTCTTCTCCGGAGCAGCCAGAGCCTCGGCAGAGGAGGGATCACCCTTCAACAGGAACTCATCGGAAACCACCGCGTACCGACGAAGGTCGGAGGACACCGCGGAGGCCGCCAGCTCGCAGGGTGCTGGGGCGGCGCTGTCTGCCTGGGCGGCGGCCGAGCACACAGGCGCGGCGGGCACCTCTGCTGGGGCCTCGGACCCCTCCTCGGGACGAGCGTCCCCAGCGCCGGCCGCCTCCTTGGGTGCGTTCACCCCCTGGAACACAAACTCCTCTTCCGCCAGCTGCAGCTGCCCGCCCAGGGCCTCCTGCTGGATGTCCCCGCCGGGCCCCAGGAGGCAGAAGCTCTGGTTGATGGAGCTGGTGAAGACCAGGGTCTCCTGGGCGGCCCCGTGCGCCTCCTTGATGTGGGCGCGCAGGCGGATGGAGCTGACGAACTTCTTGAGGCAGAGGGCGCAGACGTACACGAACGGGTGCTTCCTGACGTGCAGCTCCAGCGCCTGGTACTTGGTGGCCCCATGGCCGCAGAGCTCGCAGGCGAAGGGCCACTTGTCGCCGTGCACCAGCATGTGACGGTCGCGGTCCAGCTCGTTCTTGAACTTGCGCTCGCAGATGTGGCAGTCGTAGAGCAGCTGCCGCTTGCCCTCCCTCGTCATCAGGCAGAGCTCGTCCAGGGCCTCCTGGACCGTCCTGTCCTGCGGGTCGTGTGCGTCGCGGACGTGCTTGATGAGGTTCTTGACGTCCGAGTACTTCTTCTTGCAGAAGCGGCAGTGCTGCTTGATCTTCTTGTGTACGCGCTCCACGTGCACCTTGAGGTGGCCCTTGCTCAGGCAGGTGAACGAACAGCAGTCGCAGGCGAACTTCTCGCCCGTGTGCTTGCGCAGGTGCACGTTGAGGTTGGCCTTGATGGCGCTGGCGTAGCTGCACTGGGGGCACTTGTACGGCTTCTCGTTGGTGTGGATCCGCAGGTGGGCCTGCAGCGAGTGCTTGAACTTGAAGACCTTGTTGCAGTACTCACAGGTGAAGATCTTGAGCTGGGTGGGCCCGAGCCTAGAAACAGAAGACAGCACCATTACGGGTGGAGATCCGGCACCTTCCTGATGACCCCTACTTCCTTCCGGCTGCCGAACACCGAAGGCTTAAAAGTGAGCTAAAAGGGGCTGAGGACGGACGCATGCATTCATTCATCAACAAACAGGACGGGAAGACGTAGAGCGGACCAGGCGCACACGGAGAGGAAGACCGGGCCCCTGCTGCCCTGGCGCTGGGAGACAGGAGGCAGGTCTGCACACGGCTGCAGGACAGTGTGCGAGTGGCGACAGGTGCACGTGCGGGCAAAGGAGAAGGCGCCCTCCAACACAGATGAAGGTAGTTGGGCAGAGGAGATGCCTGAGTTGAGGGATGCAGAATAAGGAAGAGGGAGGCAAGAAAGGCAGAGGGATGTGTCGTTTGCTAGGCACACAGCAGCCAGCGGTGCTCCAAAGCTGACCCGGACGAATTCCGAGGTATTCTAACAGGACCAGTCTTAATGGAATGAACTCAGTCTGCTCCATGAAACTAGATACGACCTGCTTGGGTTTGTTCAATAGTTTTGATCATCCAGATTCGCCTATTCATTCCATCAACTGTCAGGGTAACACTCTTTCTCTCTGCTGCAAGTTTCCATGTGAGGGCCACTCTTTCGTGAAAGAGCCCTGGCCTTTTTCCACATCCTCACTTCTCCCCAGGAAAAGGGAACTGGCGTATCTGAGCGGGGACTTTAGAACAGGACCAAGCCTCCACAGCCGTGCTCACTCCTGCCTTTCTGGTGAGAAGGCGTCTGCCTGTGGACAGCACGTGACACGGTAGGCGCTTAGCCAGGAGAGTCTGGCGGCGGCAGTCAAGGACTGAGGTGGGGGGAGGCAGACGTGCAGGACAGCCAGCGGGAGCTCAATGTGACCTGCCCCAGGCTACCTTCTCCCATGGCTCCACCAGTCATGGGCCTGACGTATGAGCCCCCGTCTTCTTCCTCCTCCAGCATGTCTGGTTCAGAACTCAGACAGGGAAAATTAGGTTGTTCAACTGCCATTTGTTAAACTCAGATATCATTAATTAATAAGTGATTGCCATTTTATTACCACTCGCCTGTGCGTTTCGAGCACTGTGTTAGATTTTGTGTATGCGATAGAGAATGAAAGCCTGGTCTGCCTCACGGGTCCTTTCTCTCTCAATACGGTGACGTGGATGCTGAATGAGACGGTAATAGTAATCACGGCTAACAATTACTGGGTACTTACAATACTCAAAACTCTTTGCTAAGTATTTAATTTCAACCCTATCATTATGCCCATTTTACAGGTGAGAAAACTGAGTATAACCCAAGGTCATACAGTTAGTAAGTGGTGAAGCCAGGATTTGAACCCAAGCAGACTAGAACCTGCACATTCTTCCACATCCTCCTACTGCCTGGAAACACTGTGAACACCAACCCCCCTTGCCGGTGGGACCATACACGCGGAGAAGACCTCCTGTGAGGCGGGTGAGGCTTCCTCTCTCCATAACTGCTCCCTCGGGATTCTGCCTAGGTTATCCAGGTAGGTCCTCAGAAACACTGACGATCATTTAGTGCCATTAATCAGACACCATTAAGCTGTACCCACTGTAAATGTAAAGTCTATATTTATGGAACTATCCATACAACTGTGTTTGACCAACACAGGTTACCTTATGTTTTAAATGAAAAATATTTAAGCAGACTGCGGTCCATAAACACCAGAGGGTAGAAGTCCCATGCTGTAATTAAAACATTCAAATCTGAAAGTCAGTACTATGCCTGCACGCTAAACCCAAGGCTAATTTAAGGAAACTAATTTGGACCTTTCTTAAATGACAAACATACCCAGAAGGCGATCATTTTACTGAAGGAAGAAACTCTGGATTCACAGCATTAATTAAACAAGTCACAGTATTTCCTTCTCTAATGCAAGGTCTAAATGGTCTTAGGAGCATCTCTGACTCTGATTTTTTCATATTACCCGAATACCTGGTCAAGCCCTCAGTGCTGCCTCCCACCAAGGGTGATGAATCGGAAGAAGTGGCCAAGCCGCCGGCACCAGACTCTCAAGCGCAAGCCTGCACCCATGGGCTGAGGCACAGAGCTGCGATGTCGGGTGATTCCTACCACATTATTTCACTCCGAATGTCCCCTATTCATTGAGAGAGGCACTCTCTCCCACTGCATCTTAGAAAGCATTCAGCCAGAGCTTTAAAAGATCAGACCCCTTGATCCGGTTATTCCACTGCTGGGAATCTAGCGAAAGAAAGAATACGAAATTCAAGCAAAGGTGCTCATTGCATGAGTTTTCACAATAGTTTAAGAGCAGAAGCTGCTTGAAGGTTCCAACGTAGGGAACTAGTTTGGACATTTCTTTTTTTTTTAACTCACTCATTCATTCATTCTTTCTTTCAAAAAAGTATTCCAGGCACTGGGGACACAATGGGCACGAAAACAAACACAACTCATGCTCCCTTGTAGTGCACCTTCTATAGTAAGTGGTGGGCCAGCCGGGTAACCATATAAATGAGCAGATAAGGACCACCAGCTCCCTGTGATGGAAAAAGGCAGGATGCTCTAGGACCCCAGGTCAAGGCGGACTGATCTGTCTGGGGGACAGGGAAGGCCGCCCTGAAGACTGGACATTTGAGCAGACAGCTGAAATATGAACAGGAGTTAACCAAGTGAGGGGGAGGAGAGGTACCCAGTATGAGGAAGAGGCACGTGCAGGAGAGATCAAGGAAATAAAAAGGACCCGGATGGCTGGAGCAGATGCTGCAGCCCAGAGAACCAGAGGGAGCACAAGAGGGGGACCAGGCTGGAGAGGTGGCAGCCGTGGAAGACCCTGTAGGCCAAGTTCTCCTAACAGCAATGTGAAGCCTTAAAGGGTACAATCAAATGGGCATTTTACAAAGAGCTCACTGGCTGCAATGTGGAAAGCTGAGTCGTGGATCACGATGCTACAACATGTCACTACAAAACAGTGTTTGTGAATAATTTGAGTAACAAAGGAAAGTAAGTATAATGGGATTAAGTATTAAAAGCAGGATACAAAACTGCACATAAAATATAAACCCGAGGGCTTCCCTGGTGGCGCAGTGGTTGAGAGTCCACCTGCCGATGCAGGGGACACGGGTTTGTGCCCCGGTCTGGGAAGATCCCACATGCCGCGGAGTGGCTGGGCCCGTGAGCCATGGCCCCTGAGCCTGCGTGTCTGGAGCCTGTGCTCCACAACGGGAGAAGCCACAATAGTGAGAGGCCCGCGTACCGCAAAAAAAAAAAAAAAACAAATATAAACCCGATTTTATAAAATATATGGGCTGAAAAAAGGCTGGAAGGAAATAACATTAAAAATATTAACTGCTCATCTTAGGGAACATTAAAAATATTAACAGTGCTTATCCTAGGGTAGTGAGATTACAAATAATATTTTTCCTTATAGATTTCTGGACTTTCGTCACACGAAAAGCCTCTTTTGTAACTGTTTTACAATTTAGACTATAAAATATTAATAGAATGCTTGACAACAGGAATACAGCCTCAATCTACTGATTAAATACAGAGTATATTTACCTGTAACTAGATTAGCATTGAACTGAAACCCTCCCCAACAGACCCTGAAATATTATGAAGATAATTAACAAAGGTCTACAGATCAACCTGCGTTGAGACAAGAAAGATCCTCAAAATTAATTCCATTTCAGTGTTGCCAAAGGAGTGCATATTTTTACAGCTTTATCGATTAATTCAGTTGCCCCCATTTGCAAGAAGAGAGGAGTGAGGCTACAGATTAATGAAACACCCAGATGACATGATGTTATAATTCAACAAGAGCACTTTCCATATATGGTATCATTTATTCCCACCACTAAACTATGTCAGATTCTACTGGACAGTCTTGTGGCCGGTGTTAAGAGAGGCTCAGAGGCAAAAGCATTTGTGTCCATTCACAGCAGAGCCTCATCCAGGCAGTGGCCGTGTCTGTCCTAATCTCTCTCACATCCCCAGTGCCTGGCACATAGAAGGTGTTTAATCTGTTGGGCTGAAGTCCAGTAGAAGGGCCTAGAGCCAACCCAGGTCTGCCTGGTGCTAGAGCTTACGCCCTCATCAAGAACACCTCATTTCCCCTCTTCCAGAAACAGAGGGAGCCCACTTGCACTGGCGTTTTGTCTTTCCCCTCAGCTGGGAAAATGTGTACAGAACTCAGGTGATGAGAGTTTGCTGATCTACATCAGCAGGTACGTATCACAGCTGAGCTGGTGACCATGGGGAGGGTGGGGGGACATGCAGGCTAGTCCCCTCTGGGACATCGACTCACCCAATGTATTTGGAGGACAGTTTTCAGTGTCGATTCAAGTTTTAAGCACTCGTATCCTTTAATAGGGCAATTTCAATTCTAGCAATTTATCTCACAGGAAGTCTTGAAGAAGTATTGAAAGAGGGAGGAACCAAAACCTTGTCCGTCGAGCAAAAACTGGCTATATATAAACTAGTGCATCTACGTGACAGCAAACACACTTAAAAAAAATATGTACTGAAAAGGAAAAAGTCAAGGTGTGGTAAGTTTAAAAAAATAGGTTGATAACAGTGCCTTTGGTATTTTATGCTAGGAAAAAAAATAACAAAATTAGAGTGCTATATTTTAGTATATCATGAAAAACTTATGGTGGCCTGTGAACCACGATGTCTGTAGTAGTGACCACGACCAGAAGAGGCGCTGTGGGTTACTGTAACTGCACATCACACGGATGTTGGAACCGTCTACAGGATGCTTATGCTACTTTTGAAAGTAGGGGGGAAAGAGAGATTTTCTTTTTCATTATAAATTGTGGAGCTATGAAAATCAACTAACTTACTAAGTAAGGCCTTGTTCACGCCTCTTTTTATTCAGATGAAGCATACATCTGCCTTAAGCAGAACGCTCCACCTTCCTTAAGCCGAGGCGCTGCGTTTCCCGAGCATGCTTGCTGATCTGCCACGCATCACACAGAGGCTGCTTGGGCTCAGCCAGCACTCTAGGGCCATAGTGGAGGGGCTAGTTCTCAGGTTCAGTCAAGAAACCGAAACCCTTCATAGATGGGTTTGCACACAGCGTCCTGATAAGCTAACACGCCCATCTCTCGCCCTCTGCAGCGGTGGCTGGAGTCGCACAGAACAGAACGCTTTACCTGCTCGACTTCATGGGCTGCTCATAGGGTGTCTGCTGGATGGCGTACTCCTGGTACCCTCTCCGGGGCGCCAGGTCGGCCACCGCGGCCTCGGGGTCTGCGGCTCCTGCTTCCGGGGGCCCAGCCTCCACCGGAACAATCTTGGTAGCACCTGAGATGGAGGCACAACGCACCACGTATTAAAGAGGCGCCGTGAGGGCCCTGACCACCCCCCTGCCCCCAGAGCAGGGGACGGAGCCTGGGAAGCGTATTTCTTTACTGTGTGGCACCCATGCAAGGGACTAGTTTTCCTTCAGTTCACACCTTTAACTTGTGTGTTTGTATATGTGTACGCATGTGTGTGTAAGTGTGTGTATGTGTGTGTGTACATGTGTATGTTTGGGGGGAAAGGGCAAGTTTTCCAATAATCAAAACCTTCTTCTGAGATATTTTCACTTGATCTCCTTATTAAAAAACAAAAAAATAGATCCATATACACATATATGCTTCCTGCAAGATTTCACGTAGATCCACATGTGTTAAACTTTACGCAAATGTAAAACAGCGTCAAGACAGAATGGAGCAGTGGAATCAACTGTGAACAGGAATCTAAGCTGCCTGGGATCTGGTCCCAAATATGACATCACCCTCCCGCCTCCAGACCTCTGTGTCCACCCTGTGAAATGAAAGGTCTGGAGTGGAAAACTCAAAGGTTACCTTTATTCGTGCAAGTTCAGGATGTGAAACGATCAAAGACCGTTTACAGCAGCATGTGTGCACGAGGGTACATGCACACGCATGTTATATATCAAGTGCACTAAAGAAAGGCTCCAAAATCTACCTCTCGTTTCTGGAACAGCAAAGGAAATTAACCACTTTTCACCCCCCACCTTACAGAAATCTCAGAATACTACCATCAATTCTTAAGAAATCATTATAGAAACTTTCTCTAGAGACAGCTAAACACAGGAAGCTCTCTCCTGGCATTTCTATTTCCCAGAATAACACTTCTCTGAAGTAGGGTGGGGCAGACAAAGTGACTTTCCAGAAACAACTTCTAGTCACATAATCTTATACGGCTTTTTCTCTGCTGATTACCTTACCCTGCACTGAAGTATCAAGAGGCATTTATTCAGCGTTTTCATTTTAAATAATCAGTTATCAATACTATTAGCACTGAAAAAAGATGTTTAAAAAGGCTCTAGCTGTCCTCAAAATCCTAAACTTGATTTTTCAAAATTTTATTTAACAGCTATCACCTCAAATGGATAGGAAAAAACCCATTATTATACTTTGGAATCTACTATCATACTGCTTTTTGTCTAAAGTATCCTTTCCTAGAAGAGACCTTTTTTAAAAAGGGTAGCATAAGAAATCCACTGGCTACTTTATGTTTAAGGAAGAGGAGACAGGAATTTCTAGTATCATACAATATATGATGAACCCACTAAAAAATCCAAAAAAAGGAAAAAAAAAGTGAGGTGGAGGGTTTTGGAGAAGCTGCCAACCTCCGTGTGGTGCGAGTGGTCTTACACGTAGGATGGGGCGGTAAGGGTAGGGAGGACATCCAGGAGAGGGGCTGGTGAGGGGGCAAAGAAAAAGACACTCTCCTTGGCCACTGCTCCTGTGAGCGGCCACTCAAACGACAAGGACAGGTCGTGGCTGCAGAGGTGGCGGAGGCAGCAGCAGGGGCAGCCCTCACTCCCTTTCCTCTGGACACGCTCGTCCACCACAGCCCTGGGCAGTGACAGGTCAGCCATCATCCCAAGGTACTGGGTAATTCAGTGGAGAGCCCGACAGTGATGAAGCCGCTCAGGATCACAGCCCCAGCTGTCTGGCTGCCTGCGGCACAGCCCCGCCCAGAGAGTCGCATTCTGTCCCCTCCCGCTTATTTTGCTCACCTGGAATCACTTCGTGAGCCGTTAAAACCACACTTATGATGGGCTTCTTGGCTCCGGAGATCTGCGCGGCCTCTTTTCCCGAGCAGACCTTCTGGACTTTCTCCACTCTCTGAGTCCGCAGTCTCTTCGGGGCCTTTTCTCGATCATCTTCCTTATACTTCCTCTCCAGTTCAAGGTCAGATTCGTTACCTAAGGGGCAAATAGCAAGATGCATAGAATATCCTCCTATGTCAGTGATGGAGTCAGGGAGTGCACACAACCCCAACCCTTTTACGGGACGACAGTAAAGGAAACATACATATGTGATACAGACACTGGTCCACGGTGCCATGCAGGCCCCTTTACCACTTCGGGCAGCATCTTTGCTTCTTCAGTCTTTCACGTGATTCAATAAATATCATTGATATTTATTGCCACAGGCCCTGCCACAGGCCACCACATGGGCATGGAGGATACAGCTGACAGGGCAGGCAGAGCCACTCATCTTGTTGTCATGAAGCCAACCAGCCCACAGAGTCATCTATCATCAATCAACACTGCGGAGAAGACATGGTCTTCTTTAGATTTACAGCCTAAGAAGAAGTCGTTCAGTTACTCATCTTCCAGTTAGTAGGTGCCTTCCATGTGCCAGGCATGGTGGATATAAAGGCTGACAGGGTTTTGTTATACAGCAGAAACTAACACACCATTGTAAAGCAATTATACTCCAATAAAGATGTTTAAAGAAAAATAGAAAACAAGCTTAGCTACAAAATAAATAAATTTTTAAAAGTAACCTAAAGAAGACTGACAGGGCACAGACCCAGACCCTGCTCTAGAAAGCCCTGCAGCCTGAGGGGTAAGAAACACTTCATATCAAAGTGAAGCATAAAGGAGTGCGTGCTATTCCCAATTCCTAAGTGAGAAGGAAATACGGGGAAGGAAAGGACAGGAGTTGTCTCTTTCCAAGAATCACAGCCACAAACCTGCAGTAGCCTGCCCAAGAACTACTTCTTCAGAACATTCTAACAAAGAGACAGGACCCACTCGGCACGGCCCTGCGTTAGAGATGAACACGGGGTGGGTGGATGGTCACGGGACAGGCACATGGTGCAGGCTTGGAAAGCGCTGGAATAGGGGTTGTCAGGGAGGTGAAGTCAGAACCAGGAAGTAATAAAGCAGAAGCCGGAGAAAAGGGAGAAACCAGAGGGAGACAGCCTGAGGCAACTCAGGAAGCTTGTGCTTCCCGTGATTTAAGTTGCCCACAGCCGGACCCACACAGAAACCCACTGATGGACGCCTGAAGGAAGACAGAAAATGGAGAAGTGCAAGCTCCTAGGATGGCATGCTGGCTGAAGGAAATCTCTCGCAAGACGAGGCCAGGAAAAAACCTGGCTAATGGGGCAGGTGGATTGAAACAAACAATTTTCTGTGTTCTATAAATGAGAGTCTTTTCGCACTTGTCCCAATCATCCAGGTGCTTGAACATTTTTAGATCTGGTAGAAACAGTCATGGGTTTTTTTTAACTGCTGGAAAAAGGTCTTTAGTCATATAATTAGTGTCAGCACCAAACATGGTAACAGCAAACTGAAAAGAAATATTAGTAAATGAGATCATGATTCAGAGTGTACTCTGCAAGGCCAAAGGGAAAAGTCAAGACGGTTACATACATCCACCCCTTGAAGAACACAATGACTCCTAAAAAGCTGAAGAATGGGGCAAAATATGGTATCCCCAAAGTCACTGCCGATGCTTACCTGATGTTCTCTGTTTTTTGATCTGCATCGGGCAGTTTTAAGAGATAGGTGTGCATAAATAATTATAGAATATACTGGATGCTATAAAGAGGTAGAAACATACTATAGGACTTCTTGCTTTTAAAAATGACGCTTTACTTTCTAAAAGAATTCACCACAGATTACAATTCAACACGTGGATGACACAGCAGGAATAGATAATGTTTACATTAAAAAAAAAAAAGCAAGAATTAGAGCTTGCCATAAGCTGAATCTGGGTTTACATCATGAATCAACTACAAAAGCCGAGAGCATACACATGATGTCAGCCGGCATGACCACCAAGTAGCTGAAGCGATCGTGGTTACACTCCCCACACTCTGCACTGGATTGACCATGTCTGGACTCAGCTTTATGCATCGTACGTTAAGAAAACACTGCAGAACTGGGTGCACGAGGATGGTGGACAGGAGTGGAAGAAAGTCTGGAGGACTGAAACCCGCTAAAGACACGGGAGTTGACCCAGGTGGAGATGAGGAGACTGGATGGGACTCTGGTCTCTCAGCCCAACTATTACCACAGCTCCTATTTGTGTCCTTGCTTCAGCCACCCTGCCTGGTCCCCAGGACAACGAGGAAGCCTCTCCAGCCATTCTGGCAGCGGGAACTCCAGGACCCCAGCGTGGCCAACAGGGTCTGGGATGAAGGCTGCCAAGGGCTTCTGGGAATGGTTTCCTTCCCTAAGAAAACCTCTCCTTCACTGGGCATCACTATGTCCACTGCCTGGAACTGAGGCAACCACCCAGAACCTACAAGAGATCAAGGGAAAGCCCAGGTCGACACCTTGAGGGTCCGGAATGAAGGATGGACCCTGGGATGGCAATGGTACATCTGCACCCCCCCGACCCGACCCGACCCGACCCTGGAACCGCCGATCCCCATGCATCTGTGACATGGGAGAATGGACATTCCCACTTTCCAATTCATTTCTAATTGATGCCTCTACTGAAAGTATCTCGACTAACACACTCTCCATTTTCCATCTTGACCAGAGAGTGAATCGTTTTTAAAACCCAAATCTGACCCTGTCACTCCCCTGCTTAAAACTCTTCAATGGCTTCCCTCCCATCTCCATGAGCAGAAAGTGCTAGATAAAGTCCTCCAAGATTCGCCATCAATCATCTCTCCCACGACCCCTGCACCCTCAAGGCCAAGATCCCCAAGTACGCACCCACGTGTACTCATCTGCTCACCCCTTCAGGCTCCAACTATACTGAACTACAGCCCCTGGAACTGCATGCAGGTCCACGTAACATCTAACACCCAATCCACAGGCCCCTGCTCGTCCAGATGACAAAGGCAGTTCAGATTTACACACAAACACACCACTCACACACACACACACACACACACCAAGAAATCAACATTATCAATGGTCGGATTTCCCACACTGCTTTGCAATTATCTGTTTGGATGCCTCATCTGTGCTGTGACCTCCAGGAAATTGGGTCTGTGTCTTCTTGTTATTTTATTGAGCCTGACGCAGACCGATAGCAGAGGACCTAACCTAGAACACAATGCAGACCTGCTCTGTTGTGCTCAAAAAGGTGAAGCTAGGACCAACGGGCAGAGGTCAGCAACAGACTTCACCAGAGGAAGAAATTTCCAGCAGTCAGAGCCACCCAACGAGGGAGGGGTGGCTTTAGAGATGCGTTTCTCAGGAGGGTTTTTGAGGAGCTTCACATAGCAATCGTGATGCTGTGAGAAAGACTGAACCACATGGGGGGTCAAATCAGACAAGCTCTGCATCTCTGAATTCTGAGACCCTCCCAACAGGGAGATGGAGCTGCTATGTAAGGAGGACGGCAGGAGAAAGGAGGTGGAGGGGTGGGCAGTACGAGACAGTAAACGAAAACGCGGTGTAAGACAGCGGGCAACAGCAGAAGATGCACCTTCCACCTCCTGGGCAGCCACCAGCACCCTCCGTGCCCGTGTGGGCTCTGATTCTCCCTGTAGCAAATGCCAGTGGGGCTCTCACCATGTCGCCGAGGGCCACACACGACCTTGGCAGCAGCTACAGTGGACACTCAGGCTCACCCTGCACCCCAGCGTCCGACCTCAAGCTTGCACAGGTGTCTTGAAGCATTCAAGCCAGGCCCCTGCAGCCCAGAGGTGGAGACGGGTCAACGTGGTGGGGACGACCCTCAACCAAGGAGGAATGGGAAGCAATGCACAACCACTCTGGGCTCCCGGCCTGAGTGCACATTTCTGGGACACATTCTGGAAGCTTCGAGATCCTGGCAGAGTCAAACGCCCAGTGACCACAGCTGGAACCCAGCAGCAAACCCTTGTCTCTCCCCCTTCCCTGTCTCACCCTCCCCACACCTCACTCTTGCTTCCTGGGATCCCCACCCCAGTAACTGCCTGCAGCCGGGGCAGCTTGCAGGCAGCATAAGCGAAGTCAACCCCATTCAAAACTGTCCCAAACGCGCACCTCCAAGCCCCCACGCCCTCCATCAATTCCCTGTGGCCCCATGCGACATGGATCCACAGCCCATTCAGCTACATTCCACTCTCGAGAGCTTCCAGAAGTTTCCACAGTAAGTTTTCCCACTGATCCAGGCACCACGTGGCAGACACTGTACAAGCAGCCTTGGAAATGATTCTTGGAGTTATCTTAACCCAATTCCTCGACGACTGGAGCACAGTGGAAAGAACACAGCCGCTACAGAACAGAAGCGTGTGCATGCAGGGAACAGCAGGTAATTCCGGGTAAAACACCGCGTATAAGAAAGGGGAGCCGAGAGGTGGAAGAGGGGCAGGCAGGGGCAGGGCGTGAAGACCCTGGACGACAAAGGCAAGTGCCTCCTGTACAGAAATGAGGGTTCTCTGCCCCATCCCTGCACGCGTGCTCCACGCAAGCCCTGGGCCCAGCCCACTGCAGCCCGCACGACTATCTAGTCTCGTTCCCAGCACCAGGTCAAGGACGTAGAAGGTGCTACACGCTTGTGTGCAGAGAACAAGGAGGGTGGAGGGAGAAAGAGAAGGACATCTGAATAAACGTCTTGCGGGTAACTTTGTGCTCACTCCCTTTGGACACCAAAGAAGTCCTCACTTCCACTTGACCTGCTTGTTTGGGGATTTCCCTGCATCCTCACTTGACCCATCTTTGTACTTTTCCAAGTTGCCACTGAACCGCTCCTGCATGCAGCCCAGGAGTCCTGCCGGCGCCCGCATCCCTCCCTCGGCTCACCTGCACCACAGTCTCCCACACGGAGCTTCTACACAGTCCCCTACTCCAGCCACTCTTCACCACGTGCCAAGGCGGCACAGAGGAGAAGCACAGCAACAGGCACGTCTGAGTCTCTCCCCACTTCCTACCCACCAGGCTGTCCTCTTCCCAAGTCTCTCCCTCCACTCTGATCTCCTACCCTGGTGTTTTGGGATATGCTATGTGTAGCATTTGCTGCAGAATTAGGTAGGGGGGTCATATCTCTGGTTTCCAGCCTCTAGAGGTAATTGGATTTAATCAGCAAGGGTCCCACTGCCAGCATCACTAGTCCTTTGGGAGTCGGGAGAGGAGAAAGTCCCAGGACCTCATAAGAACCTCCACTGACAAGTCCTGACTCTCCGCCCACATCTCCCACCCAAACTATCCCAGGATGGGCCCTCTCTCCAGGCTCACGGTGGAAAGACCCTCTCACTCCAGACCTGACACTGCTGGAGCCCGAGACAAATTAACCCATCAGGCTCTGTGGACACACTCACTTTTATTTGTAGGACTCGTCCTGGTTGTGACTCAGAAAGGCCAAGTCAACGACGGGTCTGACTCCAGGTCTGCCTCTTCCGTTTCTCTGCCTGTTTGCTAGTTATGACCCTCTCCTCAATCTGGTTAAGGATTCATGTCAAGTAGTGTTCTTCTGAAAACGGAATTTCTATTTCTAATACCAAGTTCAACAATGATTCCCTCGTACTTAATAAGACATTCTCTTTGTGAGCTTTTTTTTTCCTTGTTCTCCCACTTCCAAATTTTCTCAGGGTCCATCTTCAAACAAACCATCATTTCTACATAAAAGAAAGAAATATTTACTTGTAAATTATCCCAGCACTACAGAATGTATTTGTTCTTTACCAGCGACAGTTCATTCACCATATACTTATGGAGTGCCAGGACCTGTTCTAAGCATTTGTGATACTGCAGGGTACAAAACAGAGAGAGACCCTTGCCCTCTGGAGTTTACGTGCTGGTGGGGAAAGACAGACAACACAGTTAAAACATAATAATTAAGTAGATTACATAATATATCAGAAGGTAATTTTAAAATTTCTCATTTTACCGGAGCCTGGTGAAAGAACACAGGCATTTGGAAGATGAACAAGTCTGAATTTTTCTTTTTTTAAGAGAACCATTCTTTAGAGGGCCCTACTCCATTCTACAAAGGAAAAGCAATCTTAGATCAGAATCTCATAAAATAAAAATAAAAAGAATCTTATAAAATCATCTGCCTCTTTTACAGGAAAAAAACAAGTCTGAATTTTTAAGCGGTGTGGTCCAGTGTTCTAACAGACACATCTCACATGACCAGTTTCTACTGATGGGGAAAGTCATTATGACAGGGCTTGTTTATTTACTTGTTGACTTTGTTTCTGGTCTGTCCCCATAGACAGTGTAAGTGCAAGGCAGCCGGGCAGGATTGAGCCCATTTTGCTGGACACCTGCCACCGGGCCACTACCCTGAAGGGCTCCGTGAAGTGGGAAGAGATGGGTGGGACCTCACCTTCACAAAGCGGGAGAGTCAGCCCTTCATTAAACAGATTACAAGTGAAGGCCTCTCAGATGCCTGGCCCTGTGCTGGGCTCTGGGGGCCCAGAGAAGAACCCGGCCTGTCCCTGCCCTTGGGGAGATGAGCAAACACGGATGGCTGCCCCACCCATCAGAAAGCCCTTCCCGCCATCTTCTCCTTTAGTCCTTGGGCCCTAGAGAAGCTGAACTTTTCCTGAGCCTGTTACAAACACTCAGCATCACGCCTGAGTCCCTCTGACTGCAAAGCGCGGGCTCCCTGCTGCCCTCTCCTGCCTCCGATGGGCCAGGAGGAGAAGTTTAGACAAAGGACCAGAGAGGAACCAACAAACAGCGGGCCCCGTGGTGAGAGGCAGTGGTCAAGTGGCAAAGCCTAGTACTGTCCTACGGGGACCAAGAAGACAGGTGGGTCTGGCTGATCAGCCGAGAAGTGAGGTCCACGACCAGCGCTCTGCTCTCTCCGTGGGGAATGGTGCTCAGCTTAAAGGCTCTTCGTGCTCCATGATGCCTGGTCTTATTTCTAAGAAGCCCCTCTCCTCCCCACTCCCCTCTCTGACAGGGCCCTGGTCCATCTGTGCTGAAGGCTGGTGAGAACATAAAGGCCGTCCTCAGCTGAGTCCCCAGAAGCAGCAAGAGGCCATTTGCTCCTGATCACTGTGCAGATGAATGGCCCACCTGGGTGCCCGCCTGCCCTCATGAACGCACACCGTGCAGGGACTGCACGGCTGGCAGCCCTGGTGCAGCACACGGCCGCTCCGGCCCCCGCTTCCAGGGCCAGGCATTTAAGGTCCTGTCATGCTTGGCGATGGCAGCCCAGTTCTGCTCTGCAGCCACGCTCCTTGCTACAAAGAAGCAATTCTTGGAAAGTGAAGAAAACTAGAGTTTCTGTTCTGTTCAAACTGGTAAACGTCTATCTTCCCTGCACTGAGACAGATTAAACCCTCTGGCAATGAACAAGGCTAACTGAAGGTGGCTCTTCTGACGCAGTCGGAGAACCCCAGCTGACACCCAGGCTCCCGGGCTGATGCCAATGGGTAATTTGGGGTAATTTACTCACTCTTGGTTCAGAGAATGCCCAGCTGACTCCCTGGGCTGACACAGTGCCTGGTGAGGAACGGGCAGCAAGTGGATCTCTTTCAGTAAATACACCCAGCATGGAAAATGAAGACAGTGAGGGGGGCTGGGCGTGAGGGAGCACCCGGGTCCCACTCCACGTCTTCTAGGTGGTGCTTCCAGATGAACCGCCTTCCAGATAGGCTGCTACGTTGCATGTGTTCATTACGCAATGAATGTTAAGGTAGTATTTTATCTTCAAATTGTATGAAACGTCTGTAATATCTTCACTGAGCTCTACAAAAGACTATCCAAAAGAAAGCAGGATGTGATTTTAAGCGAGATCAAGAGCGGAAATCTGTCTGAGATGCTTAAAAGGCAGAAGAGATGGGATACCATCAACCCGCCCCCGGTAGACCAGCAAGGGCACAGGAAGGAAGGTCAGTGTTAATCCCATCAGCAACACTGGGTTTCAGACTGAAATATCTGACAGCGTCTATGCCTGTCTGGTGTTTTCCCTTTAGTCAATAGTCATGAGAGGGAGGTAGCCTGTACCACTGTAATAGCACGGCGTTACCTCCTGAGAGGCAGTTACAGTCTGCAGAGCGCCTTCATGAGCACCAACCAGCACCTGTAACTCCACTGCATGTGCACACCGTGCCTTTTTAATCAACCTTCTTACGTTTCACTTTTTCCTCCAAGGCGCTAATAAAATGTGCTTTTCCGGCATACGAGGCGCTGGCTGAAGTGCCCTTGTCCAGCAAATGTCACCCCGTGCTGCATACCATCTGAATCCAGTTGTGATCTCGCCACTGCATCGGGATGTGGTCTTCAAACATTATTTTTTTTTTTAGCAGCAGGACATTTTGAGTGAATTCTTTAAGCGATTTCAACATAAACAATCAATAAAAGGGCATGACTGCTCTGGTTAAAATGGGTAGGGTCCAAGCCAGCCCCCCACTAGCTACCCCCTCCACGGCCCTCCCAGCCCTCCATCTCAGCCGCAAGTGCCTCAGCTTTAAAACAAGTATATGAGGATGCAGGAGGGACTGTCCAATACCACTTTCACCACAGTCGCTTTTCTGAGTGGCCAGCGCAGAGTCAGGGTGTGTGAGCTACACTCCAGCTCTGCCTTCGAGCTGGACCAGTCTGGAACTCTCTGAACCTAGGGTCCGAATCTGCAAAATGAGTCATTGTGAGGTTCAAGTGAGGGAAGGTCGCAGAACCCTCTCACAGGGGGGCGGCGGGAATCACGCAGTCGCCCCCAGGCCGCACGCGTTTGGGGCCAGTGACGTCATGCCTGAAGATGCACATGTGCCGCTCAGGGCTGGGCTGGTGTCATGGCATCGCGGTCGTTCTGGCTGGTTTCTGCTAACAGGAGAGGCGCCGGAAGGGCCGCCTCACCCCGCCCCCTAGCCTGGAATGTTCTGCGGAGTCACCGACGTCCTGGGAACGGTATTGTTCAACTCCGTGACATCTGTGCCTCACTGCTCTTCAACCACAGCACACTGACAGAATTCTTTACATTTCATTTCCTTTTGAAAAGACGGCGTTTAAGAAATGACGACACTGCAACATGGAAGCGGGAGTTCCCAGGTGGGTGCACGCGCCCCTCGATGCTGAGACTCCTACGACAGCGCCCGGGGCCCTCACGCGGGGAGGCGTCCTGACTTCAACTGAATGCGTCCCTGCTTAAGGAGCAGAGACCAAGCATGTGCTCCATTCTAAGGGGAATGAGCAAAGATCCAGTGTCCCCAGTGTTCTAGAAAGTCTCCACTTGCCCCTCCAGGCCCACCCTCATCTGTCTCCACCCAGCTCCCAGAGGCTCACCTGTACGGGTCACACAAAAGAGGGGCTCCATTGCCCTCTGGCTTCCGTCACCAGCAGAAGACGGGAGGGAGGGAGGGGAGTAGGGGGCGATATTCTCCAGGCCCCCTCCCTGCAAAGGCTGCAGCTCTCCTTGCAGCTCTCTCCTGCCTCTACACCTCGGGTGACAACGACTCCCCACTGTCCCCAGCCTCCCCCAGCACCAACACCTGCCCACACTTTACAAATAATCTCTTTAGTAAACTCTCAAGTCGCCACGTGCTTGCTGCCAGCTCCACGGGGCGACGCTTTCAGTCATCTCTACGTGACCCCTCTTTCCGGCCGCCAAATCTCATCTTCACCCCGGCCGTGTCAAGCACCCCCGACTGACACGGCTCCTGCTCAGGCCAGCACAAGGCACATTCCCAAGACCAAAGGACTCTCATCCCAGCTTCGTCTCATTGGCTCTCCCTGCGTCACTGACCGTCGCCGATCCCGTCCTTCTCCCCCTTTAAGGCGGGCTTCCTGCTTTTCTCTCCCTCTGGATGCTCAGCACCAGGGTCCTCAGGAAGCCACGCTGCTGTTTGCTTTGGTTCCATCCCAACCCCTGCTGACCACCCACCTGTGCCCTCACCCACGAAGGGGCCTCCTGCTGGTCCCACACCCAGGTGGATGACGCCCCCATGGACACCCAGAGTCCACCAAACTCAGTGTGTGACCAGAACAAACTCATCCTCTCTCCCCCAAACCTGCTTCTCCCTTGGATTCTCCGGATTGGCAGGGGCCACCCTCCACCCCAACACCTGAGCCAAAACCTGGGCCCCCTCCCTCCCACAACTTCCTGCTTCCTGTCCACATCAACCTGCGCCCACAGCCTGGGAATCACACTTCCTCAGCAGCTCTAGAATACATCCCCTTCTTTGACGCCCACTGCCACTGCTGAAACCAGATACTGCAGACCCTCCACCAGGCCCTGCGCCAGCCTCCCCCGCAAGCACATGCGGCCAGCAGCCTCCTCCGGGCCTTACGGGATGCTACTCCCTCTGCCAGGCTGCATTCCACATGCCTCCCCCGTCTTCTGCCTCCTCTCACCTCCAGCCCCACGCACCCTTCAGAACACCAGGCCCACGTGGACGTCAAAGCTCTGCCCAAGCCCTTCCTGACCTGCCCTGCTCTCCCAGGCTGCCTCTGAAGTCCCGTCTCTGAGCTCCCTGAAGATCCCATGTGGCCTCTGCGGGTGCTCATCACACTTACCCCAAAGTGTCAGTGTCATCTGTTTGCCCCACCCACCAAACTCTGAACAACTTTACTATACAAACTTCCGTTCATTTGACATCACATAGCCCAGCAACCACCGCACGCCTGGTACACAAACAGTAGGTGCTCAATCAATGCTTCCAATGAATTAATGAAAGATCTACAGCAGGGGTTCAAAAATACTCCCACTTTTCTCAGCTCCTAACCATATACACACATGCACACGCACACAATCCTTTAACTCTGACGCGCTTCTCTGACTTCACTAAGAAAAACGAAGCTCACTTGATACAAAAGCTCTCAACTAAGTTCCCTTTATCTCAAAGTTTCCCTGCTCTTTGCTCACCATGCCCTCCTGTCCTAGAGGAGTTCCTTTGGGAGGGATACTGCTCCATTTTCCAACTCCCCACTCTTAGCAGTGGGATCTGTGTCTGTGTTTACCCTCTAACTCCCCAAGGGACTTCGCAGAGTCCCCGACATGGAATGACATGCAAGCAAGGCAAGCTGATTTAGGAAAGGGCAGATGAAGAGTTAACCATATGAACAAGCACACGTTTGGAGAAGTTAGTTCATACACACTCGTTTATAATCAGCACAGCACTAGTATTCTAAAGTACCGATTCCAAATTGCCCAAGAACTAATTAAATCTCAGAACACCCCAGAGAGTCAAGTGCGATCAGCCACATTAATAAAAAGCCCAGAACAGCGGCCTGATATGGGATCATATTCTGGGGCTCTGCCACTGATCCACGCCACACTGCTAATGCAGCAGTTCAAGAAACTTATTGACCCAAGATAATCCTATCGAACCTGCTGACTACGTATCACTCTCACCTTCCCTCTTCCCCTCAGGCTTTCTCAGGTCTCCCTGTCTCTCTTGCTCCGAGGGAAGGACAGGCGAGCACCTGCTCCGAGCACAGCATTCCCACAGACAGGGAACCACGAGCGTAAGCACATGCAGAGCATGAGGCCGTCAGCCTCCTTGTGACTCTGTCCTCGCTGCACACTCACCACAGTGAACTAGCCAGCGTTCCTCAAACACGCCCCCAGCCCTGCACCCGCAGGCTTTCGCGGCAGCCATCCTGATGGAAATGCCTAGCCCATCCCCTCCCCCGCCCCCTATGTCAGCCTTAGACATGGAGTT
This sequence comes from Neophocaena asiaeorientalis asiaeorientalis, assembly GCF_003031525.2. Classification (NCBI taxonomy): domain Eukaryota; kingdom Metazoa; phylum Chordata; class Mammalia; order Artiodactyla; family Phocoenidae; genus Neophocaena; species Neophocaena asiaeorientalis. The sequence goes on from NW_020172779.1 coordinate 16,552,923, forward strand.
CACGGCCCCTCTCTCCAGGGAGCCCTCCAGGATACACCCGCGGGGGCGCGGCCCTGCCGTGCCCCTTCTGCATTGGGCCGGCCTCTCCACCGTACTGTACCCACTCACCCCTTGGTCCTCCTCCCCAGGCTCAGCTGCTCAAGGGAAGAGACTCACTTTACTCGCTTTGGTCTCCAAAGTCTGGCTTAGTGCCCGGCGACAAGCTCAGGAAGGAGGAGAAAAAAGAGAAGAGGATGGCCGCTGCAGGGATCTCACTCAGCCGTTGGCTTCAGACAGCTCCTCAGCAGCTGGGAAGCACCAGGCACAGCGGGAAGTCCGGCTTTAAAGGCCGCTGGGCCACGGGCCACTCATTGCAGCATTTCTCAGTACTCGGGCTGTTAAGGGTGAGAGTGAGACTCCTTTTCAAAATGGGAGGTGGGGGAATAAGTAGCTGCTACTTGTCTGAAGAGCCATCACTTGGAGCAAAGGCCCCCTGTGTCACGGGCTCCATCCCTCCCATCACGTCCCTCGAGGCGGGATACAGGCAACCCCCTGAGCTGCACACAGCACGACGCAGAGGGGCTGCAGCACAAGAGGCCGGCCTCCAAGATGCTGGACTAGACAGTCCTCCTTCCAAAGTCCTGACATAAAGCCCTGCTTGGGTGGGATTTAGTTAGCTCCTCTTCTCCCCCGGCCCCTGCCCCCCGCCGTGAAAAACGGCACTGAGTGCCCTGTGGTTACCTGAGAGTCACAGCAGGTCTGTAGTAGAGAGCACGGGGCCGGCTCCACGTCTGACTTATGTCACGTGTCTCACATTGGGACACGCAGTCACCAAAGGGACTGGAGGTTTACTTCAGGTGACTCTGGGCCAGGGCAAGGTGGAGAAGCAGAGGACCAGCACTCGAAGACGGCTGGATCCACGTGACAAAAGCTGGAGCTCGGAAGTCAAAGGGACCAGGATTCACGTAATCACTAGCTGGCGTCAGGCAGCCTCCTTTGTCTAGCAGAGCCTGTATCTTCATCTAAGCGACGAGCCGGCAGCCCTACCTCGGCACCCAGCAGGAGGATGAGAACAGATGCTCAGCACCCTGACAGCAGCTGGCACAGACGGGCACACGGTAAGAGGAGGCACCATCACCGCTGCAGGGCCCAGTGGGGCCCACAAGCATCACGCTCCCACTGACCTGGGTCTAGGCTTCTGTGGACCTACCGGAAGCTCTGGACCAGCTCGCCTCTGGAATTATGGAAGCATGCAAACAAACATCTGCCAAACTTAGCAGCCTGAGCCGCACCCACAGTTTGCTCACCCAGGGCCCGTCTCTGGGGCCCGTCAGGGCTCAAGGCTGCAGATCTCACACTCTCTTCCTTCCATAAACAACTCTGGCAATGGATCCCATTCTCATTTACCTGAATTTTATTCCAAGTGTCAGGAGCTACTGGAGAGAGAAAGGCCACGTGCAGGTGTTTTCCTTCAGCGGACGTTTAGCAGGGCTGCCTGCACCAGGGCACCATGCCGGCCTCAAGAATGAGAAACAGCTAGGGAGCTGGCTTAGAGGGTTCGGGGCAGCTTTCCAAGAAGAAAAAGCTGCCTGCGCAGAAGAGCCCATGGGGCACGTGGGGCAGAAAGCAGGCAGAGGTGAGGCCCCTCCACGCAGCGGGGGAGGCCACGGGAGGACTCTCAACAACAACGTGACGTGTCACCTTAGCACATGACATCCTTCTGTGAAGGGCGAGCTTATGGGGAGCAGATCTAGAAGAGGAGCAGCCGGTCTGCTAGGCAAAGAGTCCATATGAGAGATGAGAAGGCCAGACCCAGGGCAGGGAGGACACCCGGAGAGGAAACCGACCGAGGGCTCCAGAATCGTGGGGAGTCGGCAGGCTGGAAGTGAGCCAGAGGAGGACACAAGGATGACTCCAGACTCTAGCTCAGATGACTCCACAGCACCAGCAAAGGAGAGGTAACTTTCACGGGCAACCCTCAAATACAGGTGAAAAGAATGACAGCGGAAACCTGAAATGTGAAGAGCAGGGGAGAAGGAGGAAAGAAGGAAAACAACTACAGAGGCAAAAGCTGAGTGGAAGCCAGTACAATGGCCAGTCAGCAACACGAACCTGGGACCTCTCCCGTGTCACGTGGCCCACTCCGCACAGAAACGCAAATGGAAGTGATGAAACATGCTGAGTTTCCCCCCATTAGACACTGCGCAGTCCTAGTTTCTGCTCTCTGAAGATCCATGCTTTCACTCACACGATATTTACCGAGCACTGGCTGCAGACAAGCGTAGTTTTTCAGAGGGCAAAGGGAAGCAGGGCCTGCCAAGCAAAATGAACAATGCACGAGAAACCAAGAGAGCACAGGGCACTGCGGCCTCTGGATGTTCATTACAGAGTCGTAGGTGGGCACCATGGGACGCGGTAAGAAATCAGGGTACAGGGCGGCAGCTGCCAGGTCATACATAAACAACCTAGGAGGTTCCTGAGGAGCTTGGACTGTCTCTGAGCAGCGGTGGGCATCAGGGCGGGCTGTCTTCAGGGAAGGGATGTGACCGGTTTGCATTTCAGAAAGATGGCTCTAATGGCAAGGAGAGGCATGGTTTCCAAAGCAGAAGGCACATATCCAGGGGATGCCTAGGACAATCCACTGAAATCTGGGAAGAGAGTAGTAGAATTCCTCTTTACTTTTCTTACCTCTTCCTTTTGAAATGTATATCTTACGTATGTTTCATAATGCCTATAACACACGCACACGGCAGTGTTTGTATTTGAGCCACCACGCCTGAGTTCCCATCCCAGGTCCACCGCTTCCTACCGTGTCACACTGAACAGCATGCTTGCCTCAGTTTCCCAGTTTGTGAAATAAGGATAAAAACAGTAACCATCTGGTAGGATTTTTGTGAAGAGAAAATAAATTAATACTTGCAAGACACTCAGAATAGACCCACATTAAGAACTCCATCGATACTTACTAAATTTTTTAAAATTATTTTTAAAGTTTTGGCCACACCACATGGCATGTGGAATCTTAACTGCCCGACCAGGGATTGAACCCGCACCCCCTGCAGTGGAAGCATGGAGTCCCAACCACTGGACCGCCAGGGAAGTCCTGATTATTAAATTTTTAAAATGCAACTTATTAGTAAATAAGTAAATATTTATTGGGGATATATTTGCAGATCACTGATGCACATCTAGCATGGATCAGAGAGGGAGGGCAGACCAGACTTGTTACAAGAGTCCATGTAGGAGATGATGGAGCCTGACCCACAAGAATGGCAGCAGAGATGCAGAGAAGAATCAGAGGAATATTTAGCAGGAAAAGTCAGCTGACTATGGCAAGTGGCCGGATGTGACAGGTGAAGGAGAGGTTTCTGGATGAGACACGTGGACGGGGTGGCCAGTCACCAGGACGGAAGATCAAGAGCCTGTGGGACCCCAGACTGAGACACAGGCCTTGAGCTCAGGACATGGTCGGGGCAAGGAGGACATCTGCAGATCCCCAGACCACAGCTGTGGGCAAATCCATGGAAATGGTAGGAGCCATGCAGTTGCCACTAGTGACAGCCACCAAACCTTTCCAGTCCTCCCCCACCCTGGGCCCTTGACATTGAGGGAGATCAATTCTGGCTAATGAACTGCAGGGGCAGGAATGACAGAGGTCACTTCTGCGCTGACAGGAAACCCTCAGGCTCTCCTCCCCTCCTGCCCGGTGACCAGCTGTGTTCGGGATGCTGACTGCTCTCTCTGCCTGGGTCCCTGGGTGAGCAGAGCCTCCTGAGAATCTGCAGCAGAACAAGAAGGAAAGCTTGGTTCTGTGTGGCCACCGCGATGGAGGAGACTGTTTGTAAGGGCGTACCCTGGCCCACACCGACAGAACCCGCGACAGTTAAGGGATAAATAGACGGGCCCAAGCTCATGAGGCAGGTGGGGCAGGAGGAAAGTGGGACGAGGTGGGGGTCCATGAAAGGTGACACTAACTGTCCCAAAGTCCCACATTTCCAAGCACGCTGAGGACCATGTATGCTTGGAGGCCACTGCACTTTGCATTCCCCTCATTAGCACAGAGATAAAACAAAGGTTCACAAGGCAGCGAGAGGAAACAGAATTTACCATTCTATATCTTTCCACAGAGAAAAGGGTTCTACTCAGAGACTGACACTGCTCCACCTTTCCACCTGCAAATGTTCAAACCTGACTCACTCAGAACAGTTTTCAATCACAGAAGCTACTTATCAAGTCAGCTGTTTTGCTAACACAAATATAGTAGAAGACACTTGAAATATTGCTGTAAAAAATCCTCGTGAAGATTATAGGTGCATCTTAAAGAAGATCTTAAAATAGATGCCTTGGGGACTTCGCTGGTGGCGCAGTGGTTAAGAATCCACCTGCCAACGCAGGGGACACGGGTTCGAGCCCTGGTCCGGGAAGATCCCACATGCCGCGGAGCAACTAAGCCCGTGAGCCACAACTACTGAGCCTGCGCTCTAGAGCCCGCAAGCCACAACCACTGAAGCCCACGCGTCTAGAGCCCGTGCTCCGCAACAAGAGAAGCCACCACGATGAGAAGCCCGCGCACCGCGACAAAGAGTAGCCCCCGCTCACCGCAACTAGAGAAAGCCCACGTGCAGCAACGACAACCCAACGCAGCCAAAAATAAATAAATAAATTTATTTTAAAACTTAATTTAAAAATAAATAAAAAATAAATGCCTTGTCTTCTTTAAGGAGGATTTAACAAGAATAAGAGCAAATTTTTGCAACTCTCCTAGCATAAAATGACCCAGAAATAACAAGCTTAGAAAGGTGCAGAAGTCACTTTTCTAAACTTGACGTATTGATTTCTGTAGAGGCTGCAAAGTGTTTTTCAAAAACACCAGCTGTTCCACATAATGTCATTGGGAAAAAAAAAATCTCTTTTCCTGGTTTCTTTTATTATTCAAATTCAGAATAAAATAAATAAATGTTGAATATATATCAAAATATTATTTTAGGAGGCTTCCCTGGTGGCGCAGTGATTGGGAGTCCGCCTGCCGATGCAGGGGACACGGGTTCGTGCCCCAGTCAGATTCAGTGTAGGGAAAAAGCTTATTTTGTTTTCTTCTAATTGTTTTAACAAGCAAAAGAGTCAAGGTCAATTCTTTAAAATGTCACTAAACTGCTCTTTACAGAGCATAAATTAAAACAATTATGCAAGAATTTTCCAAATTGTAATATTGTGCTTGGCAAACTAAGGAACGTGGAGCAATCATCACAGCGATGTCAGCCACGAGGCAGCTGGGCGTAAGGTCATTTCCGCGTATTTTAGAAGCTTCAGCAGTGGCCAGAAAGGGAAGAGCACCCAGAGCTTCTACCTTTCCATTTGGTATCTGTTAAATTAAAGTGTACTTAGGTCATTCAAATCAATGGACTACGAGGCCATTTTCTATACAGCTTAGCACTGGAGGAAGCTGATAATCGTATTAGAAAGAACTGTGCCTGTCTGCCACTGCTGAAGAGACTGCCTAATTAATTACAGAATAGGACATAAACATCAGGACCATACAGGATGGAACTTTCATTTCCCATGAGGTTAGAGAAAAAGCTGAGAGAGGTATACTGAAATGAACAAAATCAACATCCATGAAGTAGAAATGAGACTGGTTTTAAGACACAAACGTGGTAGAGCTGGGCCAGCCACAGGGTAGGAGTGGGGACACATGGGATGGTACCCAGCCCTACGTCCGAGGAGCTGTGTGACTCTGGATAATCATCACTTCTGGACCTCAACTATAAAATTATGAAATTGGTTTGAAAAGGGGGTTTTCTGAGCCAATCCTAGAAGGTCACATATTGTGTGACTCAGTTGGTGTAACATTCTCGAAATGACAAAATCACAGGGTTGGCGATCAGTGGTTGCGGGGTGACTATAAAGTGGGAATACAAGGGAGACATCTGTGGTGACGAACAGTCCTGTCTCCCGACTGCCGCGGTGGCAACACAAACCTACACGTGTGATGAATGATGAACGACGCACACGGTATCTCACTGTCAAGGTCCTGAACGTGACATTGTGCTGGAGTTATGTAAGACGTCACCACTGGGGGGAAGAGGGTAAAGGGTACTGAGACCTTTCTGTACCATCTTTGCAACTTCCTATTATTCCAGTAATTGTTTCAAAATATGAAGCTTTATTTTTTAAAGCGTTTCTTAGACTTGGAAGCAGACCCTTATTACTTTCTCAAATTGTACTTTTGAAGATCATTCCTTTGCCCATAGTTATTGATCAAATATATATAACTGTCTTACTTCACAACTTTCACAGAAATACAATTTCCAGAAGGATCAAAAATATAGATAAAAAATGAAACCATACAAATAACAGAGGAATATATAGAAGGTTGTTTATTATTTTGGGGTATAGGTAAGTGTTCTAATCTATGATAAAAAGGGCAAGAAATTTAAAAGAAATATTTGACAGTAGTGACAATGCTGATATTTAAAACTACAGTAAAACGCAAAAGACAAAGAAAGCAATTCTACAAATGAAATTAAAAGAAAAATGATAAAACTGGAAAATATTTTCAGAATATATGGTGATCTAAAAGTGTAACAAGTAAAGGGCGTGAGCGAGGAATGCCCTAAATTACACACAAAACAAAAACCCCTAATAACTGCAATGAGAGAGTCCACGAGTGACCAAATAGATGCAAATTAAAATAACTAAATTGTTCGCACTAGAGATTAACAGGATAAGACTGACACAACCCAGGATAAAGAGGGTAAAGGTGGATATGAGGACACAGCCAACGTCAGAAAAATAACAGATAGACACAGTCTACCGGGTAGCTTGACAACATGCGTATGTGTCAAAATGTAAAAGATGCCCTATTTTTTTTTTTTTTTTTCTGTGGTACGCGGGCCTCTCACTCTTGTGGCCTCTCCCGTTGTGGAGCACAGGCTCCGGACGCGCAGGCTCAGCGGCCATGGCTCACGGGCCCAGCCGCTCCACGGCATGTGGGATCTTCCCGGACCAGGGCACAAACCCATGTCTCCTGCATCGGCAGGCGGACTCTCAACCACTGCGCCACCAGGGAAGCCCAAGATGCCCTATTTTTTGTTTGTTTGTTTTGTTCAAATAGTTTTATTGTTATTTTATCAACTAAAGTTGTCATACGATTTATTCAGCTAAAACTCACATAACATAAAATTAACCATTTTAGAGTGAACAATCCAGGGACATTTAGAACATTCATAATGCTGTGCAACCCCCACCTTCATCTAGTTCCAGAACTTTTCTATCATTCAAAATAAAACCTGTACCCATTAAGCAGTTTGTCCCCATTCTCCCCTCTCCTCCAGCCCCTGGTAACCACCAACAGTCTTCTGTCTCTATGGATTTATCTCTTCTGAATATTACATATACATGGAATCATAAAATATGTGACCTAAAAGATGTCCTATTAACCCGAGAATTACATTACTAGGTATTTACCTAAGATAATAAAGACACAAGTACAAATATAGTAATAATAAAATAAAAATGCACGCTCAATTGTACACCCCGGTAGTTTTTTGTTTGTTTGTTTGTTTTTAATCAGGGAGAAAAATTTAAAACAATATTCAGTGTCAATCAGCTGGAGACCAATGAAGGAAAACTTATGGCCCATGCACACAATGAAATGCTGCGTGGCCTTTAAAAATGACAAAAATCTACATTTACTGACTGTTTTCAGTCAGAAAGCAGAGCATCGCAATCAAAAGCACAGACCCTGCAGCCAGAATATGTGCATTCAGAGTCCAGCTCCATCCCTTACGGGCTGTGTGGTGTTAGCAAACTCCTGAACTTCTCTGTGCCTCAGTTTCCTGGTCTATAAAACGGGAATGATAATAGTGCCTATGATGTTGCCATGATAATGAAATGAGCTATTGATAATAGTTGTAAAATACTGAGAACAGTATCTGCAACATAGACTGTGCTACAAAACAGCTTGTTAAAGAAAAAATACTGACATGAAAAATTTATCTGCTCCATTACTGAGTGAAAAAAGATCACAGAACATTATATATGACCTCATTTCTAAAAAATGTATATGAACATACATAGAAGTGAGAAAGATCTTTCTTCACTTTTTTTACACAGTGTAATAGACCTTATACCTAGGCAGTGAAATTTTGGATTATTTTTACTTTCTTCTTAGTATTTTTTATATCATTCCAGGTATTGAAAAAGAAAACAAATAATAATGATAATATCCAATTGGTACCCTTGGATACTTTTGGAATCTCAATTGGTGTGAGCTTTCTAGGGGGCAATTTGGCTATATGTAATACACTTTCTGGCCCAGTAGTTCTACTTTTAGGAATTTATCCTACAAAAATAACAAATAATAATCCACACATACACATATATACACATACACAAACGCATACATATACATAAGGGAATGTTTATTAGAGCAATATTTATAACAGCAAAAAATATGGAAATAACCTAAATTTCACTAAATGTACCGTGGTTGGCATGAACAACGGAATACTATATGGCGCGGAAAAGTGACGCCGCAGAGCTCCATGGAAGATCCTTTCAGCGAGGGCCGTGAATACCCAGGTGAAGAGTCTGCACCTTCCTGTGAAGGGGAGACACTGCAGAAGCGTGTTTTGGGAAGAAACCCCCGAGGGCAGCACAGCCTGGGGGACATCCACGGCCCGGGCTGAACTTCTCACACCCCCTCCAAGTTAGATCTAGGCCTAAGGCCCGGAGGAATCAACAGCCAGAATGTTCGGTGCTGCCGAAGAGGGATATCCCTGATTTCTAACCACAACTGTGCAGAAAGCCCAGGAGTCTCTCAGAGGGGGACTGACAGGACAAGCCAGCCGTGTGAAGGCACAAAACCAAAACAGACTCTCAACGAGGCAGCCCTGAGTGAGCAGAGAGACTTGGGTTCTCAGAAGGACTCGGGCCAGTACACGGAGAGCTGCCCTGATGGATAGATCTGGCCCCTCTGGTTAAAACGAGACAACCACTGAGCATTTGTGCGAGCAAAAGAGAGTGGGGGCCGGGGCGGGGTGCGTGTGTGTACGCGTGCGACACACTCAGAGGGCAGGGGACGTGGGTGGAGAGAGGAGGGGAGCAACTGCATGAGCAGGGCCGGAGGGAACGAATCCCCTGGAGATGAGCGCCTCAGGTGCAGGGCCGTGGCCTCCTAACCCTTCCGCCACTGGCCACCTTATTGCTAAAACTCTGTGTATTTGCCGAAAGGACATTAGGCTCTGAAGCGAGATGCTGCCTCCTCCGAAACCACCGTGCTCCTGCCCCGTCTCTCACACGGTCAGTACTCACGCTCTATCTTGGGACGGCGGCCAGCCCGCTGCCTTACCTTGTTTGAATCCGTGTCCAGTATTTGCATCAGGCCCTGCAGCCTAGTAACAGTTCACGTGGTCACCTTGAGAGCAGTTTAAAGGAAAGAACAACATTTTGTGTTGTCTACAACTTGCAACAGGTGTTGGCAATGAGCCTTGGCCACCTACCTAGATGTTTGATAAATATGAGGTGATGTCTTACCTCAATAATTCACCCAATCTGTGCTAGGATTTTACACACCAAGGGTCTTGCTCCACCGTTGGGAGGTGTTTCTAGGACTTAAGGACTGGGGTTCAGAGTCAGACAGTCTGGGTTCAAAGGCCAAGATCCCTTTCTGGCTAAAGAACCCCGGACGAATTGCTTAATGTCTTAGTGTCTGAATGCTCTTATCTATGAGACAGGAAGGCCCACGATAGCACTGTGTCCATATGGCCATGAGTAACAGTAACAGCTAACATTTATGGGGTGTTTTTCTTTTAACTTTTTATTTTATATTGGAGTACAGCCTATTAACAATGTTGTAACAGTTTCATGTTCACAGCAAAGCGACTCAACCATACATATACACGTATCCTTTCTCCCCCGAACTCCCCTCCCATCCAGCCTGCCACGTGACATTGAGCAGAGCTCCCTGTGCTACACAGTAGGTCCTTGCTGGTTATCCATGTTAAGTATAGCAGCGTGCACGTGTCAGGCTTATGAGGTGCTTTTGAAACGGCAAGTACCGTTCTAAGCACTGTACGAAGTCCCGTCTCATTGAATCCTCAGAGTAATCATATTAGCTAGTGCTGTTTTTATTCCCATTTTACAGATGAGGAAAATAAAGCAGAATGAAGTTAGTAAGTACTAGGATTCAAACCCAGGCAGCCAAAGTCCAAAGCCCAAATCCGTAACCAGAACTGCATGCTTAGCGTGGTACAAAACACAGTAAGAACTTCCTAAATTCTCAGATGTGGTTTGAAAACTTCAAAAATGGTGCAAGAATCGAACAACAACAGCACGACAGCAGAGGCCCTCAGCTCTCTGGTGCAATCTTGCTGTTTCAGTCCTCCTAGAAAGCCGTCTAGGAGACGTTCCCTACTCACACTCACATGTCCTTTGGCCTCTTTTAGAAGTTACTTCAGAGCTGAAGCCTTGCTAAGTACTTACCTGGAGGAAGCACCTGGTATTCTTTACTTTCTTCAAGAATACCTGCCACAATCTAGGCCATCAAGCTCACTCACAGGGGCCTCGAGCATCCCAGTGCCTGCTCTTCTGTTCACATGGTCCCACTCATCCACTGAGACACCCTCCCTCCTTTACTCCAAAGGCCACCCAAACTGCGACACCAGGCTTAGTCCGGAATTCCCATCAGAACACTTTCTCAACTCCTGATTTATTATCCTGTAACACTTTGCATTTTAAAAGCCCATTGTCTTACCCCGAACATAAGCTCAAGAGCACAGAGACTGTCTGACCCTCTCTGCCACCCCCCCGCAAGCGTCTACTCAAGTACGCACCGTGACCTGCGCTCTGTGGGCATCAGCTACCAGATGATACACTCGATTCCAAGATGATGTACAGTAACAGTCAGTAATCATTGCAAAAATAGAGAGGTGGGACATGTATAAATATGTGTGATTTCCAAGTAACAAGTGAACCCATAAAAATGGGTGTGAGTAGTGACATCCAGGTGAGCTGTCAGAAAGCGACGCGGTCGCCCTCGGGCAGCACTTACCGGCCCCTCCCTCCTCCTCGCCCAGGTTCAGCACGATGATGCAGATGTGCTTCCGCAGCTGGCGTGGGTTGGAGAACTTCCGGCAGCACTTGCTGCACTCCAGGCTGCTGGGAGTCAGGCTGCCCCCTCCCTCGGGGGCCCGCGGGCCGTCCCCGCTGGGAATAACGTTGTTTTCCGCCAGTTCCTCTTCGGGGCTGGCCTTCTTCGTGGACCCCTTTGGCCTGCCTCTCTTCCTCTTCATGACCGAAAACTCTATGAAGGAAGCAAGAGGGCACCATGTAGTCACAGGAGGCGACAGTGCAGGGCATGCACTCGATTTCCAAGTGTGGAAATATGTTTGGTTCCACGTTTTATTAAAAGAGGAAAGTCTGAAGCAGTTCCAGAAATGAACAGCTACAAACAATCTTTAGTGCTAATATCTCTGCACCTCTATGCTATTGTATAATCAATTTTGTAATAACGTGACTTAAGAATATCATTTTAGGGCTTCCCTGGTGGCGCAGTGGTTGAGAATCTGCCTGCCAACGCAGGGGACACGGGTTCCAGCCCTGGTCTGGGAAGATCCCACATGCCGCGGAGCAACTGGGCCCGTGAGCCACAACTACTGAGCCTGCGCGTCTGGAGCCTGTGCTCCGCAACAAGAGAGGCCGCGACAGTGAGAGGCCCGCACACCGCGATGAAGAGTGGCCTCCGCTCGCCACAACTGGAGAAGGCCCTCACACAGAAATGAAGACCCAACACAGCCAAAATAAATTAATTAAAAAAAAAAGAATATCACTTTATCAGAACCTTTGCACGTGCTTCTTCTGTAAGGCGGGGAGGACGTTTCTGTTTTTGTTTTTGTTTTGGCCGAGCAGCCTGTGGGATCTTAGCTCCCCGACCAGGGATCAGACCTATGCCCCCTGCAGCGGAAGTGTGGAGTCCTAACCACTGGACCGCCAGGGAAGTCCCGGGGAGGATTTTAAGTTGTGACCATCAGCCCCCAGTTCACAAACCAGGCTCCTTATGACCCACCAGTTCCACTGAAACCCAGTTCTCAGAAACTTGCTAAGGACTTCGCAAAGCGTTCTCAAAGGCTGCTTGGCTTTTCATGCTCTTAATGAGTTACACAACTATTCAGACTATTTCAAGGCATCGTAATTATTAGATGCAAATTGTTCTGATGAAAAAGAGAAAAAATAATTACAATCTAAAGCCACCAATTATAGGACTAAAGACAATATTTTTCAAGTTTCCTAGAAACCAAATGATTTAAATGTCATGATCAGAGCTGCTTCAGAGTAAGTTTCAAATCATTTTTCATCTTGTATTTCTTCTTAATTAGCATTCATTGTTAAGGCACTTGTCTCCAAGGGAAGGTGGGAATTAAGATGGGTGAGTGGGGTCAGGGGGCATCGTGCCATTGTGTGAAGGTGGAGTGGTGTGTCTTAGGTGATGTGACTTGAGGGGTACCCAGAGGAGGCCAAGCAGGGGGCCAGCACAGCCTGGCCACCGTGCCATCTTTGGAGAGCCACCTGTCTGGCTAAGGCACGGCATGTCAGCAGCCCTCTTTGCATCTGAACATCAGGGCAGAGGAAGGGTCCTAGCTTCTAGCACCATCTTGAGGGAATGTCATCTGCGGAATTATGACACGTTCAAGGTCCCTCCTGCTCTTCCCAAGGCTACGGTTCTGCCCAGGAAACGTCAGCCACAGTGCCCACTGCTACCACCGTGAGGACCCCTTAAGTGGGTCACTTGTGCTCCCAAATCAGACAGGAAAGCCATGGGGCGGGCGAGGAGGGCAGGAAGGTTCCTGAGCAAAGTCTGCAGGGAAAGAGCAGCGTGACAATGAGGGCTCTGGACAGAGAAGCCTGCTGTGACGTGGGGTCCCCAAGAGCTCAGAGGGATCAGGCACCAGCATGGGGGAGGAGCTGAGACGGGGAGCTCCCTGCAGAGCAGAGTTTCCACTGAGCTGCAGTGCCAAGCGTGGCTCCCCCTTGACCTAGAGCTCCGAACCGGGGCCTTCCGTGGCCAGGGCAGCCCAGCCCAACACACAGTCACTGCCTTCCCTCTATCTCACCGGGCATGTCGGAGACGAGGATGGGGGTGGTCAGGAACAGGGGAGATAAAAGTACTAAACAACAAGAAAGCAAACGAAGAGACCAGAACAAATGAGCAAGGGCACAAGCCCCTTGGATCCCTCTGGCCACACTGAGATTTTACCAAGGAGAATGTCAGCTGTGTGGACAGGAGGCCCAGCCGATGCGGAAGGGAGGCTGGAGGGGGAGGTGAGGAAAGGGAGGTGCAGTGAGGACAAACTCTTCACCTCAAAGTCATTACAACCCTCCTCCTTATTATTCTTGACGACAGCAACTTACTGAAGCAGCAGTTAATAGAGGGGCAGAGTTCGCGAAGAGGCTACAAAACGCCCACCTCGTGTCCCATCCGCTGAGCTGCAGAAACGGGTCGCTTAAGAGTTTGTAGGAGACCGTGGTCCCAACCCTGATGCCAGACTCCGCACCCCGCCATGCAGACTAAGGTCCTCCTCTGAAATGTCCTGAGGATGCAGCTGTGTAGTGAAGAAGGGGCTTTACCCGTAGAGAGGTCTGGCCTCTGCCCTCAGCCACTGGGGGTGAGCTCTAGGCCCCTGGAAGGCCCTGCCTGACAGCAGTGCCCATGTGCACAGGGGCTTCAGCCACAGGACTAACGCTGTGACTTGTTTCAGGGGCTCTGCAACAGGTCAGGTCAGTTCCGAGCTCTGGATGAACTGGAGAAGAGAGGTCTTAGTCTGACCCCCAGGAGAAGCTGGAGACTGGGGGACAGCCACGTGAGCAGTGTCATCGAGCCCCAAACATCTCTGGACACCAAAGGCTCGGGCGAGCGTCCCTGGTTGGAAATACTCGAGTCCTGTCATGTAATGTAGCCAGAAGAAGGCAGTGGCGTCCAGGACACCACGGGTGTAGGAGGGTGACTGAAAGCCCCTTGTCTGGAACCCACCCCGGTCCCGACCTCACCCAGGCATCTCCCCCTTTGGCTCGTTCTGACCTGTACCCTTTTTGTTTAGAACTGTCATCACAAGTACAGTGCTTTCCTGAGTTCTGTGAGTCGTTCTAGAAAATTATCCAACCTGAGGGAGTCCTTTGGGTGCCTCAAGCTCGTACCTAGCTGCAGAAGCGTGGGTGGCCCTGGGAACCCTCAAATTTGTGGCTGGCGTCAGCAATCCTGGGCAGACGTCAAAGTCTTGCAGAAACCGTGCCCTTCCCCTCAGGTTCAGATTCGGCACTCATGGCAGCAGGGTACCCAGCGCCCTCTCCCCGGGGACACCCAGAGCAGGCGGTAGCCGCGGTGCCCACGGGTGCGACCCCTCTTCCCGCACAGCAGGAGTGCAGCATGGCCAGCCGGACCCAAGAGTCATGCGTGTGTCTCCCCGCAGGCAGGACCCCCTGAAGACTGAGTCCCGTCCCGATGGCTTTTTATGCCCCAGCATGTGACCCGGTGTCCCACCCAGTGGGCACCCCGTAAATCGTGGTGACTGCACCCCAACAAGCAGGGTGCAATCTGCCGTCAAGGAAGAAACATAAAATCAGCCCTGAAAGCTCTGGAAAACCTCTAACACGACGGTGACAAAACTAATCTTACATCTTGCTGCATCCATAATTCAGATCCTCAAGACCAATTAGTTAGCTAAAAATGAAACATTCATAAATGCACTTGGAATCATTTAAGCACCGAAAACGAGTCGCTGCTGTCAACTACCCCCATGGTACAGAAGAGCGGAGAAGGCAAAACTGGGCGAGGAAAATCCTGTCGCCTCTAACTCGACACACTTTAATGGCGTCTGAATGGAGGAAATTTCACTTCCTGTTCCTGCTCCCTGAATTCCTCTACTCAGGCATCACTGAACTCTGCGGATTTTGTCCTGAAGACACCTGCCCGTACACCCCGTCTCCGCTCACCTAGACCCCTGCACGGCATCTCAGAGTCCAGCTTTCTGCTCTGGTCTCTCTCAGCCTCCACCCCCTGTCTCACTGCCACTCTCTTGCTCTAGAACTTTCCATCGTTCTTGAGGACTTTGCCCCACGACTCTGAGACCTGGCTTTCCAGGCCCTTTATCGCACAGTTCACCCTACACATGTGCGCACGCGTGCACACACAGAAACACACACGCACGCATGCGTGCCCGCTCGCTCTCAGCCACTCAGGGCAGTGTTCTAGGCCTCCCTAAATATGCAGAGGGAACACCTGCCTCTTTTTTGCTTCCCTGTGCTGCGCGCCCTCCTGCACCCCAATCAGAACCCTAACTCCAGGCCCAGTTCACGTCTCAGTACCTCCTCTGTGAGGCAGCTCGGCCGACCCTGGCTGGCCCCGCAGTTGCGTGTAAGGCACACACGTGTGCAAGCTCACCCACACCATTTCCTGACTGTGTTGCTCTCCCCCCACCTTCCATCATACACCCTGAGGTCCCACAGGATCTCGGGCAGAGCTGGAGACGTAGCAGATACTTAATACAGAAATACACGTTGATCAGCCGCTTAATAGGAAAAGATGCATTTCGAAAACAAGGCATTTCCTAGGTCCCAAGTTTCCAACAGGAAGAAAGGGGCAAGCCACAGTGCATCTCGACCCCGTCCCAAATCCATTACTGGGGACAACTTCCTCACAGGCAGAAAATTATCCTTGTAGATCCAAGACCTGACCTAGCAAGGGACGGAAAGAATCAGCCCAAAAGATGACGTGAGCATTATGAAAGAAACCTCAACATTATCAAAAATCTAATAACGTAAAAGCCCTTTATTTGTACATCACTCAAGTTTGTGAGGCACTTTCGCAGCTATTACCACATTTAATCCTCATAAAAACCTTCAGAGATGGATGCAGCAAATCTAACTCCTCAATAGGAAAAGAAATGAAGGACCGACCCAAAGGTTGAAGGGACTTGGCACATTTTCCAGGACCTTCCACTGAGCTGGCAGACCCAGGATCTGGGTTCCTTCTTCACCGCCCAGATCTTTCTGCTGAGTCTTGTGGCCCTCGGGTCAGTTCTGGACATGGTAGTGGAGCCAAGAGGTGCACTGCAGAGAACAGCAGCTGGGAGTCAGGTGGGCCTAAGTGCAAATCCCCGCCAGCCTCAGTTTCTAACATGAAAAATAAACACAAAACTGCCTTTATTCTATACAGTCACTGTTAATAAAAAGCAGTCCATTAAAATGCTGAGCACAGCACTTAGAAGGTGATCGATACATGGCGACTGCTTATTATTATGGCTACAGGCGTGAGTATTCTGACTTCGACTGTCTCTCTGAAGACACTATTACCTTCCCAGTCCGTCCACCGTTAGATCGTGTGATTCCTCGACGTACACCCATGCTTGTTCATTAAGGCACTTTTTCCTCAATTTCTTCGTTTTAAAACATCTCACACACCGAGAAAGCCAATAGAGAATTAGAGGTGTATAAATTCCACTCTGCCTAAGACCAAGGATAAAGCCAGCCTTCCAACTCCCGCTTTGCAGCTCAGCCTCCAGCCACACCAACTCGAGAATTTAGGAATATCCTGAACCACTAACGCTGCCAGGCCCCGACAGTCAGCTTCCCCGACATTTAGCTCCCAGGAGCCCAGGCAGCAACAGAGGGACAGTGAATGATGTCAGAAACAAGGGACCGTGGGGCTTTTAGGGGCATTTAGGTTTTCAGGGACACAGCACCCCTCTACAGGACAGGCTGCAGCCTGCCCTACAATGCAAGGCTCCAGGGAGGCAGAGGGCACCCCAAGACTGCTCCCTGTGGTTTTAGCAGTGATCGTGTGGAAATGCCACATAAATAACAGCAACAATTAATAATCACTAGGCACATACATCTCAGGCACATGCTAAGCCCTTCACGTGCATTGCCCAGCAAATCCCTGAGGATTTCCCATTCTACAGAGGACACTGAGGCTTAAGAAAATTAATCAGGGCTTCCCTGGTGGTGCAGTGGTTAAGAATCCGCCTGCCAAGGCAGGGGACGTGGGTTCCAGCCCTGGTCCAGGAAGATCCCACATGCCGCGGAACAACTAAGCCCGTGTGCCACAACTACTGAGCCTGTGCTCTAGAGCCCGTGAGCCACGACTACTGAGCCACGTGCCACAACGACTGAGCCCGTGCACCTAGAGCCCATGCTCTACAACAAGAGAAGCCACCGCAATGAGAAGCCCGTGCACCGCCACAAAGAGTAGCCCCGCTCGCCGCAACTAGAGAAAGCCCGCGCACAGCAACGAAGACCTAATGCAGCCAAAAATAAATTATTCTAAAAAAACTGAGAAAAAAAAAAAAAGAAAATGAATCAGTCTGCCCCAAGACCCAGAAGTAGCCAAGCTAGGATTTGAACCCAGATCTGTTTGCCTCAGTCCGTGAACCTCACATCCACGCCAGTTAGGTTAATATCGGAGCACAGAAATAGCACATTTTGACCTCTACTCTGAGTTCTGCGGGAAAACGATGATAGTTCACCCAGTCACAAGCTTCAGTGGGACCCAACTCCCGACCTGAACAGCCGATGGATACACAGGGGGTGGGAGGGCTAGAAGGGCACCGTGCACACACCAGGTTCTAAGACGTTAGGTACTAACATGCATTTGTCTCAGAATCCGTTTTTAAAAAGGCTAATATCTTATCCCCCTTTAACAGATAACAAAAGCCACTTGCCTAAGCCACCAGCAGCCCCTCCATGGCTGTGGTGCAGGCTGACCCCTGCGTGAGGGCCACAGAGGGTGGGGGGGGGGGCCTGTCCCCATCCCTGTCCCTGTCCCAGGTCAGGCTCCACCAGCAGGCGGAGCGCCCTGCACTGCCTGCGTCAGCCCTGAGCACACTCTATCCTCGTTCACCCAGAAAGAACACCCATTGCTAACTCATCAGCCCAGGATGGAGGCACCTTTTTGTAATCCCCACAAAAGCAGCAGGTGCGCCAGCACAGCCGCAGCATCCCATGAAAGCCCCAGCACTGAAACCTGAGTCCATCGGAGCCCGCTGCCCCCAGGCTGCCTGCCAGGGCAGACGAGAGGGCTCAGGGCTCAGAGGCTCCTGGGACAGCGAGTACAAGATGCCTCCACACTCAGAGTGACTTTATTCGTGGTAAGTGCCCAGAAGAGACAACACAGAGGTTTAAACTTAGACGCCAACCTCCCCTGGGAAGCCTCCTTTCACCCTCCAACTAGACCACGTGTCCCCCCTCTTTAGCAGCCCAAACCTAATCCCAGAGAAGCACCTTCCCCACTGCACTGAAACCGCCTCTTTGTCCAAATGCCACCCACCAGCCAGGAGGCAGCACCAGCAGGACAGTGCCTGGGCCTGCTCTGTACTCCCAGCACCTAGCACAGCACCCAGGCATACAGCAGGTGCACTTAAGGAATAAATTAAGAAGGAGGGAAGGGGAAGGGGAGAGAAGGGAGAGAGAAAAAGGAGAAACGAAGAGTTCCTATTAAAGGTATGAAAGGGGAAGATGACGGAAGAACCAAAACCCGGCTCTCAGCAGACCCACGTAAATTCCTACTCAGGTAAGCCCAGTGTCCCCGCCTCCATCAGGATGAACAAGTGTGTGCACACACTCACTCACCCATCACACACACACTCACAGACACACATGCACACATTCTCTTTTACACACTCATACATACATACAAGAGGGAGAATGAACTTGGTCCATTAGGGAATTTTTTTCTTGGACCAGAGCCAGAGATTTGATTAGCAAGAAGGGAGAAAAATAAAAGGCTCTTCTGCAGACCTTTGCCAACACGAGCAAAACAGATTAAAAGGCTATAAAATAAACCAGAGGATTTAGGAACCTTCATGTTATAAAGGGAGGCCAAAATAATAAATCAATTACTACTCAGTTAAAGGTTTAATTAAACCATTTCAAGCATCTCTCAACTTGAAATGAACTGTGAAGGTTAAACCTGAATGGAAATCACTAGAGAGAAACTAAGATTCTGTAAGTCTCAAACTTTATAGACTTGGACAAAGAGGAAAGGAAGGACTTGGGGTTCTTAATGGAAGACTTTCGAAGAAATTTTCTCGTATTAACAGTCTAAGTCTAATTAAAGTCTTAAGAAATACTTTTTAAAATTAAATTACACAGGCAACTAATCTTCCAGTATATACACGCACACACACACCCAAAGAAAATGTATTCAGGAAGAATTTAAGTGAAAAGTTAATTAGTTAATAAAGGAAAATAACTTTTAAAAGAAGTTCAAAGGTAAGAACCTGATCATACCA
Source organism: Neophocaena asiaeorientalis asiaeorientalis (assembly GCF_003031525.2). Taxonomy (NCBI): domain Eukaryota; kingdom Metazoa; phylum Chordata; class Mammalia; order Artiodactyla; family Phocoenidae; genus Neophocaena; species Neophocaena asiaeorientalis. The sequence continues at coordinate 16,572,185 of NW_020172779.1, forward strand.
AGAGCACCACAAGAGCACCGCATGGTCAGGCCACTCAAGATGGCTGTACTCTTGCTCTCTGTCCATCCCCTGCCTGACCAGGGCTGCTTCACCTCCACCCTACTCACTCGACTGACCTTCCTGTGTACTTGACCCAGGCCCCAGCTAGTGACAGCTTATCGAAGGGGCAGTGAGGGGCATGCCTCTCGACTGGTTTCCCTGGTAACTAATGAGCCCAGCTGACATCAATTTCCCTGTAACTGGTAATCTCCCCTTCCCCCCGGGGACGAAGGCTACCAACATGTCCTGCCCTCCACGCCCCGCACACGGTGGGGTGTCCCTCCCGGACTTTGCTTCAGACCTGTAAGCTCCCCCACCCGTTAAACCCCTGATGCCTCTGCTGCTGACTCCGGGCTCTTTCTTCGGCCTTGAAGCTGGCCAAGCACAGGCCTTGTAGGCCTGCAGGGTGCAGCCCAACAACTGGAGGAGCAGCCAGGAGATGGAGGAAACTCCCGTGAGCGCCGAGATGTCGGGAACGGAGAGTTTTCACCTTATGCCACTAACAGTAACAAGTAGAATTTCTCCTAACTTCTCAACAACTCAATCTTCTGGCAGGCATGTTTCTCTGAGTACCCTGGGAACGGCCAGAGGGACTCAAACAGAACATTTTGTGTCTGGAGTCTCTCCTTGTTAACGGTGTTAGGCAGGTGATCAGTAAGCCAGCCTCTTCAGAAATGCCAGTCTAAATATCCCCAAGAAAGAGCAACTGGACTATCAGTGTGACTAACGAATCCTGCGGCCGGACGTTTACTGCCGCAGACCGAGCTTCTGCACAGGAGACTGGCCATCACCTCTCATCGTATGAAAATAGTTTTGTGGGGACTTTTTCTGACTCTGGTTTTCAGCTGCTCCTCCTATACTATATATTTTCTTCATCTGTGGGGACCTAATTACAGTGCCTGGATGGTTTCTCTAATCCATCCACCTGCTGCATCTGATGCCATTCAGTAGGAAGTGTCTGGACACTGCAAACAAGATGTGTCTCACTTCTGACACTGACTGTGAACCTGAAGGATTCTGCGAATCAAAGCTCTGCGATGGGAATCCCTGTCGCAGGTACACATGAGCCATGCTGTTCTGAAGATTATGTATCCTTATTCATTCATGACGCATGTTATCGTGACAGCTTCCCTTTCACTTCTTTGTTCCAGGCATCGTCCTTGGTGCTGTCACCATATCTTTGGCTTCAGCCTCACAGACCCCCTTGCGACAGGCAGATTGGTCTTCACCTTTCAGATGAGCAAAGTGAGGCTCAGAGGAGTAACATCATTCGCTTCAGGTAATGCAGTAGCAGGTGCTGGCGCTGGCTTAAACACGCTTGTCTGACAATAAGCTCGTGCTTTTTACCCGGCTGGATGGTGTCAACTCCTTTCATTTACTCATTCATTCGTTCACTCATTCATCCCTCCATCTACCAACCAGGCATTGGAGAAGCACCTACAGAGCCTGGGTACAGGGAATTCAAACACACAATCTTACTTGAGCAGATCTACAAATGGAAATTATTGTGACTTCCGGTTGGAGATTTGGATTTTTATGAGACCCTATGCCCACCAGACAGAAACTGAGAATCAAAGTATTTGACAGCAAATAAGCATCGTCATCGCCCTCAGGCACATCATGGGCGTGCCGCCCTCGCCCAGCACCCCAGCCCCCTTACCATCTCCGGTTTTGCCTGGGTTGGTGGGTTCAGGGGTACTCAGAGGCCTCAGGGGAATGACGATCTCATCCACATTAACCCCCTCTTCTGCGTGCTTCTCAGAAACGTGGGAGAGGAGTTCCGACTGACTTGGTGAGAAGAGGTTACAACATTTACACATGAAGATGGCTGGGTTTTCTGTAAGGAAAAAAAAAGCAAAATATGTTATTTCATCTTCACCAAAACAGTGACTACATCCAAATGCCAAAGAAAAATACTGAAGGTTGCTCTTCTGAGCAATCGCCAGGCACCAACAGGTGTGTCCCTCTGGTGGACGCCGCACGGCCAGGCAGCTCACGTCTAACTTCAGGTGGCCCCGGTTGCCAGAAAATTCTTTCTTCAGTATTCCAAAACCTCAGTCCTTCTGGACCGGGTCTAATATGGACCTCCCTGTTACCCTAATCCACTCAAGAGCCTAGATTCGGGATTCACATAGCAAAGTAAGAAATGAATATGGAACTTGAAAATTAATGCAACCTTCAAATGAATGCACCATGCTGACAACAATGAAGTATTCTAGTGAGACTCACTCAAATTAGGTGCAAGGAAAAAATGATCAAAACACTTCTTAAGAGCCAAGCACCTTTCACTGGCGGGCACAGGAACTAAGAACAAGGAGAATGGGAAGCTGTTGCTTGCTTAAGCCCTTTAATTCCTATCTAAAGCATTACCACCATTCACAAATATTTATTAACAGTCCATTATGGTTCATCCCATTATACTAGGCAGGAAGACATATGGGGAAAGCAACTCATTTTTGAGTCCAATAAAATAATTACAGGCACATATAGGAATATTAAATTTAGGATCCAATAACAAAAGCTAGATTGTTTTCCCACATTTACACTGAAAGGAAGAATTGGTATGATGGCTTTGAAGGTTCAATTTCTAACTCCAGACCCTAAATGCTGTAAAGCTGGATGAACTCGGAGAGGTAATAATGATCTCTTGGTTGCAACACTGAACAGGACATGCAGGTAACAAGTCTCCTCTGCAGCGGGAACCCAGGAGGCTCAGTAAGCCACGCCCTGATTCAGTGCAAGCCTCCACCTACTCAGTGCTCTCGCCCGGCCGCAGTAACCGCTGAAAATCCACCCCACGCTGCCGGGCTCCCGACACAAACCACCGCCAGCCTCACGGGGACTGTTAACACGGCCTCGTGCAAGGCGTCGAGGCCACCGACTCTGCCAATGGCGAACAAGTCTATCGCGCCTCTTCCTCCCTCCTCGGCCCTGTGCTCACAGCCAGCTGCCGACTGGCTTCCCATTTCACTGAAGCGGCCAGAAGACGGTGCCAGAGCCTCCTGGAGCAGCCGCCCACCTGCCGCTCCTGCCGGGAGGAGAGAGGGCCCAGCAGCGGCACAGAAGGGGGCTGAATGCGGTGTGGTTCACCCCGGGGCAGGCAGAATGTCGAACACGTTCCAGCAGCTCGTGGACGTGAGAGAAAGCAGACCAGCACAGAAACGCTGCTGATGCTTTCACACTTTCTAAAGACAACGCACCCCGAGCGCCTACACCTGGAAGACTGCTCGGCTGGCCCTCACCCGGGAAGGCACAGGACAAAGGGCAACGCCGGGGCTTCCCTGGTGGCAAAGTGGTTGAGAGTCCGCCTGCCAATGCAGGGGACACGGGTTCGTGCCCCGGTCCGGGAGGATCCCACATGCCGCGGAGCGGCTGGGCCCGTGAGCCATGGCCGCTGAGCCTGCGCGTCCGGAGCCTGTGCTCCGCAACGGGAGAGGCCACAGCAGTGCGAGGCCCGCGTACCGGGAAAAAAAAGTCTATGCTGTGTCCCATGTGCTCCAAACCCCAGCCTCTCCCACCGCCTCAATGACATGTTCTCAAAACTCTGCTTCTCTTCAGTTTTAGTCAGAAGTGGCAGAGGTACAATTCAGGGCCTAAGCATTTTAAAGCCTAGTTATTCAGAAGCCAGGTAGGGCCTAAATCTACTTCAGTTTTAGGCAGAAACTTGCTGAAGTAGAATCCAGGGCCTAAGCATTTTAAAGCCTAGTTATTCAGAAGAGGGGGGCTTCCAGGAAGATGGCGGAAGAGTAAGAGGCGGAGATCACCTTCCTCCCCACAGATACACCAGAAATACATCTACACGTGGAACAACTCCTACAGAACACCTACTGAACACTGGCAGAAGACCTCAGACCTCCCAAAAGGCAAGAAACTCCCCACGTACCTGGGTAGGGCAAAAGAAAAAAGAAAAAACAGAGACAAAAGGAAGGAGGGAGGGAGACGTAAGAGGGAAGAGATATGGGAACATATGTATATGTATAACTGATTCACTTTGTTAAAAAGCAGAAACTAACACACCATTGTAAAGCAATTATACTCTGCTGGCCTGTGCACGCCATGACTGCTCTCATCTTACCACAAAACCAAACAAAAATCTCTCTTGTTCGCCACTCCCCAATCTCCCCGACCCCATTTTCCTCCTCTTTACAGCAAGACCAGAAAGGAGATGAGGAGGCAAAGCAGTGGACCTACACGGTGCCGCCACAGTGAGGATGGAGCCCGCGAGGCCCTGTCACAGAAATGAGGCCCTCTCTGCCTTCAGAGAAAGGGTTTTCTCCATGAACAAGCAGGCGAGATAATGACCTACGAGAATTCTTTCCCACCAAATGGCACATGAAACAGAAATTTAACAAAGCAGAACATTGCTTCGTCAATGAAAATCTCTCATGAATACCGTCAATCGGTATTTTATTTTTTTCCAAGAAATGTTTGATTCCTAAGGAACCCAAAATGCTTCCAAAACAGGAATAGATTAAGTGATAGCTTTTTTCTTCATAAGAGGCCATGTGGTTTTCAACGTACACCCTGCTGATCCTATGACGACCCTATGATTTAGGCAAAAGGGGGTCTGTCACCCCCGTTCCACAGCGGAGGAAACTGAGACGGGGAGGAGACACAACCTGCCCAGGTCAAACCCAGACTCTCTGCCACCTGCTGTGGACATGAACTCTGTTTGGCTACAGACCATGAGCTGAGTGCCTCCAAAGTTACAGCTAAAACGCTTATCCCTGTAGCCAACTGAGTCTGAAATGAAAATCATTACAGAGCAGAGCATAATCCCCAAATCACGTATCAAGTTCTTTCTTGGTGATTTCGGCATCCACAGAGCAGCGGCCACAGGGTGGGCCCCAGTGCAGGCACCAGGGACGCAAAGATGAATCGGGCATGAGGTCCTGCACAGAGGAGGCCACCAGCCCACGGGGGAAACAGACACGCCCAGAACAACGGCATCTTAGGGTTTTTACTGAAACAATTTCCCTACAGACCAGGACGTATTCTTGATTCCCGTTATGCTTTCAGGAGAAAGGGAATTCTGCGACACGTAACAGAGCAGCGCTGCCGGGGACCACAGGGTTACTGTGAGGGGTCCCTTAGTTCCCAGGTACACCAGGCATTGTCTGGAGACCAAACAAATACAACTACTTTTGCATCTGCATGTGACCAAGTGTTGGCATCAGCTGTAACTAACCTACTGCCCCGTGTCCCACAGAGCCCGGAGGCCTGAGCAGCCCGGAGTGCCGCCTGGCCTTGGCCATCGCCATCAATCAGTACGTCTCCCAAATGCCCACCGTGCGTCCAGCGCTGGGCCTGGGGTCCCCGAGGTGCAGAGACAAGCGCACATGAGCAAGGACAACTGTCACAGAGGAGCATGCGAGGGAGATAGCGTGGGGGACCGGCATCTGCACTGAGACCACAGAAGCCAGCGGGTCCCGGGGAGCCCGGCTCAGCAGCCCCGCCGCGGGGCCCGCACTCGCAATGGCTGACAGGAACACGCCCTGCCACCGGCGAAGGGGCCGGGAGCCCTCGAAGACGCCCGCTCGTGTCTTCTGAGCAGCGGTCCCACTTCTCGAGATCCAGTCTTCAGGAGCATCCACAGCGCGGACAAGGATCGTGCACAGAGATGCTCAGCATGGAGGTCCCCGTCAAGCTCCAGAAGCCAGCACGTGCTCTGCAGCGGGCACGTCAGGGCACATCCCCCAGAGAAACTCCACGCAGCCACTGAAAATCATATTTTCGAAGAACCTGAGTGACACGGAAGATGCTCAGAATAAACGTTCAACTCTACAGAGTGGGACACACCACAACCCGGTAAGTACACGACTTTGTTCCCAATGGGGAGACGTGGTTTACGGGCAGATGGATGGAAGAACAGACGGCCAGGCTCAAAGGAAATACAGCAAGATCCTGCCTGCCGGACTCTTCTTTATAGGCACTTATGGATTTTCCACAATGAGCCTATATGAGCTTTAAAACTCAGGAAGGTTGCTAGACCTCCTGAGAAGTGAGGTAACAGGTAAACAGAGGGGTCAGGACATGGCTCCGAGTGAGGAGCGCTGAGCAGCTCAGGCAGGGCGGCCTCTTGTTCAAGGCCACGTCCCCCAGCCCAGCCAGGAAAGGCGTTCAAGGAATGTGCAAGCCAGCGGAGACGGGTGCTGCAAACAACAGACACAGTGGGAAGAGGGAAGGCAGGGATCCTCGGCTAAAGTGCCTGGAAGGCTTCCAGGAGGAGGCACTGAATGGACTGTGAAAGCGGCCCTGACTCGGGCTCCAGGCCACACCCCACAACGTGACCTCATGCACTCCCCCACCTCCCGGCCCGCCAGGACTCTCGTCCCCACGCGACAGGGGCAGGACTGGGTTCGGAGAGGCTGACCTCGAGGCAGAGCCCAGCTTTACCTGAGCCAGGCTCAGCGTCTCCGATGGGCCACTCGGTCCTTCCGGGGTCAGCGCTGGGAGGGAACACGGCCCCACAACAGCCAGCGGGACTACAGGAGCCTCCCGCGCCGGGCCAGTGGGGGCCAGTTGTGCTCCTAGCTATGCAGTCTTGTACTAGGAGCAGCCTGTTCAGGAGCCCCGGCAGTGTTCCCTCTGGAACATCCTCTGCGAACCGCCCCCAGGCCTCTGACAAGGAGGGAAACTGTGCACTCTTTAGATATGTTCATACAGCGGTGTAACCGCAAGATGCCAAAACATGCGAGGAAAGTGTCAGGTCAGGCCGCATCCCGCAGATACTAAGAATTGTTAACCTACCAAAATAACAACAAAGCAGCTCTTTTCATTTTTTTATAGTAGACTAATATGAAAAAAATGGATCTTATACCCTGAAATATAATCATAATTATGTTGTCAGCAAATTCTGATGGAGTTGCCACAATTTGGATGCATCTTTAGGTTCAATTACTGTGTACCCGTCCTTAACAAAAGGATTCAAAGGGAAGATGACGTGTTCAGCACAAGGAAAATCAGAGGTTTGGGGTCTGAGCATCCAATTTCCATGAACTTTTGCCAGTTTTTAATCAGCTACTCTGTACTGTTAAAAAGGAAAAATCTTAAAATAACTGCATAAAGTCCTCGTTTCTGAACTCTGCTTTGCAAACACTCCCAGCCAGGAACAGCCAGGTCCTGTCTGCAACCTCTGACCCCCTACCTGCTTACCCCTGCCTAGGAACCAGAGACGAACGAGGGCCTCTGACCACTCCTCCCAGAAGAAGGTCATGAACTGGAGGGCCTGTGGGTCCCGGGAGTGCGGTTGGGCCCCTCTGACCCTAGGAACGGCCACCGGGAGCTGACAGGTCACGGCATGGCGTGGCCAGGCCTCCCTCCCCCCTCCTCCTTTGGCAACGGGCAGCCCACACGTCGGCTGGAGCTGGCCTGCTCCTGAGGGGCCCCTCCCCATTCTCAGGCCCTCGAGTAAACAGGCGAGAAGGTCAGTCCAGCCTTGAGCTGAAGTCGTGTGCTCCGGCCGCTCACAGGACATCCGGCCCAGCACACAATCAAGGGCGTCCTTTCCTTCTTGCTGGTGTCCTTTGTAAGTGCATCTCCTGCGGGGACTCAAGGGTGGGACGACCAGAGCAGGATGCGATCCAGGCATTCCAGGCCTCTCGGCCCTTAAGCCACCTTGTAAGTTATTATTATTAATTATTACAGAAGTCACAGGGCGAATCCGCGCTCATTGTGTGACAGGCAGCACAGAAGCACACGGAGCAGAGACAGCCATCTGCCCACTCCCCTGAGAAGAACAGCGCCACTGAGCACAGAGCTTCTGCTGCGTGTCCAGGGACAGAAAGAGACAGAGACACCCCACGCACAGGCCCCTGCTGCCCGCTGCCCCATCTCCCCCCACGCCCCGGGCCCTCCTCCCTCCCTCCGCCCCCCAGTCCTGAGCTCCACACAGAAGGAAGGGACGGGGTGTCTGGTGTCGCTGACCTGGGGGTCTCAGGGACCCCGAGCAGAAACTCAAAATACGTTTTCTGACAGAAGCAACGTTAGAAGTGGCCTCAAAGCGTGCGAGGTCTCGTGGGGACAGCGGGACTGGGCGGGCAGGGTCCGGGACCCCAGCCCCTGACTGGCTTCGTACCCATGGGCCCAGCACTGACTCCTTCACTCACAGTATAAAGGGCTGGAGGGGTAGCCCAGGACAGAAGTCCGCCCTGTGGTGCTTTTCAGTCTGGGTTTAATGACACAGGCGTGACACAAACACAGCAGCCAGATTCACTGGAAACACACAGGCATCAGAGGGCTCTGCGGAAGGGAGATGGCACAGGTAAGCTGGTCCCGACATCCCAACTTCCTCCTTCAAAGCACCAAGACAGCGAGGGCCCACGTGAGGGCCCACGCATCTACCCGAGGCCAGGCCAGACCATCGGAGACCAGGAGGAGGGAGGAGAGCTGCGGGGACCCACTCAGAGACACGGACTCCCAGCCACACCCTGAAACGTGCTTCATCCAAATGAAAGCTGACAAAAACCCAACAGGGCATTATGGGGGTAAGAAAAGGAAGTGGCGGGAAGGTAGCCCCAGGGACAGGTCATACACGGCAAGGCCCTCCACGTGGGAAGGCAACTGGCAGAAATGGCAGAAGCCATCAGGGGTTAGATGACGGGGCATGGAGGGATGTGGCGGCCTGCGTGGCCTAAAGGCTCCCAACGTACACGGATGTGGTTACACATCTCTCCTACGTTGCTCATGGGGATGCAAAACGGCACGGCCACTTTGGAAGACAGTTTGATAGTTTTTTATAAAACTAAACGTACTTCACAATATAATCCTGCAGTCGTGCTCCTGGGTATTTACCCAAAGGAGTTGAAAATGTGTGTCCACACCAAAAACTACAAACAAGTATTTATAGCAGCTTTGTCGTAACTGCCAAAGCTTGGAAGCAACCAAGATGTCCTTCGGTAGGCAAACGGATAAACCATTTGGTGCACCCAGACAATGGAATATCATTCAGCACTAAAAAGAAATGAGCTATTGGGAAGGGGGAAGGGGCAATATAGGGGTACGGGAGTAAGAGGTACAAACTATTAAGTATAAAATAAGCTCCAAGGATATATTGTACAACACCAGGAATATGGACAATATTTTATAATAACTATAAATGGAGGATAACCTTTAAACATTGTGAACCACGACATTGTACACCTGAAACTTATATAACACTGTACAGCAACTATACTTCAATAAAAAAAGAAAAAAATGAGCTATCAAACTATGAAAAGACATGGAAGAGCCTGAAATGCATATTACTAAGCAGAAGAAGCCAATCTGAAAACGCTTCATACTGTATGATTCCAACTATATGACATTCTGGGAAAGGCAAAACTATGGAGACAGTAAAAAGATCTCCAGTAAAAGGACAGTAAAAAGGTGGCCACACTTGGGGTGGAGGGGATGAACAGGCAGAGCACACAGGATTTTTAGGGTAGTGAAAATATTCTGCATGATACCATAATAATGGATACACGTCACTACATATCTGCCCAAACCCATAGAATGTACAACAGCAAGAGTGAACCCTGATGTAAACTATGGGCTTTGGGTGATGACGATGTGGCAGTGTAGGCTCTCCAACTGTAACAAATGCACCACCCTGGTAGGGATGACGGGGGAGGCTGTGCATACGTGTAGGCAGGGGGGATATGGGAGATCTGTACCTTCCTCTCAGTTTTGTTGAAAACTTAAAACTTCCCTAAAAAAAATAAAGTCTTTAAAAATATATATTGTGGCAAAAAGTTCCACAAAGATGGAGCAGATGGACTTTTCCCTATTCTTCCCACTAAGTGCAACCAAAACCCTGGATGTCACAGATAAAATACACGTAAGACTGTGAAAGTCGGAGAGAAGGTGGCAGAGCAGCTAACAAACCACCTTGCAACCTGAGACAGTAAGTGCCCAGGGCTTTCCTTTCACCTGCTCGAACTCAGAAGCAGAAGCACCAACAGGCACAGGAAAAAACAGCTCCAACAAGAGCCTGCTCTCACTGGCCAACAGGCCAGGAAAGGGACAGCCTCACAGGACAGAAACCTTTTAGGCAATAGCCATCCTGCAACACTCAAACCCCACAGACAACACTGCAGCCCATCCCCACCCCTGCTAGAAGAATCAGTGACCTTGAAAATAGAACAATAAAAAACATACAATCTGAATAACAGAGAAAATAGACTGAAAGAGAATAAAGACAGCCTCAGGGACCTGTGGGACTTGAACCAAAGAAAGGTCTAACATTTGTGTCAGTAGAGTCCCAGGAAAGGAGAAGGACGGTGGGGTGGGAAAGTATTCAGAGAAATAATGGCTGAAAATTCCCCAAAGTTGGCAAAAGACACAAAGCCACACAGTCAAGAAGGTGAGCAAAGTCCAAACAGGGTAAACCCAGAGAAATCTGTGACAAGACACATTATAATCAAGCTTCTGAAAACTAAAAACAGAGAGGAAACCTGAAATTAGCAAAAAACCCAGTTTCCTGTGTGGAAAAACCATATGATTGACAGCAGACTTCTCCTTAGACACGTGGAGGCCAGAAGGAAGTGGCACATTTTTCAAGTGCAAAAAGGAGAGAACTGTCCACCCATAATCCTACACCCAGCAAAACCATCCTCCAGGAATGAAGGGGAAACCAAGACATTCCCAGATGAAGGAAAAGAAAGAGAAGTTGTCACCAGCAGACCGAACCTACAAGAATGACCAAAGGAAGTTCTCTAAACAGAAGGAAAATGCTAAAACAATGACTCCTGCGACATCAAGAAAAGTAAAATGAACAAAGCAAAGTGTAAAAATATGGGCAAATACATCAGATTTCCTTTTTCCTGTTGATTTCCTAAATTACGTTTGACCGTTAAACAAAAAGTATAACTCTGTCTGATGTGGTTCTCAACGTCTGCAGAAGAAACTTTTATGACAATTATAAACAGGGGAGGTAAAGGGACACAAGGCTGGGACTTCCCTGGTGGTCCAGTGGTTAGGACTCAGCGCTCTTGCTGCTGAGGGCCCAGGGTCGACCCCTGCTCGGGGAACTAAGATCCTGCAAGCTGTACCCCAAGGCCAAACAATCAATAAATAAAGGGACACAAGGTTTCTCCACTTCACTCAAACTGATAAAATGTCAACAAACAGCTCGGCATCTTGACTGCAGGGGTGGTTACACAGATCTACGCATGTGGTAAAATGCGTTAGAACCGTGCATGCCCGTCGCACCTACACTCATTTCTTGGTTTTGATATTGCACATCAGTTTCACAAGATGTAACCACTGGGTTGGGATGATGAAAGAATTCTGGAAAGGGCTTCCCTGGTGGCGCAGCGGTTAAGAATCCGCCTGCCAATGCAGGGGACAAGGGTTCGAGCCCTGGTCTGGGAAGATCCCACATGCCGCAGAGCAACGAAGCCCACGCGCCACAACTACTGAGCCTGTGCTCTAGAGCCCGTGAGCCACAACTACTGAGCCTACCTGCCACAACTACTGTAGCCTGCGTGCTAGAGCCTGTGCTCCACAACAAGAGAAGCCACCACACTGAGAAGCCCGCGCACCGCAATGAAGAGTAGCTCCCGCTCGCTGCAACTAGAGAAAGCCTGCGCGCAGCAAGGAAGACCCAACGCGGCCAAAAATAAATTAATTAATTAATTTTTTTTAAAAAAAGAGTTCTGGAGATGCATGGTGGTGATGATTGCACGACAATGTGAATGTCCTTATGCCACTAAACGATACACCTAAAAATGGTTAAAATGGCAAATTTTATGTTATATATGTTTTTATACTCCCCTCCCAAAAACATAACCATTGGAGTAAGCCTGGAAAAGGGTATATAAGACCTCTCTGCACAATCTTTGAAACTTCCTGTGAATCTACTATTATTTCAAAATACAAAGTTAAAAAAAAAAATACTCCAGCCAACAAAACATACCAATGGCTGCTGCCAGCCTGGAGTCTCTGGAAAAGGCACTAAATCTGAGAAGCGGGGATACTGTTTGACATACCCATGACCCCGTCGAATCCCAACCACCCTATGAGGTCCAAACGTCCCACAGGGGTGGAGCGAGGTAGCTCACAGCGGGCAGCCAGGGCCCAGTCCAGGTCTCTGTGCTCACCTCCGTGAGAAGCAGGGCTCTGCACCCCAGCACCTTCCATACCACCTGCACTCACTACCTACGGCCACAGCCCCGCCCAGCCCAATGTCATCCATCCTCTTAGTGATGCTGCTGCTAGGGACACAGTAGGCGCTCAGTGTTAGAGGAACTGACGATCACAAATAGCCTTAAACGTTTATCGATAACCGTAAGAAGACAAAATGCTCATTACTAGACTATTAAATTCCTCTATTTAAAAGTGACAGCTGCTTTTCAACCATCTTTTACTTGGATTGATTAACTTGAAAGAGAGTTCAGGAGCCAAAATTAAGGCCCTGTTAAACGGCCTACCTTATGAGAAGAACAGGATGGCAATTTCTTTCAGAGTTCTGTTTTTGTTTTCTTGTTGTTCACTCACCCTTAAGTTATTAAATTCAAAAGAGCTGGCAGCGTCCCAAGAGGAGTGGAAATACTTCAGCAACACGCAGCCAGATCGCGGTCACTCCGCGGTGATGGAGAAGCTCTCCGCATTGTGCAGCTTACTGCAGTCGAAAATACGCTTTTCCTTTATCTTCAGGAAAAGAAGCCTGGGCCTGGACAAAACACCTTCCTTCCATTTAGCTTATTTTGCAGAACTTTTCATGAGCTGTGGGTATGCCGTATAACGTCATCATCACCATCACACTTACTGAGAACTTGCTGTAACCAAAATAAGGGCATTCAAAGAGGAAGAGGGAGAAGAAAAGGAAGCTGAAATCAATTAAACCCTCACCATGAGCTGGCACCACGCAAGCCTCATGCCGAGAGCATTCAATCTTCACAGCAATCCTATGAAATAGGTTTCTTTATTGCATCTCCTCAAGTCTAAGACAACATCTATTTTAAGAGGCACTGATACTTCACATACACTAAAAAAGACTAAAATGCTGCCAAATAAACGAAACCTCGCTGGGTTCTTATCACACCAATTGTACGACACCACCTGGTTTTAGGGATGTTAAAATCAGTCTTTGAATCAGTGAAACTCAGGAATATTTCCAGATTCCGATGGAGATGCGGCATGGCCAAAGTGCCCGGGAGACTGGACTCCTATCCCCCGTTCTTTCCTCGTAAGGCCCCATTTCCCCCCTCGGCACCCACAACAGACACACCGGGGGGCCCTGCCTCTGGGCTCACCTCCATGACCTCCTGCTTTCAAGAGACAAGGAGACAAACGTGTCCTGAGTACCAGGCACTTTCACACGCCTTATCACGTGTAACCCTGAAAGGCAGGGTGGCTGCTAGCAAGGCACCTCTGTGAGAAAAGGAAAAAGGCACCCTTTCCTTAAGACACTAGTTCCCCCTGTCAGAAAGTGGTCAAATACACTGATTTTGTCAGAACAAGATACTACCATTTGCAGAAAACTGTCATATACAACTGAATATACAAATCTATGATGTGAAATGGTCCCCTTAGAGGCGGTACCCTTGTGCAGTGTGCGACCTGCACAGCTGTACACAGTGGCCCTAATGAGTCAGCCACGAAGATACTATTATCCCATGTTACAGATGAAGAAGCTATAACTTGCCTAAGAGGATCGAGTTCAGGCCTATATGGTTTCAAAGCCACCTGGTCAACTCTCAGGGGACTTAAAAATCAGGTAGAAACACAGGTTGTATTCATGCATGTGTGCAGCGGTGGGGATGTCTATACAGGAACATACTAAACACATGCCACCAGAGGGCATGGGGAGGACGCAGAAACCCCGTGGCTGAGGCACCTGGGGTAGGATTCTCGGGGGAGGGAAGCTGAACGGATCCAGGAGGCGAGGAGAGCGACAAGCAGAACAGGGGAGAGCCTCAACCCCGGGGAGCCTCGAGTGTGTAGAGGTGGGGACAATGTCAAGGTCGGGGGGCAGCAAGGCCTGGTCCTCGGAACACCCACCACGGGAGCCTGCCCGAGAAAGGCAAGGGCACCCAGCCTCCAGAGCAGGAGGCCCATCAAGAGGGCCAGGGACGGGGCACGGCACACAGGAAGCTGGCCCCATCGGGAAGTCCCCAGTCCCGCGGATGCAGGCTGAGAAGCTGAATCTGTATTTGAAATCTGTGGATTTTTAAATGCTGGCAACTAAATGAGATTTTCCTGGAAAAAAAAAAAAAAAACAACCTGTGCAGGCCAAACAAATCAAGTCTTCAGGTTACACCTATCCTGAGAGCTGCCAATTTGCAACTTCTGAGAAAAGGTTTTCCACCTGGGTGACTAGGACCACTGTTAAGTGGCAGGAGGAACCTGGTCTGAAGAAACAGAGAGACAGACAGATGGACAGACACAGAGAGAGCTGAGGACCCAGACCCTTTCCCCACCCCTCTGGCTCCCCAGCACCCAGCAAAGCACCGGGCTCTGGGTCGGCGGATTCTGAATGCTACTTATTTCCTATTTCATAGTCTCTGAGTTTTTCAGATCTTCCACAATGATGCTGACGTGTAATCCAAGAAAAAATTAAGATTAAAAAAATGTGCACTGACATTAGAAATAGAGGCACAGTAAGTGACAAAATAAGGTCTCCCTCTTGGGGGAGAAAGACACTGATCCCCAGACACCCTGGGCCCCAGACAGTCTGACAGGCTCCGGGCCAAACACCAGCTGAGGAAAGACAGCAGGGCCACAGCTGCCGACACTCGGCAGAGATGCAAACTCTGGTCACAGACAAAACGTGTCTCCCAGCTGATGGTGTTCTGATATTCCTCCCTGAGGCTGATTAGACATTTGTGTGTGTGGGTGAGCTGGGGGGGACATCAAACCTTACGCCTGTCCCTGTCGTTCTCTCGTAAGGATATATTAGGGTGACACCAAAAGTGCATAGTGTTTAGGTGACAAAAAAGAAGGAAAAAAGAAAAGCTGACAGATTTAGAATCGATGAGGAAAAGGCATTCTTTTTTTTTTTTTTTTTTTTGCGGTACGGGGGCCTCTCACTGTTCTGGCCTCTTCCATTGCGGAGCACAGGCTCCGGACGCGCAGACTCAGCGGCCATGGCTCACGGGCCCAGCCGCTCCGCGGCACGTGGGATCTTCCCGGACCGGGGCACGAACCCGTGTCCCCTACATCGGCAGGCGGACTCTCAACCACTGCGCCACCAGGGAAGCCCCGGAAAAGGCATTCTTGACACAAGAGTTATACTTGCTATAAGAATATACCTGGTAGGTGAGGACGGCCAAGCCTCGAAGTGCCCAAGTCCAGAGCTTGAACGCGTGGGCCAGGTGAGCCGGCGCCCAGGTGCACAGAGGGCCCAGGTACACAGAAGGCCTAGGATTAGGGGAGGCCAGGCATGGAAAGGTATGGGAGCTCCCAGAGCTGGGTGTCCTCAGAGAGTTCCCACGTGTCGGCCATGGGAGGGGGGGCATGAAGACAGCATGGCCCGAAGCGGCACCCCCGGCCTCCCTGCCCACCCCAGCTGCAGAATACCATTAGACTGCCTGCTCTGTTCACAAAGATCTTCATGTCAGTGACCGCACTTGATCCTCCCCGCTATCCTGTGAAGTAACCAAGTAGACGGTGCCACGACCACCAGCACCACCACCACCAACAACAACATCATCACTACCACTATCATCACCACCACCAGCACCACCACCACCACCATGACCATTAGCATTGCTATCATCGTCGTCCCCATTTACAATGGAGAGAGCTATAGGGCTCAGAGAAGTTAGCGAGATGCCAAGGACCCCCGGGCAGACAACACACAAAGTCAAAACCTGACCAAGACCTTCCAAGTTGACCTCCGTATCTGCCCACCCACGTGGGTCCAGCGCTGCTCCAGGAGGGAGTACTGAAGTGGGGCCCTGGGAGGGACACAACGAGCCTTGGGCCCCACTCTGCACCCTGCCTCGTGGCTAGAGAGACATTCCGAACGATTCGTTACAACTAAGCGTAGCTACACCAAAAAGGGGACTCTACCCTCTGTGTGTGTATTATAATTTACAACGGGCCCTCACTTCAGGGAGCCGTAAGCTGGAAAATGAGAGTGCCAGGTGCAGGGCCACCAGCCCACCCGGAACACATAGTTAGTATGCGTGCCCCTGCACGGCCTGGCAAGAGATCCAGAACTAGGGACAGAGAACCGCCACATACAGGGCATCAGCTTTTCTCGGCCAAAAAAAAAAAAAAGGGTACCAACACACACAGTAAACCCAGGGCCTTCGGGCAAGAGTGGGCGCCATACGTGTGCCAGCAGCACCCCCTGGTGGCCAGTCTGAGCACTACACCCTCCATTCCCAGGATGAAGCCATTCCCAAGACTGAGCAGACAGACCCTAACGAAATCCGGCTACCGTTCCCCGAGGCCTAACGCTGCGATGCGATGCGGTGCTTTGCCCGCCACCCACTTAATCTTCACATTAATCCAGTGAGGGAGGGGCTGCTATCCCCATTTGCAAATGAGTAAACTGAGCCCAGGGAGGGGACTGCAAGGTCACAGAGCAGGTGAGCACACAGCAGAAGCACAGCCCAAGCCTGCCTGATGCCTGTCCTAAATGACAAGTCACCTCTTGATGCACAAAAGGGGTCGACTTCTCTGCACTAAGTCAGGCCGGGTTTCCCCTGGCGGGGCTGGGGCCGGGGGCTTCTGCCCCAGTGCCGTTTGGTCTCACAGTGAATTCAGTCTGTGAACATTCACAGAGCTGTTCGTCTCTTCGATACACACCTTTCTATGTGTACGTTATACATCAATTTTTAAAAACTTAAACAGCAAATTTTTAAGGGAAAGATACAGGGGGAAAAGGGGATTCTGATTCACAAGTGAATCTCTTCTTTAAAATGACAAAGTGAGGTGAGAAGCCCAGACCTGGCCGTGAACACACCTTGGCCATGTGTTCTTGGCCTCCCTCCTGAGCTTCCGCTTCTACATCTGCTGGGGCTGCAGAAGGACTGCAGGACACTCCCAGCCCGGTGACCGACACCTCTGAGGCACCGTCTCACGTAAAGCCACAGAAGGGCACCTGTCTGGGTCAGGACCTGGGTCCCCAGCCCCTAACCAGCCCCAGCTCCCCACCTCCAGTGAGCTGGAGTCTGCGTTAAGTCTCTGAACCTCTCCAGGCCCCAGTGGGAAGTGGCCTTCACATGGTTTAAAGCGGAACCTGGTCTCTGAGCCTCACCCAGAGGCTAATTTACAGGGAGACAGACAGAGCCGCCTGGACAGAAGCCAGTGTGTGCAGACGGCTCCAGCCTCCCCCCCATGGCCTGGAGGGGCCCGTTATGCACCTGCCCTCCCGCCTGCTACCCCACTCATGGATCACCTCCAAGGTGCCCTCCCAGCTCTGAGGTTCAGTGAGCTGAAGTTCCAATAAATGCACAGCCTAATTTGTGGTGTTATTACCATGCAGCTCATGGCTGATGAGCATGCCTTCTACAGCTCGCAAAGTTAACGTTCCTATTAAATGCAAAGGAGAAAGCCCATGGGTGTTCCTTTGTTGAAACAGGATTAGCAAAATAAAATGAGAAAGGCTCAGCAACAGCTATAATTAAGGCTGGGCCAACAGTTGCATTATAATTTTATGCATACGCATTTCTTCCATGTTGAAACTTGACATAATTTTTCTAAGTTATTTTTAAGCACTCTCAAAGTGAGAGCCCCAGGCAGTAGAGTCTACTACTCACATTTAACATAATCATAGCTGAAGAGCAGCCCCAGGGCCCTTTCCTTCGGAAAGCACAACAAATAATTTTATGTAAACAGAAACTGCACCCCCATCACCCAGTTGTCTAAGTGGCAGCACCGTCCCGCCCCAGCAGATGTGTGGGAAGCTCTGAGGATGTGGGGGCCCCCGTGAACGCTTCTGACACCGCAGCTCCCCTTGTGCAAATCACCGAGGCGGCCCCAGAACTCTTGACGCCATGCCTCCAAAGCGACCGAGTCTCCGGGACCGTTTCCATGGGAAAAACAAAATGTGCAAAATCCTCTCCCGTTTTGCGACGTATTTTAGGGGGACTGCGATGCCCAGGGCTGCCGCATCACCAGGCCTCTGAGTTTCCGGTTTGGGGTTTTTGCTGTTCTAGTTTATTTTGGTTCCTTTCTGTGGTGGAGGCACCATTAGTCCTAACTTCAGAAGGTAAAGGGCATTGCGATGTATTTTAGGGGGACTGCGATGCCCAGGGCTGCCGCATCACCAGGCCTCTGAGTTTCCGGTTTGGGGTTTTTGCTGTTCTAGTTTATTTTGGTTCCTTTCTGTGGTGGAGGCACCATTAGTCCTAACTTCAGAAGGTAAAGGGCTGCCTTGAACCGGCTTCAGCACTGGGCCTCAGGACAGAGGCTCCGGGGTCAAACCCCACCCATGTGGCCACATCTGCCTGGCTGGAGGGACCTCTCCCTTCCCGAGCCCGTAGGTCCTTGGCTGGAAACCTGCAGTGGCAACTGCAGCCGCCCTGCTGACCTCATGAGGACGGTGGAGACAGGGGTCACCATGTGGAGGGATCCTGGGAAAAGGGCTTTGTGGAGTCTGCTCCACATGACGCAGGTGCAGAGCAGAACTGGGAAGAATGGGTGAAAGGGGCTTGTGAACACAACCCACCAGGCAGGTGGACGCGGCTCAGCACGCACACCATTGCTGTACATACTGGGCAAGTTCCTGCAGATGGCAGGCGGGTCCCTGTGCACGGGTCACTGCCTCGCATGGGGAGACGCACACACGTGTGGCTCTCTGCAGAAGCTCTGGGAGGGCAGCCACCATGGCTCAAGAGGCCCAGCGCCCCATCCAGGCCAGTGCTGTCCCACAGAAATAGAACCACCGGGACTTCCCTGGTGGCGCGGTGGCTAAGAATCCCCCTGTCAATGCAGGGGACACAGGTTCGAGCCCCGGTATGGGAAGATCCCACACACCACGGAGCAACTAAGCCCATGCGCCACAACTACTGAGGCTGTGCTCTAGAGCCTGCGAGCCACAACTACTGAGCCTGCGTGCCACAACTACTGAGCCCGCGTGCCACAACTACTGAAGCCCACGTGCCTAGAGCCCCTGCTCCGCAACAAGAGAAGCCACCGCAATGAGAAGCCCGCGCACCGCAACGGAGAGCAGCCCCCACTCGCCGCAACTAGAGAAAGCCCGCGCGCAGCAACAAACACCCAATGCAGCCAAAAATAACAATAAATAAATACATTTAAATTAAAAAACATTTTTTTAAAGAAATAGAACCACTGGTATAATTTCAAGTTTTCAAGCAGCCACGTTAAAATGAAAAGAGACACAAGTAAGACTAAGTTTAATAATGTTGCGTTACCCCAGTGTGTCCAAAACATTATCACTTCACTTGTAATCCATTTTTAAAAGAGAGATGAGAAATTTCACATTCTTTTGATGTTGCTGTCGTACTAAGTATTCAAAATCTGGTGTGTATTTCCCACTTCCAGCACACTGCAGTCTGGAGTAGGACACAGATCCAGTATTCACATTATTTCCAGGACACCTGGCAACTTTTTCACTGCGGATCAGAGAAATGTGGTTTGCAGGTGCCACTCCCTGACAGCCAGCGAGACAGGAGAGGGCCTCCAGCACCCCGAAATCTTTGGGACCCACAGAGTTAGGAAAATGGAGACAAGGAATTAGGAAGCTTAGACCTTGCCGACCAGAGTTACTGTCCACACTGTTGAAAAAGAGGCAGAAGATGAGGACATTTATTACTACCACAGGCTTTAGACGCTGGCTGTCTGCTCCAGGCTCCTGAGGTCATAATCAAAGGAGATAAAATAACAGCCTGGGCAGGAACTGAAGGAAAATGTGGGAAACATGCAAACACAACTTCAAATTTTATTATTTTTTTAATAAGTTTATTTATTTATTATTTATTTTTGGCTGCATTGGGTCTTCGTTGCAGTGCGCGGGCTTCTCACTGCAGTGGCTTCTCTCGTTGCAGAGCACGGGCTCTAGGCGCGCGGGCTTCAGTAGCTGTGTTTCCACAGGCTCAGCAGTTGTGGCTCACGGGCTCTAGAGCGCAGGCTCAGTAGTTGTGGTGCACGGGCTTAGTTGCTCCGCGGCATGTGGGATCTTCCCCGACCAGGGCTCGAACCTGTGTCCCCTGCATTGGCAGGCGGATTGTTAACCACTGCGCCACCAGGGAAGCCCAACTTCAATCAAATTTTAAATACCTGCTTTACTTATCATGAAAGCCTGCCAGTTGTCTCAGTTACAAAGTATTTTGAACTTGCAAATTAATTCAAGAAGAAAGAACTGCCGTCTAATATTCAGACGTGTCTAAGGTCTGTTCAAATTCCAGAACATAGCTTTAAATTTAAGCAAGAGCCACAGGGAAAAGAAGAATTTTCCAAACCCCACCAGCCACCCAGCTCCAGCCTACCAGAATGATCTGGTCCATTCTTCCTGGTAACCAATATATGAAGTAAACATTAGGTGTGTTCTCCACATACCTGGGCTATTCGGTTTTTCACTAGGGAAAAAAGTGGTTTTTTACTTAGTCTCACAATTCAACATTTAATGAATGCCTAATATATACCACATACTATGTATGCGAAGCACATTTAGAAATGAGTAAGACACAAACTCCAGAAACATAAACAAATAATGCCATGTTGCTCGTGAAAACAATTTAAAGTGACCGTGGTTTTATTCGTGGCCCAAATTCATAGACTGCTGCCTTGGAAAGGACAGAGAGTCCAGACTTGCAGCCAGTGCCCGACCTGCCCCTCACCGGTTTGGACAGCTACCACTCTTTTTACAGGGCAGGGACCTTTAGAAGGTCAGGCAGCCTGTCCTCCTCCCTGACTCGGCTCGTGCAGCCTTAAGGTGACCCTGGCGAGGCCAGCTCCTCCCACTGCATCTGACCAAGCCAGCGGCGGCCCCTGGACCTCCTCCCCTGCAGGTCCAGCATCCCGGTCTCAGCCATGCCTTGCCATACCTGACGGGTCCCGCTGCTGGGACAGCGCCTACACGGTGGCCAGGCCAGTCCCCACGTGCAGCCGCCCCCTCTGCAGGCACAGCTGTCTCCTAGGCTATCTCCACTTCCGCAGGGCCTTTCCCATGCATGTCCCCTAGGGGGCGATAAAGCGCAAAGGAGAACTCCGGCCTC
Organism: Neophocaena asiaeorientalis asiaeorientalis; assembly: GCF_003031525.2. Classification (NCBI taxonomy): domain Eukaryota; kingdom Metazoa; phylum Chordata; class Mammalia; order Artiodactyla; family Phocoenidae; genus Neophocaena; species Neophocaena asiaeorientalis. The sequence continues at coordinate 16,593,337 of NW_020172779.1, forward strand.
AGGAAGCTAGTCCAGAGCTGCCTGAAATTCTGCAAAGTGGAGAGTGCTTTCTGCTTATCAAACTTTTTTTTTTTTTTAAATCCAGAACCTCATGCTTCAAGTTTCAGCTCCAACCTCAGGTTGTCAGAGAGGCTTTTCTTAAATCCCCTTCAATATAAATTAGGTCCCCATTATTTTCTCTTGCCCAATCCCCCCCCATCCTCCGCTTTGAAGCAATTACCGCAATCTGTAATCATGTATTTAACGATGTATTTATTTGTCTAACATGTTCCTCCTAAAAGACTGTAAACTCCAAAAATATCAATATCATTTAATTCAAAATACAGTTAAAAGCTTAAAGAGATCAATGTTTAAGGTTAACAAATGCTGCATTTCCTTTGTCGTGAGGACTAAAGCATTTCCAGAACGTTCACATAAGAACCCCCGAGGCTAAGGTTAACCAAGGCAGTCAACTCACACTTCCCAGAGAAACAGACAAAACTAAGGGCTGGGGAAGAAAGAGTGGCTCAGGGTGGGTCAGCCACCGGCCAACCCACATCCCGGTAAAACCAAAACTTCTCCGGTCCTCTGACTCCTGCCCAGCGACGGGTTAGGGCTGCCCCATGGCCGTCCTGGGGCAGGGCTGCACAGAACTTCGGCTCCAGGGGCCTCTTCAGAGTGGAGGGAAGGGCCTCAGTCCCCAGGAAGGGTCTCTCTGAGGCGCTTCCAGTAACCCGGCAAGCCCTGCACCAACTCAGAAATAAAAACAGGGAGCAGAATTCAAAAGCTCTTCTCTCTACCACTGCAGGAGGGAATAGAGAATAATGGACCACAGCTGTGTGTATGGAGCCTGGAAAGTTTCATATCCCTGTGCCTGTTTGGTTCATCACTGCTCTTTCCCTGAAACCAAACACAGATGAATGCTGGCTGGTCTCTAAGCTAAAATCCACTCGATCACCAGTCCTATGGGTTTTTACTCTGGTCCATTTCTCTAAATCTGCCCCAAACCTCCACTCCCACACGCACTGCTGTGGGGTGAGTGTCATCATCCCTGGGATGCACCGTAATAGCACCTGATGCTGGGTCTTGCTCCTGCCTGCATCTCTGCCCCTCTAAAATATGTCCTCCTATTTATTCTTCATAACTTCAGAAATTACGAGAAAGCTACAGTAATTCACAGTGCAGTGCTGATGAAGGATAAACAAATAGACCAATGGAATAGACCAGAGAGCTCAGAAATGGACCCCCATGTAATTTTCAACAAAGGATCACAGTAACTAAGTGGCTGGGCTAGGTGCACCGCACCCCCTCAAGCCTTCAACTCTCAGGGCTTACTTCCATCATAGTCTCTGGCACCATCTCCTAAAGGATCAGTTCCACTGCTAGGACTGTGTGAGATCCTCAGGAGGAAACAGCGAATCATAACTGACTGCATTCTCACTTCCCGGCACAAACTTTGGCACAAACATTTGGGTGAACCAAGGAATCTGCTTGGAAGAAAAAAAAAAGGAAGAAAGAAGAAAGGAAGGAAGGATGGGAAGGGGGAAGGGAGGGAGGAAGGGAGAATCCTAAGGGGCAGAGAAGTGGTGGTGGCCCCAGAAGAAGAGGCCTGCTGGCAGAGATGGGAAAAAAATATCTAACAGAAAGAAGAAAGCCAGCTAGGGCCCTACAAGGAGGCTTGGGGCTGACTTACAAGGTCCTCCAGGTTGCCAGGACCTCCAAGACCCTCCTTTTCCAGAATGCGGCTCCCAAAGCCCCCCTGCTCCTTGGCTCCAGACGCAGTGGCTGATTTGGTCCCCTCCTCCCCCTACACCAGCAAGGCCAGCAGCTGCCTCTTAAGTCCGGTCCCCACCCTTCCCATCCTGCCTCGGCCCAGACCCAACTGGGGCACAAACGTGCCAGATTCCAGAGTTCAAAAATTTGCGGCTCCATTTGTTACATGATTTAAAAGAAGAAAAATCTGTTACCCAAGTTAAAATCCTTTTTCTATTAACATGCCAAGCATAATCTGTTTATAAGCATATAATGATATATTTTATGTTCCTTGAAAAAAAAGACGTAACTTCAAACCTACAATAGCTGTTTAATATGACAATTTGTTTCACCCCCAGATTATTTTTCTTTCTTTTAAAAAGAAATCAATCAGTGGGAATTCCCTGGCAGTCCAGTGGTTAGGACTCAGTGCTTTCACTACGGGGGCCCAGGTTCAGTCCCTTGTCAGGGAACCAAGATCCTGCAAGCTGCACAGTGCAGCAATAAAAAAATAAATAATAATAAAAAATTTTAACCAATCAAAGTCTATCACATTTTCCAACCACAACTGTTTTCAAGGAGCAAGTAGATCTCAATGCACTAAGCTGCACAGCAGAGAGACTGGGGTCTCGGTGAAAGGGATAAACAGCAGTGCCCACAGCATCTGCAGTGCCCCATAACCCAGGTAGTGGGCAGGACCATGTCTCCTGCAGATGAAGCGGTGGGTTCCACGAGTTATGTGACTCCCTCAGGTCAGGAATCTGGTGAGTAGCAGATCTCTGGCCCCAGAGCACGTGTTCATTCCACCCTCCAGACTGTTCCAGCCCTTAAAGTTGACACCTGCCCTTGAGAAATGGCAAATACAGTGAAAGTTTAAATTTGGTCCCCTCCTCCCCCTACACCAGCAAGGCCAGCAGCTGCCTCTTAAGTCCGGTCCCCACCCTTCCCATCCTGCCTCGGCCCAGACCCAACTGGGGCACAAACGTGCCAGATTCCAGAGTTCAAAAATTTGCGGCTCCATTTGTTACATGATTTAAAAGAAGAAAAATCTGTTACCCAAGTTAAAATCCTTTTTCTATTAACATGCCAAGCATAATCTGTTTATAAGCATATAATGATATATTTTATGTTCCTTGAAAAAAAAGACGTAACTTCAAACCTACAATAGCTGTTTAATATGACAATTTGTTTCACCCCCAGATTATTTTTCTTTCCTTTAAAAAGAAATCAATCAGTGGGAATTCCCTGGCAGTCCAGTGGTTAGGACTCAGTGCTTTCACTACGGGGGCCCAGGTTCAGTCCCTTGTCAGGGAACCAAGATCCTGCAAGCTGCACAGTGCAGCAATAAAAAAATAAATAATAATAAAAAATTTTAACCAATCAAAGTCTATCACATTTTCCAACCACAACTGTTTTCAAGGAGCAAGTAGATCTCAATGCACTAAGCTGCACAGCAGAGAGACTGGGGTCTCGGTGAAAGGGATAAACAGCAGTGCCCACAGCATCTGCAGTGCCCCATAACCCAGGTAGTGGGCAGGACCATGTCTCCTGCAGATGAAGCGGTGGGTTCCACGAGTTATGTGACTCCCTCAGGTCAGGAATCTGGTGAGTAGCAGATCTCTGGCCCCAGAGCACGTGTTCATTCCACCCTCCAGACTGTTCCAGCCCTTAAAGTTGACACCTGCCCTTGAGAAATGGCAAATACAGTGAAAGTTTAACAGAATAAACAGCTGCTAACAAAGAGAAAACAACTCTAGGCTAAATCCCTTCTACATAATTAAATCAGCCCCTCTTGCTGGGGAGGTTTTCAGAAGCAGCATGTACGAAACTATCTACAAAGGAAATGCAATTAAGGAGAGTCTTTTTAATATACCCAATTCTTGACTGCCCTTGCCCTAGGCAGAAACTTAATTTTACTGAAAGATAGCTGTCATTGAAAAGTTGTTATGTAAATTGTAAAGTAAGGGGAGAAAAGACACAGGAACCATTTTACAAGGTAAATGGGAAACTGGCTGAGAAGGGAGCAGTGCGGTAACAGATCTCCAGTTCACAGCAATGACCATCGTGGCTGGCTTACCATCAAAAAGCTGGACCTTAGAGACCAAATGCGACTCCATCTTATCATTTATTTTACCGGCTCTCCTACGTTAACCCAACAACCAAGCAAAACAGGAGACTCTTTTCAGGAATTAGCTGACCGCAAGTTAACAGCAACGTATTTTAAAACATGATTTTTGGTCACTGATTACACAGCTGAAAATTGAAGGAAACTACAACAAGTGCCAGGTTTAAGAAAAAAAAAACTGTTAAGTAAACTCCAGAAGAGGAGAGGTGGGCAGTGCATGTCGTGTATCATCAGCAGTAGTCCAATGTCTTGGGAGAGGGAAGGCACCAAACAGAGCAGAGAGTGTAATAGTGAAGAACAAATCTGACTCCATACTGGATCTGGTTTTTTTTTCCTTTAAACTTTGTATTCTATTGCTTTTGCTACAAGTTAAGAATGTTGCCTAAAATATACAGGTTAGCCCATTCTCAAGGCTCTGACTTTTAAAGGTACAACACTTCTCCATTCACACAAAGATAAAAAGTCGCGACACACAGGATACCATTTGTCTTGGAGGTTTATAGGAACACTGTGACCAGACCTAGGTGCACAGCTGCGAGAACAGCAGATTCCGGCACCAAGAACTTCGCAGCAACCAACCAAACGCCCTCCACTTTTGGTATAAAAGAAGGCTTAATTCTAACTCAGGTAAGATGGTTCTTTGGGACACTAGTCCACCATCTTCTCAGTCTGCTGGCTTTCCAAATAAAGTCACCATTCCTTGCCCAAAAAACTCATCTCTCGATTTATTGACCTGTCGTGCGGCAAACAGTACGAGCTTGGACTCGTAACATCATCACTGTCAGAAAGAATGCCTGGCATAGTTCAGGGCTTCTGACCCACCACTCCGGTTCTGGGTCTTCTCCATCACTACACACACACACACACACACACACTCACTTACAGTAATCTGACACAACAATGGGATGAGGGCAGGACCAAGGGTCAAAGGACTCTTTACCATCCCTACCTGGCATGTCGAGAGGAGTGTCATGCAAAGCTGTTGGCTTGAACTGAAGAAGCCAAGAAAAGTGCCCCCGGGGTTTGGGCACCGAACACCCAGCAAACGTAAGCTCTAGGTGTCTTCTGCAGCCCTCAGCATGCAGGACACTCAGTATAGCTGCTTTGGTATGAACCCGTAGGCTCAGAAGATGAAGCTGGAGGGGCAGTTGTGGAGGGTAAGCCCTGCGACACTAAGCTTATATTCCCGAAGTCACTGGGCTCTGCCAGGGAACCAGGCTGGAAGGGGGCAGGAGTGGGTCAGATAGTTCATTCATTCTTCCATTCAATAAAGGCACCCTGGGCACCCACTCGGGGCCAGGCACTGATCCAGGGGTTGGAAGTACAAGCCAGGCAGGCACCCAGAAGTTTGGATTTCATTCCAAGTCAGAGGAAGTTGATTTTTAAAGCCTCAGCTCTGCCATTTCTAAACTGTATGAAGTTGACCTCTCTGAACTTTTGTTCCTCGTCAGTAAATGACACACAAATTAGAGGTGTCGGGAAAACTGAGTAGCAAAAAGCATGAGGTCAGTGCCCCAGTGTGGATGCTTACTGTTAATTACACAGAAAGGAGCCCCAAGGTCAACGTTTAAGGGCTTTGACCAGGTGTTCAGTGGAAGATCCATCGCGGTCCTGCATCCAGCCAGCAGAAAGGCCGCGTCGCCCAAGAAGCCAGGGACGGCTCCCTGGAGGAGGTGCCATGTCATCTTAACTTTAAAGGGTGAGGAACAAGGGCCCACAGAGCTAGGCGGCAGGTAGAGGCTAAATTACAATTTATCGGGCTTCCCTGGTGGCGCAATGGTTAAAAATCCGCCTGCCAATGCAGGGAACAAGGGTTCGAGCCCTGGTCCGGGAAGATCTCACATGCCCCGGAACAACTAAGCCCGTATGCCACAACTACTAGACCTGCGCTCTGGAGCCTGCGAGCCACAACTACTGAAGCCCGCGCACCTAGAGCCTGTGCTCCGCAACAAGAGAAGCCACCGCAATGAGGAGCCCGCGCACCGCAACGAAGAGTGGCCCCCGCTCACCGCAACTAGAGAAAGCCCGCTCACAGTAATGAAGACCCAACGCAGCCAAAATAAATAAATTTATAAATAAATAAATCACAATTTATCACAGGGTATTACTGGGTTACCAGCAGTAACCAGCTAATCCCTGGTGTTTATGGCTCCCTCTACAGGACACAAAGAAACTTTCCTTCAGCAGCTCGGTGGAACCCTTTCCCTTCAAAACATCCTGGCAAGGTACACGGGTCTAAAGGAACTATCCATTTCACAGAGGAGGAAACTGAGGCCAGGCAACAAGGAGGCCGAGCCAAGGCCCACGCGGCCACCGAGTCGGCAGCATCGGATTCGAACCTCCCGCCCGCCAGGACGCCTGCGCTGGGTCGCTAGCGCGCGCCCCGACCCCTCCCGTTGCCCCGGAAACGGGCCCGCACGCGCGAGCGCACTGCTTTCGCTTGCTCGTTCTTCCGCTAGCACCCTCGTTACTTTTTTTTTTAATAAAAACCCAAGGCGGCGGGATACTGCCAGCGATTTAACGTGCCGTCGAAGGACGCCGCTACGTCCGCTCTCCGCCCTGGGCCGCGGATCCCTCCGCCGCCCAGCGGCCTGCGCGCTTCTACCCGACTCCAAGCTCGAAACGGCTTCCCGCGCGCCGCGCCGCGCCCCACCCCCACCTCATCCCCACCCCAACCCCCAGCCCGGCTCACCTGCCGCCCGCGTCTCCATGGCAACGCCCCCACCGCGGAGGAAAAAAAAGCCTCGGGCTCTTCTGGGCCCCCTCCCGCGCCGACCGAGAAGGCGGGGCGCTCCGCTGATGCTTCGCTTTTTATTTTTATTTTTTTAAGAAAAGAGCCGGCGCGGTTATGGCGAATCTGCGGCATCCAACATGGCGGATGGAGTCTTCGCCCTCCTCTTCCCGGGGCGCTGACGACGGCGTCGCGGACGTCAGGCTTGGATGACCCTCCCCCAGCGGCGAGAGCGGCCGGGCTGGGCCGGGCTACTGCGCATGCTCGGCTCCGGCGGTCGCGCTTTGTGTCCCGCTCCGCAGATTCCGTAGCTCCGGGTTTTGACCCTCTCCTGGGAAGGGGCTAACGAGAGGCGTGGAACGCAGATTGGAGGATTGGCAGTCTTCACAGTGCTGCCAGAGCCAGCATCTACCTGCCGGCCCATCCTTGGACCCACCCCTGCACTCCACCGGGCTGTACGAGGTTAAGGCAGCGCTGCGGTCCCAGTTTCCAGCGATTTAACTTTTCTTGGCTTTAGTTTACTAATTTGTCAATCGGGGCGGTAACAGCCTGCCTCCCTCTCAAAGGTTGCAGTGTTTCCTGAAGTGGGATGCTTTCCGCTAGGAGTACCCGACTTGATTTAGTCTTCCAGACTGAATTAAACAACTGGAACCGCCTCGACAGAATGACTGCCTTCTCTCTGTCCTCCGGTCTTGCAGAAAGTCTCAGTTGGGTGTGAGCACGCCTCCCTAACCCTTGCTCGTCTCCCTGAATCTGGTTCACAGTCTTCTTTCTGCAGGCAACAGTATCTGGTTGAGATGTAATGACCTCGTCTTCCTTTTGGTCTACCACTTCCTTCAGATCTCTGCTCAAATGATATCTCCTGGTGGGCCCTCCCAGACAACCCCATCCAAAGTAACCCTCCTAAGTCACTTTCTGTTTTCTCCCTAGTATCAATTACTGCCTGACATTAATTTATCTCCATCTCGTCTTTGTCGCCCCTTTGGTCCCAGAATCTAGAACAGCCTGACAGTAATTTATTGAATAAATTGAGTTCCTGTTGCCTGTATTTTTAAGGTTAGCTTCTGTTTTAACAATGTTTTTCATTTATGGTAGTAATGTATAAAGTTTTCTTTTTAAACCCAACTTATATTTTTAAAAATTGGTCAACTTAAAGTGGTGCAGGACCTTCCTGGTGTTCCAGTGGTTAAGACTCAGTGCTCCCAGAACTTCCTTGGTGCGCAGTGGTTAAGAATCCGCCTGCCAATGCAGGGGACACGGGTTCAAGCCCTGGAGCGGGAAGATCCCACATGCCGCGGAGCAACTAAGCCCGTGAGCCACAACTGCTGAGCCCGCGTGCCGCAACTACTGAAGCCCTTGTGCCTAGAGCCCGTGCTCCACAACGAGAAGCTACCGCAATGAGAAGCCCACACACTGCAACAAAGAGTAGCCTCCACTTGATGCAACTAGAGAAAGCCCACACGCAGTAACGAAGCTCCAGTGCAACCAAAAATAAATAAATTTAAAAATTAAAAAATACTATTTAAAAAAGTATTAAAAAAAAAAAAAAAGACTTCATGCTTCCAATGCAGGGGGTGTGGGTTCGCTCCCTGGTCAGGGAGCTAAGATCCCACATGTTGCGTAGCATGGCCAATAAATTAAAAAAAGAAAAAAATGGTGCATGTGGTACAGAGACAAGGCCCCCAAAAATGTAAAAGTGAACTTCAAGTGAGAAATTTGGGAAATACTAATTTATTTTTATGGTTCTCTTGAAGTGCTAATCTGCGCCTGTTGTCTTTTCCTAGAATAGCTTTCCCTCTATTGCTGCTCGACTTGAGAAATTGTCCTTCAGTTCATGCCTGTGTGTTCCACACTCCCACTCACACCTCTCTTTACCCTCCCCACACCCGTTGCGTTTATCTGTTTGCTCAGCCCCCTCCCCATAAGCTAGACCATGAACTTCATGAGCACAGATTTTTTTATCCTTGTTTCCCAGCTCCTACTGCACAGAAGTAAGTGTCACTCGGTGAGCACATTTGTTCCCATTGTCACTTGTTTTCCAGTTAGTAAAACTCCCATGAACACTGAGCTTTAGGATGACGCTCTGATTTCTCATGAATATTCTGCCTTGCTCCTTAATCCTGTTCTTGGGAAATAAAGTCATTATAAGACCCCAAATTTACCCAGTCCATTAAATATATGTTCAGGGATATATCCTCCCCCAACCCCTTTGTTTCATCCTCACAACAACTGGAGGGCTAAATTGGACAGATCTGATTATCGTGCTTTCCTTGAAGAGAAAAGGAATGTTCAGAGAGGTTAGGTGGCTTTCTGAGATCACACAGCAAGCCAGTGAAATCCCAGCTGTGGAACTGGACTTTCCATGCCCAACATTCTCCCCACATGGCCATCTGGGATGGGCCCACAGTACCCACTACACCCCCAAAAGGGCCAATTTCAAGGCAATCATAGGGTTATTGCCACCCACCACATCCTACATCTCAAGACAGATGTCGAGGTGGAGCTCATCACAGTCCTTCATTTGCGAATGAACTGCTCAAGAAGCTGCACTGATGAACTTTCCTCTTCAGAACGATAAATATTTGCAATAACCACTATGTTGCTGTGAATCGATTTCTGTCAGGGAATTAGAGCTGTTCTGAGTTGCTGACAGTACTGGTTTTGTGCTGGGTTGCCTTTCTGGCAACAGCCATTTAAATGTTAGTTATTGATTAGCAGACGGATTGCTCCCGGATGTTGTGACCAAAATGAATTTTGGAAATGAAGCAATTTAAAGTTTGTCTCAAAAACCCAATTGCCTCAGAATATTAATAAAGTCAAATTAAAAAAAAAAAGAAATTGTGGATTATGAATGACCGTCCCGGGTTAATGATTTGGCCAGTTATGATTTTCTCCGTATTTCTCATGGCATTTTCTTCCTTCTCTATTCAAAGAAGAATCACTGAGCACCTATCATAACTGAAAACTGGCCTGGCCACGGGCATACAGAAATGATGAAGAGCCAGTCGCTTTCTATGGGACCAGATCTGCAAATGGAGAGAAGAGTCCACCCGTGGCTTTGCTGAGTGATTTGCACATTTTCAGTCAGCAAAAACCTTTATTCTTTCCATTTGCATACTATCCCCAAATGCCTTCAATTAATGAAGGCGCATTAGTGGAATTAAATATAAATTCCTCAAAATTGTATTATTAATGGCATCCTGCTTCAACGACAGTTCCTAGAGGAGATGAGCTTCCCAGCTGGCCCTCTGGTGTCCATCAGCCTCTCAAGGCTAGCACGGGAGTGAATTTGTGCGAGAAATGTATCACCATGAAATGGCATTTGGTTATATAATAATAAATTAACATAATTGAATATATTTGTGTCAATAATTTTATAGTTATGTCTAATAGGTATATGACAAATGAGCATTTACAGGAAAAGAGAAAAATTCAGATATAAAATTTTATAAGATGTTTTCTTGAAAGCAGGTTCTGATAAAGTATACATACGAGTGACCTCAAAATAATGGACCTTGAGGCACATAGAAGTTGATAAAATCAGAGGTTGGGATAATTACAGTCTGAGTGAAGTGTTAAAATCTGAATAGGCACGTTATAGAGAAAAATCTGTTTAAAACTATAAAAGAAGAGGTGGTAATAGTAGAATGATTTGAGCAATTTGAGAACATAATTATGACCTTAGGAAGCAACATCCTCTCTATTTCTTCCTTTTCAGTGGCCATGGCGTGCCATCTCATCACCAGCACGCACATATTGTACCCTCAGCACACACACATTGATCTCAATAGCATTTTTCGTTAGCGGTATCCAGGGCTCCTTCAAAGAACCTGAGTCCACGTCTGGAAGCAGGGGAAAGTCAGAATGGCCTGAGACAACTTGCTCTCGCCAGAAAAGCAGGCTGCTGTCAGAAGTGCTGGGCTATTGCTGAAAGGACAAAGGAGTTGACTGAAAAGGAAACGGGGTCCCTCTGGTCAGGTTGTGACAACTTGGATATAACAAAGAATAGCTGGGTCTACAGTTGTCTATTTACCAGAACAAGTTGAATCTGTGAAAAGCCATGAGTCCTTAACGATCAAAAAGGAAAAGTTAGGGACTTCCCTGGTGGCGCAGTGGTTAAGAATCCGCCTGCCAGTGCAGGGGACATGGATTGGAGCCCTGTTCCGGGAAGACCCCACGTGCTGCGGATTAACTAAGCCCATGCCCCACAACTACTGAGCCTGTGCACTAGAGCCTGCGGGCCACAACTACTGAAGCCCATGAGCCTAGAGCCGGTGCTCCATAACAAGAGAAGCCACCGCAATGAGAAGCCTGCACACCACAAAGAAGAGTAGCCCCCCGCACTGCAACCAGAGAAAGCCTGAGCGCAGCAACAAAGACCCAACGCAGCCAAAAATAAATAAATAAATTGATTTTTTTTAAAAAAAAGGAAAAGTTAATATGTGTAATGACAAAGCTAGTTATAACTCACAGAAAGGCTAAAAGCAGTGTGTTTTAGTAAGTAGGTAAGTTCAGCATAATATGGGAATCTGTTCCTTACTTGAAGTTCGGTATATCTGTTTATGAAATGGTATATCTATATAAGTTGAGAAGAGCAGATAAGTTTACTGTGAGTCAAATATTTCCAGAAAGAGTAGGAACTGTACCCAAACCAGGAAGGGCAGGTCAAGACCAGTGGTCTCCTAAATAACCAAGGAGAAAGAGCGTTCATAATTGGTATTGCAAGTTAATGGATTGGCCAGATGTCCTAGGAGAATGGCTGATAGATTAAACTGCTCTATGGCCCTGCTAATTATAATGAATGCTAATGAGGCATAATGAAGTTAATTGTAAACTGAGGCCAAACATCATGTACCCAAAATTCAACAGACATAGAAGTGAAGATTGCAAGAACTTGCTAAGTCCTGTTGCCTTAGCAGTTGAACCTGATCTGAGAGAGGGCATCCCAACCAGCAAACGCCTGCTGCCATCTGATTCACCTTGAAGGATTCAGTGGTCCCACTAAGAATCCATCAATCATTGATCCAGAGGCTGTGATTTCCATGCACCTGGGAAGGAGATAATCTTTCTCTTTTGGGTCTGATATTACAATCCTGGAAAAGTACAAAAATATGTTTTATATAGCTAACAAAGAAATTGGTCAAGTCCATAGTTCTGATTTTTACAAATAAGCTTAAGTATGGGTACAGTAAAAACTTTTGTGTTAAGGTGTTTGAAGCATTCAAGAGAAGTTATATTACACTGAAAGTTGTAGTGAAACAGGATAATCTGACTAAGTGTGTAAATGTTTAAGGACATTTGATTCATAAGGTTTTAAGTTTATCAGTTGCATTTAAATAGTTTGCAAAAAAAAGTGAATAGATTTATAAGTACAATAAATATTCTGTAAACCAACCGCAAGCAATAGTAACTGGGCAATGTAAACAAAAAGTGGTGGGGAGGGGTGGCCTTGGATCCCAGCAACAAGGAGGATAAAACAGGAGGACTGGGCTTCCCTGGTGGCGCAGTGGTTGAGAATCCGCCTGCCAGTGCAGGGGACACGAGTTCGATCCCTGGTCCTGGAAGATCCCACATGCTGCAGAGCAACTAAGCCCCGTGCGCTACAACTACTAAGCCTGCGCTCTAGAGCCCACGAGCCACAACTACTGAGGCCGTGTGCTGCAACTATTGAAGCCTGCGTGCCTAGAGCCCGTGCTCTGCAATAGGAGAAGCCACCGCAGTAAGAAGCCCGCGCACCGCAACAAAGAGTAGCCCCCGCTCATCACAACTAGAGAAAGCCCATGCAAAGACCCAACACAGCCAAAAATAAATAAATTTATTTTAAAGAAAAACAAAAACAGGAGGACTACCAGAGCCTAGCAGGGTGCCAGGCCCATCTGGAGACCCAATAAACAGTTATTAAAGGAAGGGAGAGTGTGGAAGGATGGAGGATGGATCAAGGGATGAACGTTGGGGTGAACCTGTGTGTTCCGGTTGAGTGGGGACTGGGACTCTGCTGAGCTTGGCTGGGACCCCTTAGCTGGGGCAGCTCTGCTCCATGTGGCTTCCATCTTCCTCCTGGGACAGCGAGTTAGCCTACGTATGTCCTTTTCATGGTGATGGCAGAAGCCAAAAAGGGCAAGTGGAAATGTCAAGTGCTTTTTCAAGTCTCTTCTACCATCCCATTGACCAAAGCAAGTTACATGGCCAAATTCAGAATCAACAATAAAGGAAATATACTCAGCTTTTTGGTAAGAGAAGATAAATTCCCAGGACAAAGGGTGTTACCACAGGGTAGAGTGAAGAATTGGGACCGTTAATAAAATCTACCATTCGTTCCATAATGAGCCCACAAGAAAATACTCATAAAGTGTACCCAAGAATTTACTTTCTAAACAACCAGCTGACCACATGCTTGGCCGAAAAGAAAAGAGAAGATTCTGTCATTCAAGGTTTGGTATAAAAGGGGGATATCATTTTTACCTTAAGCTTCGATGTAAGATGGATTTGAGTTCAAGTTTGAGTCTGCCATTTGTTGGCTGTGTGACCTTGGACAAGTTATGCTCACTCCATGGCGAACGTCCATTCTTCTGGCCTGCCTTCTCCCAGTGACAGCATCCAGCTTTCCTCTGGGAACTTCCTTGCCCTCATGGAGTAATTTTTTTTATGTCATTATTATTGACAGTATAGTTGACACTAGTGAGCTCTGTGACCCTGAGACATCCATTCCTGAGCCCATCAGTAAAACTGGGGGAGAGTCAGATTAGGTAGCTCCCCGCGCTGGGATCTCATCAGCTCACCATTCCAACACCAGTTAGCCAAGCTGCCAGGCCTCCAATTCTGACCTGCAAGTGAAGGTTTCCTTGCAAACATGAAGCGCTATGATTGTACTTGTATTTAAAAAGATTGTGATTATGAGCAATGCCTGTAAAACTAGACAGCCCGAGTTTGTAATCCTGGTTTCATCCTTACAAACTGGGCAAGTTCTAAAGCTTTCAGTGTCTCAGTTTCCCCATTCATAAAACAAGGGTGATCTTATTCACTGCATGGGCTTAAATTGTGAGGCTTAAATGAATTAACACATGACAGCTAGGTTTTCTTTTTAAAAATTCAAAGCTGTGTTCCTATTAGACTGTGGAATTTAATATCTTGCAAACCTAATTAGTATTTTCATTTTCTCTGTCCTGCCTTCACATTTTGACAGTGTTTGGGTCAGTTAAATTAGGCTGGTCTTGGACTTCCCTGGTGGCACCGTGTTTAAGAATCCGCCTGCCAATGCAGGGGACACAGGTTTGAGCCCTGGTCCGGGAAGATCCCACGTGATGTGGAGCAACTAAGCCTATGCGCCACAACTACTGAGCCCAAGGGCCACAACTATAAAGCCCATGCACCTAGAGCCCATGCTCTGCAACAAGAGAAGCCACCGCAATGAGAAGCCCACGCACCGCAACGAAGAGCAGCCTCCTCTCGCCACAACGAGAGAAAGCCTGCATGCAGCAACGAAGACCCAACATAGCCAAAAATAAATAAATGGATTTTTTAAAAATTAGGCTGGTCTCTGCAAAATTCAAATCTCAGAGGGGGCTGACATCCAGACTTGCTGACCTCTTCTTCCATCCTTACACACCACTGACACTTATGTCAAAAAGAAAGCAGAGAGCAGTCTGGCCTGGGAGTCATTTGCTGCAAACGAATAAATCCTGAGAAGGTTGAGGGTGAAACCTGCATTCCCCCGATGCCTCAGTCTACTGTCCTCCAGTGACCAGGCTCAGGCAAGCACCAACTCCTCCCTCCCCCAGTCACCCTCCAGCCTCTGGTGAAGTTCATCAGTGCCGACATCTCCCCTGATCTCGCCTTCTTAACGTGCACTTGGCACACTTACAGCCTCCCACGGACGATACGGGATCCCCCCGGCACACAATCCACTTTCCCCTCCTGCTTCCTGCTGGAGCCGTGTGTGTGACAGGAGAAACCCAGATCAGTCTTACCGCCATGAGCTCCTTCTGCCACAACTGGAACATCCTGGGCTCTCAGAAACTATGTCAGAAGGAAGAGAAATGGAATGAATAAATGTCTCCATTTGCTACTGTCAGCAGACAAACATTAACAGGAACATTTAGGGGAGGGTGGCCCCTGTTTAGAAATGTGTAGGGGCATCTCTGCAAAGGTTCCCAAGCTAAGGTTTAGCACAGAATGTTGGAGTTAAAATGACTTTAAAGATCTTTGAATCAAACCTCCTTATTTTACAGATGGGTAAACTGAGGTCCAGGATGGTGAGGGCACGCAAACCATATTTTCCAAGTGACTTTAAAGAAGCTGGAAATGTTTAGTGTTCTTTCCCTGGGAGAAGACAGCATCCAGTGGGGACACACGTGTTGATCTTTAAATATCCAAAAGGTGATCCAATGAAGAAGAGCTTCTTAAGAAAACAAAATGTCCAAAGATGAAACAGTTGCCCCCTAGATGCAGTGAGTGCTCTAACCCTGGAGGTGCCCAACCACAAACTGAGAAATAACGTATAGAAAGAGGAGAAGCATCAAAGTGGGAGCAGGGAAAATGGCTAAAATGATAAGGGCAGGAAATACCAGTGCAGAGCGCGTATGGGGCAAGTGGAGCTCCGGACACTGCTCACGGGAGAGGTAACGGCACAACCACTTTGGAAAACTGATGGACGGTTTCTGATAAGGTTAAACTCACCTCTCCCCTATGATCTAACAAATTCACTCCCAGGAACAGACGCAACACAAGTGCGCACGCATGTTTCACCAAAAGACATTTAAGAGATGTTCTTAGCACGTTACTCTTAATAGCCCCAACTCAGAAACTACACAACTGCTCATTAACAGTGAAATGAATAAATAAATGTTAGTATATTCACACAATGGAATACTATATAGAAGTCCCAGAGCTTTCTCTATAAAGGGCCAGATAGTATCTCCAGCTTTGTGGACCTTATGGTCTTCTCAGCTTTTGTCTCTGTAGTGCAGTGCAGAATGCAGCCATAGACATGTACAGAACTTAATTGGCATGGCTATGTTTACAAAAACAAAAACAAAAAACTCCACAACTTTAGTTATGAAAACAGATGGAAGGTTGAATTTGGCCTGCCAGCCGTAGAATGCCAACCCTACAATACAGTAATAAAAATGGACAATCTATAGCCACACCCAACAATATGGATGAATCTCACAAACACAGCGTTGAGCAAAAGAAAGCAGACCCAAGAGCACGTACTGCACGATTCCATCTATATAAGGTACAAACACAGGCAGAGCTACAGTTGAGGGTGTCGGAGGTCAGGATGGTAGTCATGCTCTTGCAGGGTGAGCGACTAGAAGGGGGAGCGAGAAGGTTCTGGGGATACAATTTCCCATCTGGGCCCTCAGTATATAGTGTGTTCAGTTTTTGAAAATTCATCAAGGTGCAGAGTTATGATATGTATATTTTCCTTCTTTCTTTCTTTTCTCTTTTTCTTTTTGTGACGCCGCACAGCTTGTGGGATCTCAGTTCCCTGACCAGGGATTGAACCTGGGCCACGGCAATGAAGGCATCAAATCTCAACCACTAGACCACCAGAGAACTCCCTGATATGTGTACTTTCTGAGTGTATATAAAAAGATGTTCCATTAAAAAAAAGGTTTTCCACGAATTAGAAAAGATACGTGTTAAAAAAAAACAAAAACACATGCACCCTAATGTTCATAGAAGCATTATTTACAATTGCCAAGATATGGAAGCAACCTAAGTGTCCATCAACAGATGAATGGGTACTTCCCCGGTGGCACAGTGGATAAGAATCCACCTGCCAATGCAGGGGACATGGGTTCAACGCCTGGTCTGGGAAGATGCCACATGCCGTGGAGCAACTAAGCCTGCGCGCCACAACTACTGAAGCCCAAGTGCCTAGAGCCCGTGCTCTGCAACAAGAGAAGCCACCGCAATGAGAAGCCCGTGCACCACAACGAAGGGTAGCCCCCGCTCGCCACAACTAGAGAAAGCCTGCAAGCAGCAACGAAGACCCAACGCAGCCAAAAATAAATTAAAAAAAAAAAGGGATGCATGTAGTTAAAAAAAGAAAAACAGAGGAATGAATAAAGAAGATGTGGTGTATATATACAATGGAATTACTCAGCCATTAAAAAGAATGAAATAATGCCAGTTTCAGCAACATGGGTAGAGCTAGAGATCGTCATATGGAGTTAAGTCAGTCAGACAGAGAAAGACAAATATCACTTATATGCAGAATCTAAAAAAAAATTGATACAAATGAACATATTTACAAAACGGAAACAGACTCATAGACTTAAAGAATGAACTTATAGTTACAGGGGTGGGGGGAAGGGTCGGGGGGAGGGATAGATTGGGAGTGTGGGATTGACATGTGCACACTGCTGTATTTGAAATGGATAACCAACCAGGACCTACTGTAGAGCACAGGGAACTCTGCTCAGTATTATGTAACAACCTAAACGGGAAAAGAATTTGAAAAAGAATAGATACATGTATATGTATAACTGAATCACTTTGCTGGACACCTGAAATTAACAAAACATTGTTAACCAACTATACTCCAATAGAAAATAAAAAGTTAAAAAAGATGTGAGATATATATATATACATACACACACACAACAGAATACTACTCAGCCATAAAAAAGAATGAAATTTTGCCATTTGCAGCAACATAGATGGACTTGGGTATTATGCTAAGTGAAATAAGTCAGAGAAAGACAAGTACTGTATGATATCACTTACATGTGGAATCTAAAAAATACAACAAACTAGTGAATATAACAAAAAAAGAAGCTGACTCACAGATATAGAGAACTAGTGGTTACCAATGGGGAGAGGGAAGGGGGCAGGGGCAATATAGGGGTAGGGGAGTAAGAGGTACAAACTATTGATGTTAGGCATAAAATAAGCTCCAAGGATATATTGTACAACATGGGGGATATAGCCAATATTTTACAATAACTATAAATGGAGGATAACCTTTAAACATTGTGAATCACTACATTGTACCCCTATAACATATAATATTGTACAGCAACTATACTTCATTTTTAAAAAGCGTTTTCAATTTTTAAAAAGTTAAAAAATAAATAGGAGCAGGGCAGCTGTTGGCTTGTGGTCTCCGATTTGTGACTAATTCCTAGACACAAAGTTGGATGATAACAAAGCTGGAACTAAAACCCAGGTCTCTAGCTCCCAGTAAGGAGCAGACAAGGAACTGATGCTCAGTGAACATTTCTGTGTGTAAGCCACATGCAGCATTCAATCTTCTTAATAGCTCTCAGAGAAGGCATTATGTGCTCATTTTTGCAGATGAGAAAACTGGGGCCCAGAGTGGGTATGGATTTAGCTAGTTAGCGGCAGCAGAAATGTCATCTGAACCCAGGACTGTCTGATTCCAGCCCCATGTTCTTAAGCTGCTCCACAAGTTTTAAACGCAAACATGGTTCTTCTTATATGAATGTTGCATGAGCATAAAAACAAGCTGTGAACCTCATGTTAAGAAATATTATCCAGGTATCACTGGCTTTGGCTGCCGGCAGCCAGAGCTGCTAAATCTTATTGGGGGATGGCTCTGCCGGATGCTTCTGGGCAAACCCTGGCCACGGGCACAGCCGGGAGGGAGAACACAGGGCCTCCACGGGCATTTTCACTGTGCTTTCTCTCTCTGAATCAAGTGGGGTGGGTGGGAGTGGGGGAGAAAGAGGATGGAGTGAGAACCAGGTGGGATTCTGGGTGAGGCAGGCACACTGAAGGTGGAGGGGCTCATCCCAAGCTGAGCGAGCTTGAACCAGAAAGCAGAAGCAAAACTGGAAGCTGGAAGCCATGCTTCCTTCAGGAACCATTTCTCCCTCACATTTGCCTCCATTTCTGAGATGACCCTCTCCCTCTCCCCCGTCCCCCACCTCCAATACCGGTTGTAAAAAGCGAGAGAAACGTACCTCCTCATCCAACCAAGAGAGGTGTAGGATGAAGGTCTACCTTTCAGTATTTTGTGACTATTTCAATTTATTTTCAGTAGTTAAAAATCGGGAGTTACGTGGAGGAAACTTAAATGCATATTTCCAAAGTGAAAGAGGCCTGTCTGAACAGGCTACATACTGTACAGTTCCAAAGATATGAACATTTTGGAAAAGAATAGAGACAGTGAAAAGATCAGTGGTGGCCAGGGGTTGCTGGGAGGGTAAGTGAAGAGGGATGAATAGGTGGAGCACAGAAAAGTTTTAGGGCAACGAAATGACTCTGGTTGATACTGTGTTGGCAGATACATGTCATTATACATTTGTCTAAATCCATAGAATGTACAACGCAAAGAATGAATGTAAACTATGGCCTTTAGTTAGTAATGATGTATCAATATTGGTTCATCAATTGTAACCGATGTACCACTCTAAGGCAAGAAGCTAATAATAGGAGAAACTGGAATGGGGCTGGGGGAGGGAGTATATGGGAACTCCCTGTACTTTCCATGCATTTTTTTCTGTAACCTAAAACTTCTCTAAAAAATAGTCTATTAATTTTTTTTTTTAAGTCAGGTGAGTTCATGGGAAAATCTGGATTTCTGGCTTCAATGGAAAAATGTGGTCTGTGAACACAGAGCCGGCTGCATTCCTTAGTCTGCCAGAGTCTAGCAACAATCAATCCCGTGGAGGAAGCACAGCTTTTCCTCTGGGGTTCCCTCTATTAGGACACCCCAATTTTGTCAAAGCCAAAACAAGCCAGTGTCACGCTTTTATGCTGTCCATCTGGACTTTGGGGTCATTGGAGTTTGGGATGCCAAGGCTGAGACCAGTAATTTAGTGCGATAGGTTTCAAACTGGCTTCCTCAGAGACCTTCCTGCCTCCGGGGGTATTGGGTTCGGGGAGGAGAGGGGGAAGTGTGCGGGCTCTGGCCCCCTCACTGCTGCTTCTCCTTTATCTGCTGGACCTGTTGGACTTACTGTATAGGATGTACTCCAAAAAAGTGGTCTGTGGCTAAATATACAATGCCTAGGGTTTTGAGGCTCCAAATGGCAGTGTCCGGCTGAAGGTGATTGCTCAGGGGGGAGGTGGTGTTACGTCTCTTGTCTCTCTTAAGTTCCCTCTATCAGACCCCTCAATTTCCATTTATGTCTCGTCACTAACAGTTCATCGTGGTGTCACCCATTTCTGATGTGACTGGTTTTGAGGGCTGTTTCCTGCTGATGGAACATCCCTTCCCGTCTGTGCAGGACTGCCTCGTTTCCTGCACCAGCTTCGTCCTCCTGCCACACCGCTCCTCCCAGACCCTCTCAATTCAGGGTTAAGGCCCAGAGATTTTATTAAAAGTAAACGAAAGCATGTAGGCCTGATAAACGTTAGATCTGTGAGATGCACTAGGAAAATGAGACCTCTGCATGAAAACGAACTTTCAATGTGCTCGCTCTTGGGAAGTCCCTGGCGGTCCAGTGGTTACGCATGGTACTTTTACTGCAGGGGGTCCGGGTTCGATTCCCTGGTCAGGGAACTAAGATCCCACAAGCCACGGTGCAGCCAAATAAAACAAAACAAAACCAAGCGCTTGCTCTTGTTACAGAGTGTGGGGAAGGCAGATGGAGTCCCACAGCACCTTCCTGCTCCAGGAGGCCCTTCGGGGGCTCTGCTGTAAGCTGCTCTTGGGGTCCAGGCTCCAGGTTCAGAGCCTCTGGCCTGCCAGGTGCAGCGTCTGTGTCCCCTTTGAGCTGCTCACGAATCACACTGCTCCCTCCACTTCAGGCTGCTCTTATATACCCTCGTGACTGGTCTTTACTTTTAGGAAAGAAGTTTTCATGAACTTGCCGCCTCTCCAGTGCGTCTGTCTCCTACACGTGTCCTGTATCATACTGCTCACTTTCTTTTCATAGGTTGACCATATATATATCACTCAGTCATAGCATCCCCAAAACTTTTTTCTTTTTTGGCCACGCTGCCGGGTTTGCAGGATCTTATCTCCCCGACCAGGGATCGAACCTGGGCCCCAGCAGTGGAAACTCAGAGTCCTAACCGCTGGACTGCCAGGGAAGTCCGACCAGAAATGTTTATAAAGTAACTGTTATGCGCCAGACGCTTGGAAGAAGCTGGTCTTTGTCCTCAGGAAGCTCATCCTCTTGATGGAGACGACAATCATGTGAAGAAATAACTGCTGTAGGAGTCCCACACTTACCGCGTAGTAAGCACAGGAAAGAGAGGGGTGGGTGTGGGGCGAGCAGAGCGCAGGAGGGAGCAGCTAAACCCACCCCCAGAACTAGGGCAACAGCTCAGAGGTGAAACCTGAGCCAGTCTCAAAGAGCAAGTGGGTACTTGACCGGAGGGGCGGGGCATCGCCCACAGAGGACATGCCTGGGCAAAGGTGTAAAGAACATCACCATGTGTTTCAGGAAAGGCTGGTGCCTCTGGGGGCCAGCATGCAGTGACTGCCTGGGCAGAGAGACGTTTTGCATCCGAGGAAGAGCTGAGCTGGGGCAGCTGCTTAGTCCGAGGGCATTAGGGATGGTGGGAGGGAAGCCGAAACTTAATCCCCTTATCAGATCAGCACAGCCCGGTCCTGCCTCTGCTCTGTCCTTCTCACCGTGTCAGCGGCTTGCCACAGGGGCGGTGAGCCACACCTGCCGCTTGTCCTGTGCTGGAGCGAGCTGGTAGAAGTAAAGTCACGTGGGTACGAGTGTGTGCTTGTCACCTGTTCCTCCTCTATGATTTATTAGGGTCAGCTGTCCAATTTGTGCTTCTTCATATATCAACTTCATCGTCATCTTCCAATGTCCGGACTGGAAAACAGGAATTTTTATCTGGGTCCATGGCTTTGGGGGAATGTATCAACATCCTGAAATTATGTACAAGATTGTATTAGCATGGGCATTTATCCCAGGGAAAGGTTCCCAAGCTTTTATCAGAGCGTTAAACGAGACCCTTTTTTCTGAGGCCCTTTTCATTGGAGGAAAAGGCAAACAAAACCTCCCAAGAGCCGTGGATGCTTTTTCCCAAGAACATAAGTACAGGAGGAGCAGCGTTGAGATCAGCACTGAAGTTGGACAGTGGGCGTAGCTGATCCTAAGTCCAGTCAAATAAATACGTACTTCAAAAACCACTTTGCTTACTAAAATTCAAAATAAAACGTGATCTTTGACAATGCTGGACTATCTAGTGTAACCATTATAATAGCAGTTCTAATTGGCCTTTTCGTATGTATTTGTGTGTGTTTTCATATTTTATTACCTTTTTACTTATTAAGGGATTTCCTCTCATACCTAATCTGCAAATGAAACACTGAGGGAGCAGAGCAACCTGAGGGCGTGGGGTTTTGTTTGTTCGTTTGCTATAAAATAAGATCAATAAATCCCTCATGAGGGCTGTGATAGAGATTAAGTGCATGTCATGCTATTACTGGTAAAGTAAAGCTGACCTCATGATCCCAAGAGGGTGAGACATGATTTTCACTGGCTCCAGGGTTGCACGAAATAGGAGTCAGAATTTTTAAAAAGTAAAAATAACGACAACAACAAAAATGTCAAATGATATTGAATGCCGACGGTAAGTCCATCCCTGATTTATGCACTTTATAACCATCTCAGGAGGCAAGGCATCGGATCCAAGGAGGTGGGCAGAGACAGATAAGGCCCAGCCTCCAGTTTTAGTCGGAAACCGAGGGACTCAGGCAGCTGAGAAGCAGACTGAGAAGCAGGGACCAGGGCTCAGCTGACCCCAGATGTTAGAACTGACATTCATTAACAGCGTCATGAGGGTGAGAGTGAAGACCATGGCCACAGAACCCCAGTTATTAGAATGGGAACATGGTAGTTAGGGAGAGAAGAACGGATGCGGGTTGAGAATTTAAAATGATCACACCCCGGCCACCTACTGCAGGTGGCCTTGCTGGTATGTTCTTTCCAGCACTGGGTCCATTTTCATGAATTATACACTGACGCTCATGACCACTATCCATGTGCAAAGGCAGACACATTCACACATCAGAAGGTTTGGGGATCACAAACCAACATTTCAGGGCAGGACATGGGGGCCCTGCCGGCTGTATGAGAGTTCAGTTTCAACAGTCGATACCTTTGTTTTACAAACTTTGCTGCAAGTGGACTCGAGTGATTATTTGAGAGTGATGGCTTTTCCACTGCTCCATAGAGCTGGATTGGCCTGGGCTGGCCTCCAGGTCCCCTGAAACCCTCCAACACCAGCAGTTCTGCCCACATTGACCTCTATACTGAGGCTCCCTGTAAGATATCACTTGGAAAAACAACTAGAGAAAACCCACGCTCAGCAACGAAGACCCAATGCAGCCAAAAATAAATAAATTAATTAAAAAAAAAACCACCTTTTAAAAATATATAAATAAGTAAATAAAATAAAAACACAGTTCTGTTGATCTTTCCATAATATTCTGTGAAGATCAGTGGAATGGGGCACTGAAATCAATGACACTCATAGTAAGCCGGTCAAAAGCAGCGGCTTGTTAAGCCCAATAGGGACAACTCTTCAGACTTAAGCCAGGGCTCTGTGTGTTCAGTCTTCGGGAATCAACAAAGTTAAACAGATACAAAATGCTGGGGCGCGGGAGGTGTCAAAGACTGTGTCTACAAAGTAATGAGTCCTTAAGGAATAGCTCCCTTTCTGACACGTGGTTTTTAGTGCTCATCATCTAGGTTCTTTATGCACATGCAAGTTGGGGTTGCCCAGCTGCGGCAGGGGTGGAGGTGGGGTAAATCTGAGCAGGATAGTGAGGGCTGAGGCTGATTAATTCATTTTAGTTTCCAGTCAGAATGGGTCTGGGGTCGGACACGCGTACCGAGGGTGATGGGTGGTGGGTACAGGAGGGGTCTGACACTGCTGCACCCAGAGCCCCCATCTCTCAACTCCTAGGCTAGTAATTGCCTACAAGAGCAGTGAGTTTCCTGCCTGCTTACTTTGTATGTATTTATTTTATTATTATTATTTTTTTTGGTCATGCCACGTGGCATGTGGAATCTTAGTTCCCCAACCAGGGATCGAACCCGCACCCGCTGCATTGGAAGTGCCGAGTCTTAACCACTGGACCGGACCGCCAGGGAAGTCCTCAGCCTGCTTACTTGGTATCCCACCAATTAGTCAAGCAAAGAATGCAGTTCCCTCAAGATAAAAGAGCAAAACAAAACAAAACAAAACACACACACACAACCATTTTTGGGCAAGGAAATCGCTCTGCATTGTGTTGCTGTTCAGGTCTCTTGGTAGAACTGTTATGGTAAACACCTGGCGCCCCACTTCATTGATTCCCATGACAGACCGAGGCCGAGCCTCACCTTGTCATGATCTTCATTCCTCCAGTCTAGTGTTGCTTGCATCTCAGTTTCCTATAAACACACGGAGAACTAAATAATTTCATTAGCATTAACAAAGAAAACAAACAGGTAGGACTCAAATTTCCCCTAAATGACTCCATCCAGCCTTCCTCCCCAAGGTCCCCACGCTGTTGAAATCAGGCAGCTCTAAATCCAAATGCTGAGCTGTCATCCTCAAAAGCCGTTTGGCCTTAGGCAAGCCCAAACCTTCTGAGTTTCTGTCTCCTTATCTACAAAATGAGATTAATAATGGTTATCTTGGGAGGAGCTGGTGAGGATTAGCTTTTAATTTGATCATTAATCCATTCATGCAATCCAAATATTTGAACACCAGCTCTGAGCTGGAGATGAAGTGCTGAGCAAAACTAGACATTGTCCCTTCTTCTCAGGGAATTTAGACTCTAAAAGGGGAAGCTGTCCTGCCCACAGATGATGCCAATAAATAGTGTCCACTTTCAAGCTGGAATAATTGCCAAGAGGAAAGTAGCACAGTTTCCAGGTGAGGGAGTGTAAGAGGGCTCACTCAGGTGTGGAGGGTGAAGGTGGCAAGGGTGCAGAGCAAGAAGTCTTCCCTCAGGGGGCTTCCCTGGTGGCGCAGTGGTTGAAAGTCCGCCTGCCGATGCAAGGGACACGGGTTCGTGTCCCAGTCTGGGAAGATCCTACATGCCGCGGAGCGGCTGGGCCCGTGAGCCATGGCCGCTGAGCCTGCGCGTCCGGAGCCTGTGCTCCTCAACGGGAGAGGCCACAACTGTGAGAGGTCCGCGTACCGCAAAAAAAAAAAAAAAAAAAGAAGTCTTCCCTCAGGAAGACACCAGAGCTGATCAATGGGAAGGGTTACAGGTAATTAGGCAGAAGCAAGGGAACTGCTTTCCAGGCAGAGGGAACAGCATGTGCAAAGTCCCCAGGATGGGGACAGCAAGACATTGGTTGAGGAATTCCCAGAAGCCAGTGTGGCAGGAGAGCAGAGCGATGGAGAGAGTGGTAGGGCCAGGCACAGGGCCTGCACTCAAAAGCAAGCTTCACAAGTCCTTCCAGGGTCAGAAAGAGAAAACCAAATGTCGTATATTAATGCATAGATGTCGAACCTAGAAAAATGGTACAGATGAACCAGTTTGCAGGGCAGAAATAGAGACACAGATGTGGAGAACAAATGTAGGGACACCAAGGGGGGAAAGTGGCAGCAGGGGGGTGGTGGTGCGATGAATTGGGAGATTGGGATTGACGTGTATGCACTGATATGTATAAAATAGATAACTAATAAGAACCTGCTGTATAAAAAAATAAACAAAATAAAATTCAAAAAAAAACCAAACCAAAACAAAGAAGTCCTTGCAGGAAAAAAGTCAACAGGCACAGCTGAGCCTGCTAAGAGTCACCGAAATCAAAAACACCTTCAGGAGATACGGGGTGGGTATGACTCCAGGGGACAGTTCCCGGTGAGCTTGAGGGAGATAGAGCTGAAGCCACTCTCCTTCCCTTCCTTTTATATTGTGAAGTCCATTGGGGGCCATCCTGAACAGCCTCAAGATGGACAACTCCACAGACCCTGGCCGGGTTTGCAACCTGTAAATATCTATCAAGAATATTCTTGTTACCTGAAAACTGGGTTCGCCTCTTGGTGGGTGTCGAGCCAAAAGACACAACCAAGCCAAAGAGTAGGAGAAGGAAGGATTTATTACTTGCAGCAAGTGAGGACAATATCGGGGGAACTTTCCCAAAGCACTGTCTCTCCAAACAGCTGTATTGGGGAAGTCTTAAGCTTCATGCATGTTCATGCATGTTCATGAAGGAGCTTGGGCTGTCAACAGAGTCAGAGCTTTAGTTGACTAAACTCAGGAGGGTCAGAAAAGGTCAACATTATCACCTCTTAGGTTCCAGTTGATCTGGGGTTGGGTGCTTTAGGCTAATCTTTACCATACCATTGAAACAGATTGGGAGTCTTCACAACCGATACATTATCTTTTTTTTTTTTTTTGCATTACGCAGGCCTCTCACTGCTGTGAGAGCACAGACTCCGGACGCACGCAGGCTCAGCGGCCATGGCTCACGGCACCAGCCACTCCGCGGCATGTAGGATCTTCCCGGACCGGGGCACGAACCCGCGTCCCCTGCATCGGCAGGCGGACTCTCAACCACTGCGCCACCAGGGAAGCCCCTTCCCCCCCCACCCCATACATTATCTTTGCTGTTGTTACTTCTCTTGCCTGGTAACAGTTTGTTCCTGCATTCTTTTGTTCCCTTAAGATCATGAATTACTGAGACCTATTCCAGGGCAAGCACTGTGGCCAGGCTTAGATCACAAAATGGCTTAGGTGAAAAATGGCTTCTCTTTTGTCAAGAAAGCCATGCCTACTTCCAAAAAAAAAAAAAAAGGTATCAAGTATGTACAGATTGGGAGTCAAAAGTGTGTGTAGGTGTGTGCATGTTAGGGTAGCATGGGGGTAAGGAATGGAGATGAAAATCCTAGGTAGCTGTAATCAGACAAAGAAGAACCAGGATTTGGAATTGGGAGATCTGAGTCTGCCACTGGTTAGCTACATAACCTTGTGCAGGTCACAGCACTGTCAGAGCCTCGGCCTCTTCATCCATAAAATGAGGATAAGAGCAATCCCACCCTGGGGTGTTGTGAGGGTCAGAGTTATGCATTCCTCATCTTCTGGGTACTAAAGACCACACCCTACGATGAGGTTCAGAGATTGAGGGAACAGCCTCTGCCTTCGAGGAGCTCACAGTCTAGGTCCTAGACTCTATGAAAGAAACAAGGAAATAGATAATTCCAAACAATGCAATGGGCACGGAGCAAAAGGAAAACGCAGGCATGATGGCACTGAACCTGGAGGCTCCACGAGTAGCACAGGCTGCTGACTCCGTCCTTGTCCAGCTGTTCCAGCCTGAGCTCCCTGCCTGTTCTCGCCTGGAAGCTCTCTGCACACTAGAGCCTGTGGGCAGGAAGTGAGGAAGGATTACCACCAGCAGCTCTCAACCTGTGCATGGCAGCTCTGCATTAACACCAAACCCTGTGCCCTGAGTGGACTGACTTCGAGGTGAGTGTCCCCCGATTTCTCAGAACTTCCCCGAGCAGGACCAAGGCCAGTTGCCCCCATGATGACTTGCTTTTCGTGCCCCCTCTTAGTGACTCCTTCCCTGCCTCATTTCATTTTCCCAATCTTTTAACAATTCTTTCTGGGGTCATTACCTAGTAATCTCCTAGCACTCAAATCCTTGTCTGGGGGCCTGTTTCCCTGGAAACCCACTGGAAGGGGGGTGAGACAGAGTCTCTGGAATGAAGGCTCTGACCTGAGCTCGCTGGGCTCTGAAGGTAAACACAGTTGACCACCCCTAACCCCCGGGCACGGGTAAGGCATCCAAATTAGCATCACTATTAAAAGAAGAAATTGACCAAAGCCAGGTCGTTGAACCAAGGCACGTCCATGAATAACGTGTTTTGGGTCCAATGACAGGAAGTGAGTCTACACCAAGAAATTAAACAAAACAAACCTTTATACAGATAGTTTGAGAAGCCCAAGCTTAGAATGCCCCATTCCCTTCTTAGCCATGTCTTTTTGTTTGTTTCTTGTGTCCACAAGCTAAACAACGGTACTTTGTCCCAAGTCTTTCCCAGGATAGGTCAATGCAGAGAAAAAATAAAGCACAAGGGCCCCTTGCATGGAATTTAGCCTCAGGCCTCCGGAACCATGGGATGCTCTGGCCTTAGGAAGGACCCTCTCTGGCCCCCAGCTTTCCAAGGGCTCCAGCTCACGTGCTACCCCTCGGGAGGGCTGGGAGCCGCATCAGCACAGCCTGTTAATCACCCCTTGGCAGAGCCAAGCAAGCAGCTCTGGGAAGCCAATTAGTGGAACAATGTCTAGAAGACGGAGTACCAAATAACATCAGAGGCAAGGGTTGATGGCACCTTATCTACCAGAGCCAACCTGTTAGCATGGCTTTGAAGATGTTTCTAAGAACAGGGTGGAAAATTATTAACCTCGAATTGCAACCTTTCTCCACCCCTCTCCAACTACAGTATCCAACGCAGCCGGGGCCTTACACACAGTAGGTGCTCTGGAAAGTTTATAAATACATAAGAGAAAAATATGTTATGTTTCTATTTTTTTTCTTTTGATTTCCATCTTAGTTGAAGACCTTCTCTCCGATACAAAGAAGCAAATTTCAGATATGTAGTTGGATGAGTGGGTCAGCACCTTATTTCATTCAAGTTGCAGCCCAGGTGTTTTTTTTTTTGAGGAATTAAAAACAACTGTACTGTCTTACAAATCAAGTCTTCACAAGAACAGAAATGTGGCTCTAGAAACAATTTAGAGCCCACCTATCCCTTTACCAATCCCAAATTCTCCCCCATCGTCTCAAAAGGCTTGCAGATATTGTAAAAGACCTGGGCTTAGGGAACAAAAGTCCTTCTTGGTGGGAGGCTTCTCCATCTATATTGACTCCTTCCCGTCAGAATTCAAACCAATTCTTGCTCCCCCCACAGTCCCTCACTGTCCTCCTCCCCCTGTCTCTCCCCACCCTGCACAAAGTTCTTTTTTTTTTAATTTTTAAAAAAGATTTAATTTTATTTATTTTTGGCTGCATTGGGTCTTCGTTGCCGCACACGGGCTTTCTCTAGTTGCGGCGAGCGGTGGCTACTCTTTGTGTTGCGGTGCACGGGCTTCTCACTGCGGTGGCCTCTCTTGTTGTGGAGCACGGGCTCTAGGCACGTGGGCTTCAGTAGTTGTGGCACACGGACGTAGTTGCTCCGCTGCATGTGGGATCTTCCTGGACCGGGGCTCGAACCCACGTCCCCTGCATCGGCAGGCAGATTCTTATCCACTGCGCCACCAGGGAAGCCCCAAAGTTCTTGAAAGAATGATGCTCCATCCTAACTCCGTACTGTATTTACCTGTCACATCACCTCGCTCTGGCTCCTGCCCCAATACTCCTCTGAAAGTGCTCTGGCCAAGATCTCTGACAACCTCGTCAACCTTAGGTTGAGTAAAGCCCTTCTCAGGTCTGCACTGTACCTGCCTCTCCGCCGTGTTTAGTTCTTCTGATCCTCCCTTTTTCTCTCCTCTCTTCCTTGGCTCTCGTGACATCACGCCCTCCCCACTGCCTTCCTGCCCCTGCACGGCTCCACTTCAGTTGGCTTTGCCAGCCTGCTCTTTTCTGGCTGTTTCTTAAATGTAAGCGTAGGTGTTTTCCAGGATTCTTTCCCACATCTTCCGTTCTCACCATTCACAATCTTTCTGGCAATGGAGACATCCACTGCAGATTCATTACCATCCATATGCAGGTGTCTGCTAAAGCCATATTCAGTCTGGACCTCTCTTCTTAGCTCTGGACCCAGAAGCTTCCAGATCTAGACTGGTAGGGAGATGCGTGGGTCTGGACCTCAGCGCCTGCTTCTCCTCCTCGGCCTCCGCAGGGTAGTGAAGACAACAGAACCCACTTATCTACTTCTTTCTACTCACCAAGCACCTGGGGAGCTATATCTCCACGAGGCCCTGCCAAAATTTACACTTCCCTTCTCTTCTGAGCAAAGGAGGACACTGATTTTCTTACTGCAAAGCGACAGAAAATGCAGGCTCTCAAGAGAAAATGACAGGGATGGCCAAATGGGTTTCTCACTCCTGCACACACTTTGCATTGCATGTAGTTATTGCAAAACATATTACCGCATACTTAGAGACTTAAAGCTGTACACATCTATTATCTCACACTTTCTGTGGGTCAGAAGTCTGGACACGGGTTAACTGGGTTCTCTGGTCAGGGTCTCACCAGACTAGAATCAAGGTGTCATCTGGGCTGGGGTCCCACCTGAGGTTCGGGGTCTTACACTAAGCTCACTGGTTGTTGACAGGACTCATCCCCTTGTGATTGTGTGGTTGAGACCCCCATTTTCTTGCTGGCTGTTGGCTGGGGCCCACTCTCAGCTCCTTGTCATGTTGCTCCCTCTCTAGGCCGGCTCATGTGGCAGACTAATTCTTCAAAGCCAGCAGGAGAATCTTTTGTACTTTAAATCTCTTCCTTATGAAGCGCCAGGTCCCTTTAAAGGGCTCACCTGATTTGGTCAGACTCGCTCAGTATAAGCTTCCTTTGGAGTAACTCAAAGACAGCTGGTTTGGGACCTTCACTGTATCCACCAAACCTCTTTCTCATTTTACCTAATAACCAAAATGAAACCCATCCTATTCACACTCCAGGGAAGGGGACTCTGCAAGGATATACCCCAGGGGTCAAGAGTCTTGACCCACTTTGGGATTCTGCCTAGCACATCTCCCTATTTTAATTCTTCCATGACATGCAATACCAAGTCATGTCCGGTGTCACCTGCATTGCTCTTGTACTGTGCTGCGAGGGGTTGTGCAATGTGCCAAGCTTGCCTGGCTATGGAGATGGATGAAGAAAGATTCTGCCCTGAGTCTACAGCTGAGCAAATATTCCAGCATGGAGAGGGTCGAGGTAAGTGTGAAAGATGGCTTTGAACCTATTACTGTCTCAGGACAGAAATGGCAAAAATTGGGGCTGATGATAACATGAAATCACAACTTTTTTTGCCTAATTTGGATAGTAAAAGTGCTAAGTACTCCCAATTTTTATAGAAAAATTCACCATAGGCAAACGTGATTTCTAGGCAAAGGAGATTTTATCAGGGGATAAAAATCTTTCTGCCTTGCAGGTTTGAGGATCTGAAGTAATTCCACTGAAGTAATTTCCACAAGGGCTATCAATAAGAGCATTGTCTTACTTAATCATCAAAAAAGTTCTGATTTATATAGAAAATGGATATACAACAAGGTCCTACTGTATAGCACAGGGACCAATATTCGGTGATGAAACATAATGGAAAAGAATATTAAAAAATAATATATGTATATATTTTATATATATACACATATATATATCACTTTGCTGTGCAACAGAAACTAACACAACATTGTAAATCAACTACATTTCAATTAAAAAAAAAGTCCCGGAGCTTCCCTGGTGGCACATTGGTTGAGAGTCCGCCTGCCGATGCAGGGGATGCGGGTTCGTGCCCCAGTCCGGGAAGATCCCACATGCCTCGGAGCGGCTGGGTCCATGAGCCGTGGCCACTGAGCCTGTGCGTCCGGAGCCTGTGCTCCGCAACGGGAGAGGCCGCAACAGTGAGAGGCCCGCGTACCGCAAAAAAAAAAAAAAGTCCTGTGAGATGAGTATGTTACTATTCCCATTTTATAAATAAGGAAACCAAAGCTCAGAGAGGTTAAGTAACTTGCTCAAAGTCACAGAGCTATTAAGTATAGAAAGATAGGATTGATGGCAGGTCTGTATGGTTCCAAAGCCCTTGCCAGTTACCATTCGTGAGGTATTATCCCTCGTTCTTACCTCAGTCCCTGTGCATGTGTTCTTCTGGATCCCTTGTGTCCAATACTTCATAGGGATGCCCCTTCCATGTTGCATTGGCCCAAACTGTAGAAATTCTTTCTTAATTTGAAATCTACCATTCTATGAAATTTCTCTGAATTCTACCCTTTGCAGCACGTGGGAAAAGCAACCAACCAACCAATGAAAAGAACTTCCTCCTTCTGATAGCCATCCAAATATTTAAAGACGGCTCCCAGGTTCCCTCTAAGGTGAAATATTCTCAGTCTTCTCACATGGCTTGATTTCCAGATCATCCATAATCCCACTTGTCCTCTGCTCATTTCTTGGTTTATCATTTCCCTATCAAAATGAGACACTCCAGATTGAAGAGTATTTCTGCTCTAATGAGTCTAGAACACTGTGAGAACATCACCCACTTGATGTGGACACTATGCTTGTATTAATACAGCCTATAATCACGTTAGCTTTGCATGTGGCCACATCACATTGTTGGCTCAAATGAAGACTGCACTTGGCTAAAACTTTGGGTCTTTTCCAACTACACTGATGTCAAGTCAGATTGTCTCAATGCTGACCTTGTGTTGCTGAACTTTTTCTAACCTACTGTTTTTCAATAGTTTCAGTCCTCTTTTGGAACATGTTTAAATCCTTCTACGTGTGAGTCTGCAGTGCAAGGTATAAACTCTTCGTCCAGTTTTGGGTCACATGTACAGTTGATAAGTATGTTTTCTTCCTCTTAATCCAGATATTTATCAAGTATTATATGGGCAGGCTGAAGCATTGAGTTCTTTGAGGTTGGCAAGACAATTTTAGTAACCTGACAGCTTTTAAAAAACATTAACTGCTTAATGGAACCAGCACCCATGCCTTGTGAACTCTGAGGTGTGGTATGTCTGTGACATTCTCTTTATCCATGAACCTAGTAACTCTCTTAAAAATGGAAATAAGACTAATGAGAAAAAATTTCCATGAAAAACCATGCTGATTTTTAATCATTACTAATGATCACAAACCATCTGCTAACATTCATAGCCTACTGCTTTTAGAGGATTGATGCTATTATAATTTGTTCCTGGAGTATACCTTCTTCACTTTTCTAAAGATAATTAGACTGTTTGGAAACCTTGTTTAAGCATTCTTTCTGAAATTTCATTCATGTAAATAATTGGCTTATATGAATATTTTTCCTAATAGATTTTCTAAAAAATTCAACACTTCTCCAAAACACCAAATCGGCAAGGTCCTAACAAGGTTTCCGACTACTATTATTTATAACACACATACCTCCAAAAGAAAGCTAAGTATACCAAGCTTGTGAAATACAGTTATGGAACTTAGAACTGTGAAGAAACAAATCAGGTAAATCACAGCCTCCAGGTCAGCAGAGATGGAATCTAGGCCACTCGTTTTACTTCTTATTTTGAGATAATCTTTTCTGCACTCTTTCTGGGGCCCTGGAATTTTGTGTTTTTAATTCCTTTTTTATCGTAATGAGGCATCATCATTATATTAAGCTCTGAGTAAACCAAAGGAAATGTAAATTAGTCTGAAGCATTTCTGGTCTCTGGTGCTGGTTGAAAGCCGCTTGGGCTTCAGTCTGGATGAAGTCCAGAATTAATGAAAGGTGGATGACAATGATCAAAGCTTATTTCTGATAATGGATATGCCTGGTGTGTTTGGATAGTTAAATTTGTCCATTTTACTATAATATCATATTTCATTGCATCTTAAAAATATCTGGGATTTGAGGTAGTTTTTTAAAAGCATTTTGAAGTTTAAAATACATTATGTACACAAAGCATAAAATGTACATATAGAGTTGAATAAATTATTGTAAAGTGAACACCCATGCAATCACCCCTGGGCCAAGAAACAGACCCTTCTGTACCCCTGGAGTGCCCTCTACATTCTACCGATGACCGTGTTCTTGCTGTGTCCTCACACGACAGAGAGAGAGAGAGAGAGAGAGAGAGAGAGAGAGAGAGAGAGAGAGAGAGAGAGAGAGAGAGAGACAGGGAGAGATCTTTGTTCTCTCCTTATAGACACTGTCCCATTATGAGGACCCCATCCTCATGACCTCATCTAAAAGTAATCACCTCCCAAAGGCCCCATCATATGGTAGTTCTATTTTTAGTTTTTTAAGGCTTTTCTATACTGTTCTCCACAGAGGCTGTATCAATTTACATTCCCACCAACAGTGCTAGAGGGTTCCCTTTTCTCCACACCCTCTCCAGCATTTGTTGTTTGTAGATTTTTTGATGATGGCCATTCTGACTGGTGTGAGGTGATACCTCATTGTAGTTTTGATTTGCATTTCTCTAACGATTAGTGATGTTGAGCAGCTTTTCATGTGCCTCTTGGCCATGTGTATGTCTTCTTTGGTGAAATGTCTATTTAGGTCTTCTGCCCATTTTTTAATGGGGTTGTTTGCTTTTTTGATATTGAGCTCCATGAGCTCATAAGGAGTGAACTAAGTCAGAAAGAGAAAAACAAGTATCGTATATTAATGCATATATGTGGAATCTAGAAAAATGGTACAGATGAACCTATTCGCAGGGCAGGAATAGAAACGCAGACGTAGAGAATGGACATGTGGACACAGGGGGAAGGGGAGGGTGGGATGAATTGGGAGATTAGGTTTGACATAAATACACTACTATGTGTAAAATAGATAGTTAGTGGGAACTTGCTGTATAGCACAGGGAGCTCAGCTCAGTGCTCTGCGATGACTTAGCTGGGTGGGAATGGGGGGGGATGCAAGAGGGAGGGGATATATGTATACATAGAGCTGATTCACTTCACTGTACAGCAGAAACTAACACAACATTGTAAAGCAATTACACTCCAATAAAAAAAATTTTTTTTAAAGTAATCACCTCTCAAGGGCCCCATCTCCAAATATAATCACACTGGGGGTTAAGGTTTCAGGCTATGAATTTTGGGAGACACAATTGAGTCCATAGCTCTGAGCAAAGAGGATAAAGTTTTATAATGACTGTTTGGCCATTTGTCCAGCCTTCTGCTCCGGTACAGCACCTATGGTAGCAGGAATATGTTCAAAACAAGGTATCCTGCACATAAAAATCTATGTACATTGTGTATGGGTGGAAGCGAGGGAAATGCGAAATTGAGGAGTGTTGAGAAATGAGGGAGAGAGACAGGCAAAAGCCAGTTTGGAGGTGGGCTGGGCGTCCTGCATTTACAAAAAAGTGGAGATTTTATCTCCTGAATGACTGGGAGCATGAAAAAATAGTCAGTGATGTAGTCACACGTGGTCGGCTGTTAGCTTTAAGAGCTACAAAAATGTTCATTCTAATGACCCCACGTTGGGGAATTTATCCTAAGAAAATAAACCAGAAGATCAAGAGAGGTATGTACACAAAGACATTTATCACATTATTTACAATAATAAAAACTGGGAGAAATCCACAAAAGAATACTTAAGTAGTTATTAAGTAAATGTTTGTTGAATGAACCAATAAATTCTTGCTAATATAAAGCGACAATTAAAACACTGAAGTCCAGGTTAACAGAATGGAAAAACCTTTGAAGTAGGTCAAATAAACAAAATATAAAATTATAACTACACAATAGTACAACTCTGTAAATACAGTGACAAAAGATGGACAAAACTAGGAGTAAATACAGATCAAGATGACCACAGACTATTTGTTAGGTTGGTGCAATTATGTGCCACCGACGTATCATGTCTACAAAAGATACTGCCATTTTACAAATAAAAAGCAACCCATCTTGTGAAAGGTAATCTGGTCAGCTTGACTACAGTCACAACCTCACAGAGTAGCCTTTGTTTGTAGCCAGCCTGAATAAACACTTGGCTTTCAGTGACACAAGTGAATTGATGAAATACTTGGGGTCAATATAGTGGAAAAAAGGATGTGTTTTATAATGTAGCACAGAACAACGTGGTAACTGGGGGAAGGAGGGTAAAGGAGGAAGAGGATTTGAGCTGTTAAATGAACTACATGCTTCAGGACAAATCATCCACTATCTCCCATTAGCAGGATGAGAAACAGGGAACCTAAACAGTATGATGGCTGAGCAGAACTGTGCTTATCCTCCCTGGAAACAAACACTGGAAAGAAAGAGAACCAGATACTTGGCACTAGTTAAGACATTACTGGATTGTGCCATTATAGCTCATCGGGTAATACGTTCCCCGATCTCTGGGAGAGCTCTCGCCAATTGATATTATGTGGGGCTGGGAGGTCTCTGGTGCACCAATGTCCTGAACTCGGCTCTCCCACCTCAGAGGCTCAGGCCTGACACCCGGCCAGAGCACCAAGACACTATTTACAATAGCCAGGACATGGAAGCAACCTAAGTGTCCATCGACAGAGGACTGGATAAAGAAGATGTGGCACATGTATACAATGGAATATTACTCAGCCATAAAAAGGAACAAAATTGAGTTATTTGTAGTGAGGTGGACAGACCTAGAGTCTGTCATACTGAGTGAAGTAAGTCAGAAAGAGAGAAACAAATATCCTACGCTAACACATATATATGGAATCTAAAAAAAAAAAAAAGGTTCTGAAGAACCTAGTGGCAGGACAGGAATAAAGACGTAGACATAGAGAATGGACTTGAGGACACGGGGAGGGGGAAGGGTAAGCTGGGACGAAGTGAGAGAGTGGTGTGGACATATATACACTACCAAATGTAAAATAGATAGCTAGTGGGAAGCAGCCGCATAGCACAGGAGATCAGCTCGGTGCTTTGTGACCACCTAGAGGGGTGGGATAGGGAGGGTGGGAGAGAGACACAAGAGGGAGGGGATATGGGGATATGTGTGTACATATAGCTGATTCACTTTGTTATACAGCAGAAGCCAATGCACCACTGTAGAGCAATTATACTCCAATAAATATGTTAAAAAAAATACTTCATAGAAGTAAGAAAAAAAAAAGAAGAAGATCTTTAAAGGAGTTTTACTAGCTGAACTTGTGGGCATTTTTGGAGAATATTTTTTCTTTAAAAAGATGAACACAAGCCAAGGTTTCAGGCAAACAATGAACAAGAAATTCCCCTTCATCTTGGAAGTTCATTACAAATCCATTGAACACTCTGGAATGTACGGAATCAGAGAGCAATATCCAGAAAAGTGGCTGAACGGCAAAAATTAGGAATTTGCCCATTGATCAAGGTTTGCCCTATTTCATAGTATCAGGCAAGACTAAAATTCCAAAGTTGACATGGATGGATTTCAGAATATTTAAGGTTAAATGTAAACTCTAAGTCAGAGGTTTTATTCTTTGGACTAACTGAAGAAATTGATGGAAGATTTTTTTATTATGTTATAAATGGAGTTTTGTTTACTACTCAAAGTAGTTCTCCTTAAAAAACAAAACAAAAAAACTCCCCTGTAATTCCGAATATATAAACCTTTCAAAATAGATAAAATAGTAAGACACCTATTTTTAATATTTATTACATTTTTTCTTTTCCATTATAGTTATTACAAGATACTGAGTATATAGTGCTCTGTGCTATACAGTAGGACCTTGTTGTTTATCTAATTTATTCCCCTCTCCTTTCCCCTTTGGTAACCGTAGGTTTGTTTTCTATGTCTGTGAGTCTGTTTGTTTTGTAAATAAGTTCATTAATATTTATTACATTTTAACTCATATTTAAAATCACATTATCTAAAAATATATTAACTAGACATATCGCTTTTATCCATTTTCACTTTACCTGAAACAATATTTACACTCTACATCAATGTCTCTGGTACTACTAGAGCCACTTTGGAATACAATTTGTCATAAAAAAAGAAAAAAAAAAGAAACACAGGCTTCAGAGTCACAGGGACCGAGTTTCAAACTCCAGAACCACTGCTTTCTCGCTATTTCAATTATGCACTCCCTCAAACTACAACTCCACCACAACATGTCAAGGGCTGTCATCCTCCCCCTACCACCAGTGAAGGGGTCCTCACTGCCAGCTGGACAGCAAGTGGTCCATCTCTAAAATCCCATTTTTTTTATTTTAAATTGATGTCCAGTTGATTTAAAATGTTGTGTGAGTTTCTGGTGCACAGCAAAGTGATTCAGTTATGTATGTATTTTTTCAGATTCTTTTCCATTATAGTTTATTACAAGATATTGAATATAGTTCCCTCTGCTATACAATACGTCCTTGTTGTTCATTTCACATATAGTAGTTTGTATCTGCTAATCCCAAACTCCTAGTTTATCCCTCCCCTCCACCCCACCCCCCTTTCCCCTTTGGTAACCATAAGTTTGTTTTCTATGTCTGTGAGTCTGTTTCTGTTCTGTAAATAAGTTCCTTCGTATCATTTTTTTGATTCCACATATAGGTGATATCCTATATTTGTCTTTCTCTGTCTGGATTACTTCATTTAATATGATAATCTCTAGGTCCATCTATGTTTCTGCAAATGGCATTATTTCATTCTTTTTTTTTATGGCTAAGGGAAATCCCATTTCAGAGTCGGCTTTCCAGGACCACTTCCAGTACCAACTGCCTCAGACTGGGACCCCTGCAGACAGACTCTGAGATGGGGAGCTGTCTGTTGAAAGTTTGTAAGGAAGGAAGGAACGACGGCAGGAACGGGTGGAGGGAGAAGTTGGGAAAACTGACATTGGCCGTGAATTGGGATGGGATACCGGTGACAGGGGACATACTCCTGGTATAATATTTCTGGCACTACAGAGGCATGAGGAAAATGGTAACTAGAAAGACAGTGGAATTGGCTGCTACAGAGTACCACTGATTTGATGGAAAGAGGATACAGTTTCAGGATGAGATAAGGAGAAGGGCTCCTATTCTGCAGAGTGAATTGTGGCAGACAAGTTGTGGGGCTGGAGCTGCAGTGGCTGCTTCCTGATTATGCTGGTTTTCCCCTCGACCAGGACAGTGGCAACTGAGGCTCTGGAGCTGCCAGCTCCCTTGGCAGCTCAGGTTGACAGCGTGGCTTTGGTTTTTGCTCCTGGAAGCTCATGCCATATCTATTTCTTTAGCCCTCCCAAGGATTCTGCAACTGAAGGCTGGTCAATTCCAACCCAAGCCTGTTGGATTTCAAAACCCATGTTCTGTCCTCAACACCTCGTGGTGACTGGGAAGACTGAGCTTTCATTACCTAAAATGAACTAAGTCAAGGAGAGGACACGTAGTTGGAGGGCACTACAGGGGGAAATGTGCTCAGTTGTAGGCACAAGGAACTTGAAATAAGACAGCTGATGGGACAATCTAGCAGAAATTTGAGGGTGAGGGATTGGCTCTTATTAGAGAGCCCGGGACTAAAAATGTAGATTTTGAATTCTCTCCTAGAAGTGATGGTTGACAGCTTGGTCCTGGGTATGACTGCCTAGGAAGAGTGTAGGCAGAGAAAAGGGCTGAGAGGAGGACTATAGGCAAGGAAAAGGATGCAGTGGAAAAAATAAAAGCAGCCATTTGGGGATAAAATACTTGGGTTCAAGTCCTGGCTCTACATCATACTAGCTGTGTGATGTTGGGCAAGTTACTTGACCTCTCTGTGCTCAGTTTAGGAGAGAGCTTTAAGCATCTCACACTCCTGGCTCCAATCTTTGGTTCTGTTTGGAGGAGAGTAGAGAAGTTGCTTGTTGCCTTATGTTTGCAAAATGGCTTTTCGCGGCTCTGGCCATCGTGTCTTCACATAACTGTGTTCAAGACAGGAAGAAAAGAAAGAGATTGAGTGGGAAAGAGGGCCCTTCTTTAATTTGGAGGCAGCTTTTCTCGATATTCTTCAGCAAATGTGTTCTCCAGTCTCATTGGTCAGGATCAGGTTGCATGGTCACCCTCAGTTGCATGGGAGGCTGGGAACAAGCCAAGTTTATCACTCTCTTGGAGCTTTTTTCTTGCTGGTCTCCTTAGAATGTCCTACCTCCAGACTTTGGAACAGCTTGCTCCCTCATTTCACTTAGGTCTCTGTTCATCTTATATCTGGCCTCCTTAACCTTCTCCATCACTCTCCTTACTCTTAGTCTTTTTTTTAATACGTTTACTAGAATGTAAGCTCGACAAGTGCAGGGATTTTGATATACTCACTAGTGCATCCTTGTGCCTACAACAGTGCATGGCACAGAGAAGGTGCCTCTTGTTGATGGAATACATAAATGGATGGATGAATGATTTTTGCCAACAGCTGTATGAGTCATGTGAGCATATGAGGTGTGACCCCTTTTATGACTGAGGAACAGTCGCTTGGGAACATCCAGCAGCTTGTCTAGGCTTTATAGCTAGCTAATCAATCACCCTGTAGATTTCTAGGGTTTCCCATCTATCTGATTCTATTAAATCACACTTAGTCTAAGAGTTAGGAAACTGGGTTTCCTCTCCTGGCTATGTGGACAATTTTCTGTATGACCTTGGGCAAATTAGAAAAGTTGAATTTTCTAAGCCTTGTTATTCCAATCATGTGAATAAAGGCAAGGTTGTTGTGTGGGGGTGTTTTTTTTTAACCTCCAAGGTCCTTACCAGCTTTACCTTTACTTCAATATCAAATAATTCACACTTGTAAGTTAATCATTGTTGTTATATTTGCTTCCTGCCTTGGAATAGAGAGTGTAATCGATATGTAGGGTGCAGCCCAGTGGTCCCACACTTACCAGCAAAGTCCACATGGGCCTTCTTGTTCTCCCTGGCAGGGGACCTGGTCACTCCTGTATTAGCTAGACAGCTGTGGCCCTTGTTCTTGCTAGTTCTTTCATCTTGGGCAAAATGTGGCTTCTCTGAGCTTCAAATCTTTTCTGGGAAGATTAAGTGGGATAATATACATAAGACAGAGTTGAAATTGCTTGTTGCTCGGAAATTGTTAAAATGAATGCCAGCCACATACAGACAAATGGGCCATGATGTTCTTACGCTTTGATGATTGCTATGTGTCCTATATTGAAAATATTGCTTAACTGTGGAAATATAGTAAACACAGGATCCATGTATTTTTCTGGAAAAATTTTTTAAATGTGCAACCTTGCACAGCTCATTAAAGGACGTGGCTCATAAAATCAGCATAGCTTTTGCTGGCCAGGCTGAGGGAAGAGACCAAGTGGCAAGTACCATGTTGGATGCTTGTAGATACACAATCCCATATAATGCCCAATAAATACTGCTGACATAGTGAATCCCTGCCCTCCACCGGCAACAGTTCAAACATATCTGATGTGCATTTTTTATTTGTCTGTTCTTGAAAAGAAAGTCTGTTGTCTTGTATGTACTGAAATGAATAGTATTGTGTTATAGATCTCCTTCTGCTTTTACTTTTTATCACTAAGCACTATGCTTATAAGATGGGTCCATGTTCCAGGACAGATGCTTGGCTGTTTCTTGGAATGCTGCATGGAGTTGCAGCAGTGTCCATTCTCATTTTACTCATTCTGCAATGATGCACCTTGGGAGGGGGAAGCCCTCGGACACTGCTGAGGGGAAGGAAGGTAAGCTGCTATGGCCATTCTGGAGAACAATCTGGCAGAGTACTGGGTCACATGCCAGTCATACATCCTGTGATGTGGGTAGGTACCATAGAGAAATCTGTTTGTTGCAGTGTTGTTTATGAAATCCAAGAGCTGGAGCTGGGCAGTTGTGTGCTGGAAACCGGTATGCAGCTCACAAGGGACAATTGTTAAATTTTTAGGAATTTGATGAGCTGGTGCCTATATTCAGCCATTATTAAAAATCAAATTATATAAATATTATATATGTTATGTCTAAATATATATTAAAACCAAAGGTAATAAGTACTTAAAATTCATCACTTCCTAATTTTTTATTATCAGTCACTGTTTGACTGTCATCTAGGCCCTAGCGGTGATGACATCTACTGTATGGTGGAAATACTTTATCATATTGTACTCAACTGTCCATCTCTTCCCCTGTGTTCAGGGACATCCCACTGGCAGCATGAAACAGGCCACTGTCGTAATAATTACACCGTGAAAATTAGCAAACGCTAAAACCAGGGTTTTTTTTTTTTTTTCCCCCTGAGAGCCATTTGTTAAACATTTACCAGTTCACTGCAGACTGGTATTATCTCTCCTTTCCAAATGAGGAAAATGAGGCTCAGACAGGTTATGAAACTTGCCCCAAATCATACAACTTTTGAGTAGGAGAGACTGGATTCAGACCCAGGTCTGTCTCAGACTTTGTACTATGATGAAAATTAGAAGTGAGTTATACCATTTAGACTATACCTTTTCTTTCTTTTTTTTTTTTTTTTTTGCGGTACACGGGCCTCTCACTGCTGTGGCCTCTCCCGTTGCGGAGCACAGGCTCCGGACGCGCAGGCTCAGCGGTCATGGCTCATGGGCCCAGCTGCTCCGTGGCATGTGGGATCTTCCCGGACCGGGGCACGAACCTGTGTCCCCTGCATTGGCAGGCGGACTCTCAACCACTGCGCCACCAGGGAAGCCCTAGACTATACAATTCTTACATTATCACCACCAGGGCAGTTATATTTTTAGTTTAAAAACAAAACAAAAAAACTATTGGCTGCCAGTATCTGGGTACAGCGTGAAATCAAGAAAAGCAGAGTTTCTAGAAACATGTGCTTTTACCAAGTGAGTGTCATTAACTGCTCACGTGACAGCTGTCCCAAAACACAGGTGCTGTTGCTGACAGTACGGATGAAACATAAACGAGCTGCTCTTCATGTCTGTGTTGTGAGGCTGCATAAACTAATCATTCGGACACCACAGCTAAGCTAGTTTAGCTACTGTTTAACCTTAGAGTATTTGTTAAGTAATACTATCTGCACACTGGAGGCCTTGACCCTGTCCCTGCCTGTTGGTGTGTGTTTACATACGTGAAAGTTACTTCCTAAATTTTCCTTGGAGAGCAACTTGAAGTTTAGCCACATTTTGTTCTCATTGTCAAATATCTATTCCCTCCCTCATTTAGTCATTCAGTTAGCCCTCAAAGAACCTTTGTAAAGCCCCTGTCACGTACAAAACACAGGGGAAACAAGGATCAATAAAATATGTCCCTGACCTTCAGAAGCTAACAGTCCAGCAAGAAAAACATACATTTTAAACATGGAACTCTAATTAAAGGCCCACAATAAAGGCAAATACAAAGGCTATGGGAATGTCTTAGTCCCTTCGGGCTGCTGTAACAAAATACCACAGACTGCTTGTAAGTAACAGACATTTATTCCTCACAGTCCTGGAGGCTGCGAAATCCAAGATAAAAGTACCCGCATAGTTGGGTTCTGGTGAAGGCCCTCTTCCTGGTGGCAGATTGCCGACTTCTCTCTGTGTCTTCACGTGGTGGAAGGGACAAGCAAGCTCCCTGGTCTCTTTTATAAGGGTACCAATCCCATTTATGAGGGCTCTGCTCTCGTAACCTAATCACCTCCCAAAAGCCCCACTTCCTGCCACCATTACCTTGGGGGTTAGAATTGCAACATAAGAATTTGGGGAGGAGAGCACAAATATTCAGACCATAGCATAGAATAACTAATTTCATAGTATAAACTGAACCTCAGGACAGTATTGGGTCTCTTTGGCCAAGGAAATGGTAACTTGGGCCCTGTACCAAAGAAACGAGTATAGAAACATCTAGCTTGAGTGAGGTTTACTCTGGCAGAGATTAGACTACGTATTTATCAATTAAGCAAGGGAAGACGTACAACGCAATGAATATTTGTAGGCACTGGTTAAATTTCTGACTCTGCTGCTTCCTTACTGTGTGACCTTGAACAAGAAGAAATTTCCCCTATCTGGGACTCAAACTCTTCATCTTGTGTATTGATTAGAGTGAAGGCTGGATTGTTATAAAAAAAGATACAGTAGCTTCGAGAAAATGGAAATTTCTCTCTCCAGTAATAGTCTGGCCAACCCTGTTGGCAGGATAACTGCTCTGTGAGGTCATTCTGAGATATAGGTTCCTTCCATCTTGCTGTTCTGGCATTCCTGAGAGTTGCCTTATTTGTTGAAGAAGGGCTGCAGGCATGCCTGTGTTCAGGCCATAGGGATGTGCACACACCCTTTCTGCTTCCATTCCATTGATTATATGCCGTACCTGGCTACAGGGGAGACCTGGGGTGCTCTAGGCCCAAGAAAAAGGAAAGAAAGGACTTTGAGAGGAGAACAAGCTGTCAACCACAGCTTGAGAGCAGAAAGTTGAGCAACTATTTCTAACGTGACTCAGCTCAACACTTTTATGCATCAAATTCTCTGAAATATGAGTATGAGGTGAACATCACTTTTTTTTATCATTTCATCAGTTCTCAACCTCCCAGACCGCTAAATGGTTAAGTACAAAGATGAACTGAAGTGAGGGCATACA
Organism: Neophocaena asiaeorientalis asiaeorientalis; assembly: GCF_003031525.2. Taxonomy (NCBI): domain Eukaryota; kingdom Metazoa; phylum Chordata; class Mammalia; order Artiodactyla; family Phocoenidae; genus Neophocaena; species Neophocaena asiaeorientalis. The sequence continues at coordinate 16,636,889 of NW_020172779.1, forward strand.
GATATGAAACGACTGGATTTCCTAGGCTGATATATTTTTTTAAAATTATTTTTAGTAAGAAAAATTTCAAGCGTACACCAAAATACAGAATATAGTATAAGAAATCTCTGTGTACCTACTACTAAGCCTCAACTGTTTCCAATGCACAGCCAGTTGTGTTTCACGTATACCCCCCATACCTGGGCATTCATTTATCCCATTTATCTATATCTTAAGCGTATCCTCTATTCTAGACACTGTGTACTACATATATGATTCCACCAGAGCAAGCAGGCTTTCTGGTGCTTCTATAGTAATTGCCATCATTCCTTTGGTAAGTTAAGGCATTTAATCTTCCAATAATGCTACTCAATAGATACCACCATTCTGCAGATGAAAGAACTAAAGCACATCCCCCAGTGGGTTAAGCACCAGAGCTGAGATTCAAACCCAGGCAGTCTGGTTTCGGTGGCTGTGCCTTTAGCCATGACACCACAGTGTATCACACAGGAATTTACATTGCTCCACTGGACCCTGAACTGCTTATCCAGAGCTTCTGCATTAAAATTCTTCCTGCCCTGCTTTTCCCAAGATCAATGAATAGAACTGTCCTTAAAACACTCTTTGGGTGGTCCACCTTCCCCCAAACAAAATAACAACTTACTCAAAGCCATATTCTAATATATTTGTAATTTTGAAATGTTAGCTTCCTTTTCTTCTTAACTATTACCCATCACGGTTTCACAAGTCTTAGAACTGAGTTTCTCTTAGGGCACGCTATTAAAATAACACATTTACAAGTGTTCTAAACAAGATTACTAATTTTAAAAGTGTTTACACTTATCCAATCTTATCCTAATTAAATAATTTATGTGAAGTGCCTAATACAGTGGCTAGCGGAGTTCACTATGAATATTAATTTCTTCATTTACTCTGATAACCATATAAAGTAGGTTGGACAGGCTCTATTAATCAGATTTGACAGATGAAGAAACTGAACTACAAAGAGGTCCTACTGCTCAGCAGTTCGTTAAGATCCCCTCCAACATGAGGTCTCTTGATTCATGAGGTCTCCTGGTTCACACTAGTGCATATTACTCAAAGCTTGCAATTCTCTGGGTGTATACAGTATTTCCTCCTAGAGAAGGAGTTGGATTGCCCCGCTTGGGCTGTGCTTGACCTGACGGCTGATCTGGAGGAAATAAGGGAGGTAGAGACAAATCTGAGGACAAACATCATCTTGTGAGGTTCCTGTTGCTGGTGGCGCCTCTGCAGTGTCTGCAGGCAAGAGAGACCACTGTCAGGACCTCCCTGGCCGTCCAGCGGTTAAGACGCTACACTTCCATTGCAGGGGGCGTGGGTTCGATCCCTGGTTGCGGAACTAAGATCCTGCATGCCACTTGGCAAGGCCAAAAAATTAAAAAACAGAAAACAAACAACCCCCTGCCCCCCAGAAAACCCCACTGTCCTTTAGGAAGAGGGAGGGCACTGCTTCTGGGGCTCAAGGTCCTCAGGTTTGTCCATTCAAATATCCCTATCCCATGTCTTAAGGTCTACCGTTTCCTTTTCTGGGCCCTGACACTGATATCAGAGACTGTTAAGGCTGTGTTTGTTCTCCTTGGTAACCGGGCTGTACTCCCAGCATTCCCAGTTTTACAGCACTCCTTGAGGTTGATGGTTGGCTAACCAAGTCTGACATTTTCTTTTCCCTTAACAAGACTTCTAAAGACCAGCAACCAAAGTCAGCCAGTTCTACATTCCTTATAATTAACATTGACCATATTTTTTTTTATGAACTGCGACTACATAAATCACTGCTTCATCTTCCTTCATCATTCCAATTCACTGCTGGTGAAAATCTCAGTAACTGTGATACTGCTGCATGCCGGGGGTTAAGATCACCCCACTTACCAACATTAATGGGATACTTATCACTATCCAATTGGTCTGATACTAGACTCCATCTGGAATGTCTGTTTGTAGAGCTGCTTGCGGTACCAAGTGTCTTAGCCTGGGTTCCCAAAGTAGCAAGGTTCAGAGAAGTACTTGCATGCATGAGTTTATTTTGGAATATGATTCCAAGAAAAAAGAATGGGGTCTGGGAAGAGTAAAACAAGGAAGGAGGACAATCCAATTCAAGGGTGTTTTATTGAGCTGATCACTGCTGATCAGCTTTATATTTCTGGGGACCATCTGAGGATTCATGTAGAATCAGCCACTTGAGGGTGATGTGGTGAATATTTTTCTACTGGTCCTCATCCCCTAGTAGGTAAGTGTTGCCCCTGGGAGTTTATGTGTTAAAATTTCTCACTATGATTGTGGATTTATGTATTTCTCCTTGTAGATGTATCAATGTTTGCTTCATGTGTTTTGAAGTCATATTATAAGTAGAATCTAGAATTAGAATATTTCGCTGGTAATTTGGTGTTTTTATCATTATAAAGTGACCTTCTTAGTAATGCTTTTTGCCTTAAATTCTAGTTTATGTGATAATACCCACCATGGAATAACTTAATTCCATTATTTCAATCTATTGGTATTCATATGTTGGACTTTTAAAAATTTAGTTTCACAATTCTTATCTTTTAATTGGAGCATTTATTCCATTTACATTTGATCTTAAAGATATATTTTGATTTAAATCCACTCTTATGAAATGTGTTTCCTGTCTGTCTTGCCTATGTCCCACCACCCCCTGGATTTTTGTCTTTTTCAATCATTCTATTTTGGACTATTAGTTGAAAGTAATACATTTTTATCTTTTTAGTGGTCCCATAAGGCAAAACATGCATTGCTGACATATCAGAGTCTAGCGTGAAGTAATACCTTTACTCTCTTCTCAGATGATGTGAGGACTTTAGTACACTTGAACTTCATTTACCTGCTTTGTGGTTTGTATGCTAGCATTGCAGTGGATTTTAGTTCTACATATTTTTAACTCCACAAGACGTTTACCACTTTCTTTGGTCTTCAATCATTCCTGCATCACTAAACTTCGATCAACTTGAAGATCATCACTAGAATTTCTTTTGTGCAGGTTTATTGGTGATAAACTGTGATTTTGTCATCTGAAAATGTCTTTATTCCTTCTTCATAAATATTTTTGTTAAGTGTAGAATTCTTTTTTTTTTTTGGCTGCCCCGCACGGCTTGCAGGATTTCAGTTCCCCTACGAGGGATTGAACCCAGGCCCCAGAAGTGACAGTCCAGAGTCCTAACCACTGGACCGCCAGGGAATTCCAACTTTGGCGTTCTTTTAGCCCATTTCATCACTGTCTTTTGGCTTCTCCTATTGCTACTGAGAAGTTTATTTCTCACTTCTTTAAAGGTAAGTGCTGCCACCCACCCCCTTTTTTCTTTTGGTCAGCTTTTAAGATTTTTCTCATTGTCTTTAGTTTTCTACAATCTCAGTACATTGTGGACTTCCATTTATTTATCTTGCTTGACGTGTATGGTCTGCTTGAATCTGTGGACTAATGATTCTCTCCGTTTCTGGAAAATTCTCAGGCATTACATCATACAAATTAGACTCCTCCCTATTGTCTCCTCTCCTCTGGGACTCCAATTAAACACACCACAGGTCTTCTCACTGTATTCCTTAAGACACTCACTCTCTTCTGTTTATTCCCCACCTCCCAGCTGGTTGTCTTTCCGATCCTCATTCTGTATGATTCCTTCTAATCTATCTTCTCATTCACTAACTCTCTTAAACTATATCTAATCTGCTGCTAAACCCCTCCAATGAATTCTAGAATTCTATTTAGAACCTAGTTCACTTGTTTTTTGGAGTCTGATAATGCTAATAATGAAGTCTCTGTGGGTCTGTTTTGTGTTTCTGATTGTATGCAATACATTGTAATTGCAAATTCATTTGCAGAAATAATTTGATGCATAAGAGGATTTTTGTTTGCTTCTTGTAGACATCTGGGGTACTTACAACTTTCAAGATTTTTTGTGTTCTCAGCGACCCATGTGACATGAAGCCTGGTTAAATAGATTGATGAGTGGCTTAATTCTGGTTCCCTCTAGTTCCTAGGATATTAACCTTTTGAGTTCCAGACCAAAATGGGGATTTATAGGAAGGTTCCCACCTGGGCAAGTCCTAAACATGGACTTTGTACCCATAGCCCCAAAGTGCCATGAATATGCAGCTGTGACTCTTGGCTTCCTCCCTAGTTTGGCAAATTGGAGACAAAAGCGATTGTGGGGAATTCCCTGGTGGTCCAGTGGTTAGGAAACCGTGCTTCCACTGCAGGGGGTGCCGGTTCCATCCCTGGTTGGGGGAACTAAGACCCCACATGCCGTGCAGCACGACCAAAAAAAAAAAAAAAAAAAAACGCAGCTGTGGATGCTGGGTTTACCATTCTAAGCTTGTACCTTTTCCTAGCTCTCATCTCAGCTGGAAATTCTTCACTGTATTATTAGTTCTTTTTTGACTTAAAGGATTATTTTGGTCCAGGTTTTTTGGTTGTCTTCTGTGGGAAGATTGGTATAAGTCATTGAGTTTTCCATTTACCAGAAGGAGAAAATCCTTCTATTATTATTATCTCCTCCCAGAGCCCATAATGGTTAAAATTCTTTGAAAGGATAAAGAACTGTTCTCTATTCTAATAATACATCAAAACATGCATCTTTGATGTTGAGAGTAACAAAGAGAAATGAAAGGAGATTTTATTTCATTTATTTATTTTGGCTGCACAGCATGCGGGATCTTAGTTCCCCGACCAGGGATCGAACCGGTGCTCCCTACAGTGGAAGCACGTAGTCCTAACCACTGGACCACTGGGAAAGTCCAAAAGGAGATTTTTAGACTCACCTTGTTTTGCCTTCTTTATCATCATAATAAAATAGCAAAAGCTGTGACTTGAATAAAGCATTATGGTTAACAAATATTGTCCAATAAAAATGGTAATCTTTAAACCAACTCCTGGACTTTATTAACACTACCCCCCTTCTTTGCTATGGATAGGTCACACTTCTTGACCTTATTTCTATAAATGTTATTTCCAGCTCTTTTTCAAATTGTTACCCCTAAGTCTTCTTGGGTACAAACACAAGCTCCTCTGTCCATATATCATCTGACTTAACATGCTCGACACCGTTGTGTGGCATTAGAGTACTCATTTGATAGACATGGAAAATGAGGCTTAAAGAAGCAGACTGCTCTAACACGAGCCCCTGGATCCAAATCCAGTGTTCTCCACACCCTGCCATTTCACCTGTTCATTTTGGGCAAGGCATTTCAAGGCCAGCCCTCCTCCTTATTTTCTTAGAGTAAAATGTGAAGGGGAGACAATGCAACCACTACAGTCCCCCCTCCTATTCTGATACCTTCTGGAAAAGACTTGGGCTTGTTTAGCTGGTGGACTTTTGTAGCAGTTACATAAGAAGTTCAGGGAGAAAAGTGGGCTGGACACTCTCTTTTGGTGGTTGGAATTCGAATCTAAACCTCCTCTCTCTGCTCTGCGGAGGACCACCCTCATATCTTTTGGAATAATGATGGTTTAAACCATTTGCATGTGTTCCACTACGCCCATGTGTGGAATGTTTTGACATTTTTTGACGGAGAATAGTATCTACACATCCAGATAATTACGGCAGCATATGGAGAGGCTTGTGAGTGAGGCATATGATGAGGCTAATAAGTTTCATGTCTTAGAAGGATAAGCTTTTCTTAAGAGAAGAAACAAATGAAGCTCTGCAGAGTGAAATCCTCTTCATCCTTAAAGAAAAATCACGCATGCTCTCACTTGAGGATGCAGTGAAAGGAGTATCTGGAATCAGGAATTCTGGATTGAGTCCTCTGCTATTAATTAGCTTTGTGACTTTAAGTCACAGACTTATTTGGATTTTAATTTTCTCCATTGAAAAATGCGGATGAAATGAGATGTCGCAGATTCTTAGTAAACTCTTGAATTACTCTTCAAATGTAAATTCTCATCGTTTTATAACATCCATCTAGACACTGAATAGATTAGTGATGGGGGTGAGGGGTGGGAGGGGTAGCCAGGGACGCAGGTTTGCTCATCTTCTCCAAAGGAAGGAAAGGAAAGAGGTAGAGAGAAAAAATGAACATCTTAGGGCACTTCTTTTGCTTCCTATAGTATATTTACATTTGATAACCAGGTTTCCGACTGCCTGGTCATTGGAACACTGTAAAATATTGGGGAAAAAATGGAGATTTAAGCCAGATGGACCTGGTCCAACCCCTATCTGTGCCACATGTTGTGTGAGTGCCCAAGCTGCCTAACTTCTCTGAGACTGTCTCTGTATCTATAAAATGGGGATAGCCTTTTAGGGTAATTGTGAAGATTTCCTGAGACACCTTATGAAAAAATACCTAACAGTGTTTTGGACATTGTAGATGCTCAATAAATTCAAGTTCCATTCTCTCTTTTCTAGAGGGGAATTGCTGCATTTACAAATTTAATTGTGTTAACCTTTTATTGAGTGTTCATTGAGGCCCATCAATGGAATTACATACGGAAGGGGAAAACCAGTAGAAAACCTCCATAGAACTTTCTGCTCTGTGATAATTATCTGGGGGAAGTAATGTGCCAATTAGACTAAAACAAGAGGGAAGCTTAAATATTATGTGAGTGATTTTGAAAACTGTGTTATACAATAAAATAATAATATACATTAGGTAACACAGCTTCCAATTCATGCCGTTCCATGTTTCATTGACTCTCATCATCGTCTAGAACTCAAATGTAGAACACTCTTCCTTTCAAGGATATGATTTGCTGTGTAAAAGGAAAAAAAATAAAAAGCAGGCAAAACGATGTATCACTGGCCTTCTTCCTGCCAGCTTTCAAATTATCCCCATTTAACCTCAGAACTATCCAAAGAGCAGCATCCTTCAGCTGAAATTTCAGCTTACATGTTTCTATAGCTTCCCAGCTGAACTGTCATTTGCATGCCTCTTAAAAATTAATTATTAAAACCATTTCCATTAGTCTTTTGCTTGGCCTTCATGCAGTCATTTTTCTTGTGCTGTTTAGCAAGTGACAAACCACCATCATTAGCTATAAATACACGGCACCAGATATGGAAAGAAGGCATATGACTCATGCTGGACTGTTCCCTAGGGCTAACCCGGTGATGACTGTATTCTGGGAAGTGGTGTCAGGTCCACTCTTAATCTACACACAAATTCCAAAGCAGCTGGCCATATGAAGAGAATTCTCTTGTCAGTTCCTTCTACTCCCCCTGCTTGGTTCAAGGTATTGGGACACTTCATTCACTTAGTCTGTTGGTAAATTCCTTCTTCTACCTGTCCATACTCCTGGCTGTCCGTCCACCCACCCACCCATCCATCCATCCATCCAGTAAACATTATTCATTACCTTACCAACCACGTGCTAACACAAGAGGCCGAAGATCAAATAAGAATGTGTTCCTGCCCTCAAAAAGAACACACCTGCAGGGGGCCTTCCCAGGTGGTCCAGTGGATAAGACTCTGCCTTCCACTGCGGCCACTGGGGTGCGGATTCGATCCCGGTTGGGGAACTAAGATCCCATATGCCATGGGATGTGGCCAAAAATTAAAAAACAAAAAATCAAAAACACCACACCTGAAATGTGGGAGAGTTGGACAAATAAATGAACTGTTACAGTGTAGTAACCTCTATGATAGAGGAATGAAGTGAATGGTCTGGATGCCCAGACAAGGATATCAGGGAAGACTTCTAGGAAAAGATCGTATCAAGAATGAGTAAATGCCATTAAAATAAAGATTCAGGAGGGTGTGGGAGCACTCTCAGTAGAAGAACAGCATATGCAAAGGCACAGGACTGCAAAACAGAAGGACTCTCTGGAGAAGTGGACGTGGTTAAGAATGGCTGCATTGGAGAGTTCGTTGAGGCCAGTGGCCAAAGCAGAGAGTGAGGAAGGTGGCCTTACACTAATGGCGGTCAAGCCGTGCCCTTCCCATGCTGCGAGGGACAACTGGGGAAGCAGCCTAGCAGGTGGGCTCACAGGCATGTGCCGTACGCTGGGCTTTGGTGAAAGATTTCTTTTTAAAGAATATGTTCCGTTATAAGAAATATTTGAAAACCACTGGTCTAGATAATGAAGCGTCTGTGCTAAGTCAAGAAGTATGGTCCTTCGCCTCCAATGTGCAGAAGCTTGAGTGACAGAGACGGTCTCGTTTCTGTCTCATTCCCCACAGGACAGTGAATCTCAGCAGGAATGAGTCTCAACACAAGTTTAGATCATGAAAACCCTATGGGCTGTTTTTAACAATACAAACTACAAGAAGTGAAATCTGACAAAACTGGCTGGTGGAAAAATCAAACAAACAAAAACAACAAAAATAAAGAAAGCTGGCTGGTAGAATATGGGTTAAAATGTAACAAAGCACTGCTAGACAGGTAAACACAGTGCAGTATACACTGTAGGTGAAGGAATCTGCTCGTTTGGTAACTCACATACCTCCTGACTCTGGTAACCAGCAGAGAACACACAGGGTAGGGGAATTCACCGTCTATACTTTCATTAATATGGTCATTAACAATCTAAAAATTCAGCAGTTACAACACTCACAGTGCCTTATGTCCAAAGTGAGGTTTTCCTTGGCTCCAGGTACCACTTTTACTTGGAAAGTCGGGCTGCCAGAACATGATTTAGTTCTCTTTAAAAGTCGTTGCCAAACAAAATGAAAAATATAGATACCTATTTTATAAGCCTTTTTAAAAAATAAATTTATTTATTTTAGGCTGCGCTGGGTCTTTGTTGCGGTGCGTGGGCTTCTCACTGCGGTGGCTTCTCTTGTTGCAGAGCACAGGCTCTAGGCACACAGGCTTCAGTAGTTGTGGCACGTGGGCTCAGCAGTTGTGGCTCGCGGGCTCTAGAGCGCAGGCTCAGTAGTTGTGGTGCACGGGTTTAGTTGCTCTGCGGCGGCATGTGAGATCTTCCCAGACCAGGGCTCGAACCCGTGTCCCCTGCATTGGCAGGCGGGTTCTTAACCACTGCGCCACCAGGGAAGCCCCCCATAAGCCTTTTAAAGTTAGGGAGGAAAGCCTTCAAAATCATATTAGAGCACATTATGATAAATGCCCGATTATCATCTTTGCAATAGGAATGATGTCAGTGCTGCTGGAACATGGAACTCAACATCTACGTCAAACTTCATATATTTCCAAGTATTCATATATTGGTTATTTTATATTCTTGACCCAAAAGGTAGAACATGTGACAGAGGCTCAGTACACTCATATAATAAATGCATATAATCAGTGACTCATGCTAAGGGAAAAGGTATAGTATCCAGGTCTACTGAATTCTACCCCAGTGTTTCCAAACCCCAACCCCTGTCCACCCCACATCAATAACTACTTTATATAGGATTTTTTAAAAGGTACAAACTTTCCCTTATGAGATAAAAAGTACTGGGGATGCAATGTATAGCTAACACTGTATAACACTGTATAACACTGTATAACACTGTGTATAGCTAACACTGCTGTATGGTATATTGAAAGCTGCTAAGACTGTAGATCCTAAAAGTTCTCAAGGAAAAAGCTTGGTTTTTTTTGTTTTTTGTATTTATAGGATATGAGGGATGTTAACTAAACTTATTGTCGTTATCATTTCACAGCATATGTAAGTCAAGTCATTATGCTGTACATCTTAAACTCATATAGTGCTGGACGTCGATTATACCTCAATAAAACTGGAAGAAAAAATAAATTAAAAAATAAAATGACAGACTTAAGCAAACACTCAAGTCGGTTGCCATCCACAAAATGTTTACATGGTTCTCTGATGTGGTGTGTTTACAAAATTATGAGAGTTACAGCATAGGCTCTGTCCTGACCTTGAGGCTGGGCCTTGTTCTTGACTTCTGGAAATGAGAAGAATCTTCCGTCATTCCTCCCTGCTGCCTCAGTAACTCCCCCATTTACCCACGCCTATTTCTTGTCCTGGAACCAACTGACCACAGAGTCAGCACACCTTGTGCGTGTTCTCATCCCAAAGATGCACACTGTTGGGCACAACTAGGTAGGGAACCCAGTAAGTGGTCACCATAGTTACCACTTTCCCTTGCTGACAATGTTCATTCTTCTTCACCTTCCTGTTTCCAGCTATCCTCCAGGGCTACCTAAAAGTCCTACCTGTTTCGAGAAGCCTCTCCTAACTGCTCCCCTGCCCACACTAGTGTCTTCTTTCACTTATCTCCTCTACTATTGTCTCCCTTCTCCAAACCATTTAACTTTTGGATCCTAGCTTTCTTGTAGGTTGTTTTTTTTCTTTTCTCTTTTTTAAATTAATTAATTTATTTTTTAGCTGCATTGGGTCTTCATTGCTATGCACGGGATTTCTCTAGTTGTAGCAAGCAGGGGCTACTCTTTGTTGCAGTGCATGGGCTTCTCATTGCGGTGGCTTCTCTTGTTGTGGAGCATGGGCTCTATGCACGCGGGCTTCAGTAGTTGCGGCACGTGGGCTCAGTAGTTGTGGCTCGCGGGCTCTAGAGCGCAGGCTCAGTAGTTGCGGCGCATGGGCTTAGTTGCTCAGCAGCATGTGGGATCTTCCTGGACCAGGGCTCGAACCCGTGTCCCCTGCATTGGCAGGTGGATTCTTAACCACTGCGCCACCAGGGAAGTCCTTGTAGGTTGTTTTTCAAAACGTGTTTTGAAGCCAGAAACAATGGGTTCAAATGCTAGCTCTGGATCTATTCGATTTTGAGTTAATTTCTCTGGGCCTCAGTGAGAAACAAGGATAATACCTCGTCAGGCAAATATGAGGACAATTAATATACCAAGTTCTTGGCAACCCCCCCCATCTACACATAGTAGGTGCTCAATAAATGTTGAATTGAAAAGAAGGGCATGAGCTGTGTTTTAGTCTTCTTACATCTCTCATGTAACCTCGTATGGACTACAAAGACAGAGCTAGATGAATGTTAATCACTTTTCCTTATTCATAGCTGACAGCTCACCTCTGGTCTCAGGAAACCAAGAAAACATGTTTTGGTTTTTTTTCCCTTCACAATTATAATTAGCCCACATGAGTGTCATCACAGCCAGGGTGATGGTAACACTTTTTTATAAGACTCATTTACATAGTATTTTGACATTTATAAAAGGTTTCTTAACATTTATTATCTCATTTGATTCTCCCAGTAACTCCCTGAATGTTGGTAGGGAAGGTATCATTAAATTTTATATACTAGAAACCTGAATTCAGTGTGGTTCACATTAGTACCACTTTACCCTAATTTACAGTTTACAAAGCATTTAAAAAACCATTTTCTTATTTGATGATTACTTAAGATCCTAAGATCTTCCCGGACCAGGGCTCGAACCTGTGTCCCCTGCACTGGCAGGCGGATTCTTAACCACTGCACCACCAGGGAAGCCCCCACATATTAGTTTTGTAAAAAGGAATCCTTTAATTAATGTTGTGTCAAGGTCTCCAAGACCACCCTCTAGTTCAATGACTCACAGAAGTCAGAAAAGTGGTTATGCTGACAGATACAATTTATAGCAAAACGGTACAGGTTAAAATCAGTGAATGTAAAAGGCACATAGGGAAGAGTCCAGGAGACCAGGCACAAGCTTCCAGGTGTCCTCTCTGGAGCCGGTGCGTGGACAGACAGCAGTTAATTCTCCCAGAAATGACGTGGGACAACACATATAGACTCTTGTCAACTGGGGAAACTCACCTGAGACTTCATGCCCGGGGCTTTCATTGAGGGTCAGGTCTCACAGGCATGGAGCATCCACGTGGCTGACCTTAGTTATTCAGTTTCCAGCTCCTCCAGAGATCAAACTGATCCTGCGTACTGCAATGCGCCCACCAGAAATCACTGTTAGCATAATCTATCTGATGTGGCTCAAGGCCCCAGGTAAACACAGGCACTCAAAGAAGGCAGGATATTCCAAGAGCTTAAAGGTTATCCCCCAGGGACTTGGTCAACGGACAGACTTATCTTTGGAATGTGCAGGGTTTGAGTAAGCCAGACTTGCTAAGTCCTTCACTGCACACCTGTAAAACCATTCTTAGCTTACGGGCCATAGACTTGATTTGACTGGAGACTCTAGTGCTAGGGTCATGTAAGTTACTTTTTTTTTTCCCTTGTTACTTCAAACATTGCTGTAAGAAACATCCCTAAGGATGTCTTAGTGTATAAATACATATTGTGGGAATAATGACATAGGTAACGTCTTTCAGAAATAAAAATATGAAATTAGAAATATGTGACTCTTTAAAAAGGAAATCAATCTATAATGCTTATCACTTGGACTTACAAATTATGTATTTAGGGCTTCCCTGGTGGCACAGTGGTTAAGAATCTGCCTGCCAATGCAGGGGACACGGGTTCGAGCCCTGGTCTGGGAAGATCCCACATGCCGTGGAGCAACTAAGCCCATGTGCCACAACTACTGAGCCTGCACTCTGGAGCCCGTGAGCCACAACTACTGAGCCTGCGTGCCTCAACTACTGAAGCCCACGTGCCTAGAGCCCATGCTCTGCAACAAGAGAAGACACCACAATGAGAAGCCCGCGCACAGCAACGAAGAGCAGCCCCTGCTCGCCGCAACTGGAGAAAGCCCGTGCACAGCAACAGAGACCCAGTGCAGCCAAAAAAAAATAAATAGAAATAAATAAATTTATAAAAAATAAATAAATAAAATAATGTATTTAGATGTAGGGCTATAAAATCTCAGCCTTTCTTAATAAGGAAAGTGAATTTACAACTAGTGAACTAAATATAAAATCTGTGTTAGATACTAACAGATTAAAGCAAAGGTCTCAAAGAGATATTAAATTTGAGTATACATACTTTATCACAAGCAACATGTTGCTCTGTTGTGTTATTCTGCTATTACATGTGAAGGAACTTCTTTTGTCAAATTAATTTGTACAAATATTTTCTCTTAATCTGAACTGTAACCTTCGTCTGAATGAATGTCAAAGTTATGCAATGTCTTACATAATTGTGGAAAGTCAAAGCATGACCAATGTAGGAGACACTGGTAGTTCACAAACTGTATTTATTGTTAATATCTTCAAAGGTAGCTGGATTTAAAACAAAAAAAATTAGACTTTTTTTCTATCAAGAGCTATTTTTTTTTTAATCAATGAAAACATCAGTGTGATTTCCCAGATTTTGGAAAAAGCACTTCAATCTTCTACTTCCCTGCTACAAATGTCTATAACAAGCTTCAAATGTTCAATAATTTCTAAACCTAAGTATGATGCAGAACTTTAGTGTTCTAAAAAGACTTACATGTGGAACTGTTGTTATAAACAATGTGTAATTTCAATTTTACTAATGAAAAAAAAGTTGTGGCTCGCGGGCTCTAGAGCACAGGCTCAGTAGTTGTGGCGCGCGGGCTTAGTTGCTCCGCGGTATATGGGATCTTCCCAGACCCTGGCTCGAACCCGTCCCCTGCATTGGTAGGTGGATTCTTAACCACCGTGCCACCAGGGAAGACCCTAAATAGACTGTTTCGAGTGGAAACGAGCACTACTTATTCTTGCATGTTGGTCTTATATCCCCAAACCCTCAACTTTCATATCAGTTATAATACTTTGTAATTTCCCTTGAACTTTCAAATAATTTTCTTGCCCACTAACAGTGACTGTTTCTTACTTTCCAATCCATATGCCTATTTCTTCTTTTAATCTTACTGCACTGGACAGGATCTCAGGGCAATGTGAAACAGATGCACAACAGCCATCCCTGTCCTATTGCTGACTTTAAAGGAACATCTCTGAAGTTATACCATTAACTCATCATGTTAAACATGGGTTTTTAGTTATCGTTTATCATACTAAGGAAGCTTCTGTCTATTCATAATCTACCAAGAGGATGTTTCATTTGGTTGATTATTTTTTTTAATTAATGAATTTATTTATTTATTTTTGGCTGTGTTGGGTCTTCGTTTCTGTGCGAGGGCTTTCTCCAGTTGCGGCGAGCGGGGGCCACTCTTCATCGCGGCGCGCGGGCCTCTCACTATCGCAGCCTCTCTTGTTGCGAAGCACAGGTTCCAGACGCGCAGGCTCAGTAGTTGTGGCTCATGGACTCTCGTTGCTCCGCGGCATGTGGGATCTTCCCAGACCAGGGCTCGAACCCGTGTCTCCTGCACTGGCAGGCAGATTCTCAACCACTGCGCCACCAGGGAAGCCCCATTTGGTTGATTTTTAAAATGAGTGTTGCACTTTGTTGTTTCCTCCTGCATTCATTGAGATGATAATATGATTCTTCTCTTTTAATCTATTAATGTGCATATTATATGAAAAGCTTTTCCAATGCATACCATTCTCCCACTTTGGCAATAAATTTTACTTTGTCACAATGAGTGAATTTTAATTGGTGAATTTGAAATGCTAATATTCAGGCTAGTTCATCCATGTTCATAAGAGACTGAAGTATAGTATTTTTTCCCTCACATATCCCATTTGACTTTAGTATCATAGTTGAGCTTCCCCCATCCTTCCCCCTTTCTAAAAACATTGTCTACTGCTATATTTAAAAAGATTGTTTCTTGAAGGTTTAACAGACCACATCATAAGCCATTTAGATCTGGTGGATTACTTGGGAGTAGATTTTTAAAAAGATTCAGATTTAGTGTTATTTTATATACACACAACGATCCTCATTTAAAAAATAACTAAAATTTCAAATTTATCCACATAAATTCACAAGTTTTGTCATTAAAAAAATCTTAACTATATCCTTATTCATATCTTATTTCTTTTATATTTTTTTTTTTTTTTTTTTTTTTTTTGCGGTACGCGGGCCTCTCACCGCTGCGGCCTCTCCTATTGCGGAGCACAGGCTCCGGACGCGCAGGCTCAGCGGCCATGGCTCACGGGCCCAGCCGCTCTGCGGCATGTGGGATCTTCCCGGACCGGGGCACGAACCCGTGTCCCCTGCATCGGCAGGCAGACTCTCAACCACTGCGCCACCAGGGAAGCCTATATTGTCTTTTTTATTGAAAAAAAATTTTTTTTGCCAGGGTAGTGGTAACTCACCATAGATTAGTTTAAAACCTTTTTCCCTTTATGCTTCTATGTACTTTAATTGTTGCCTGCCCCAAATCATTAAGGTTTTCTTTATTTCTCCTTTCACATTTAGACTATATTCCATATGGAACTGATTTTTCTGCCTTGTGTCTGGAAGGGGTCTAGGTAATTTTTTTTTTCTCTCATATGGATATCTGACTCTGCACTATTTATTGAAAACACCATCTTTTCACCCATTACAATGATGTCCCCTGGTCATAAATCGGATCATCTATATTTGTGGATTTGTGCCTAGGCTTTCTGTTCCATTGGTCTATTTATCTATCCTATTTATGCCAACCAACTTTACAGCCATAACTATAGCTTTATAACAGGTCTTAATATCTGTTGGTGAAATATTTTCAGTTTTGTTGTTGTTCGTTTACCTTGGATAGTCTTGTCCTTTGCATTTCTGTCAGTTGGTTGATTTCTCAACATCCTGCTGGGTGGGATTTTGATAACTGTGAAGTTAGATAACAAGCCAAACATTTATATCTTTTCAAATTTCTCTCAATATTATGATTTTCTTTCAAAACTTTATTTTTCGGTATTTGATATTTTACGCTAGGGTAAATTGCATCATTTTAACAACTTCTATTTCTTTGTTTCTGACATAAATACAGTTGGTCTCTGTATACTGACTTTGTATGCAGCGACCTTGCTAAACTATTCTGTTCATAAATTCCTTTGAATTTTCTATGCACAATAGCAGTTGTCTATAAATAGTGTTATTTCCTCCTTTCAAAACCTATGCTGTTATTTCAGGCCTCATTTCACTGGCTAGGATCTCAAATATAATGTTAAACAATAGTGGTTATTATTGCTATTAGACTTCAATGAACCAAACTTTTGGCTTTGTTGACTTTCTCTGTTGTATGCTATTTATTTCATTGACCTTACACCTTTTACTTTTCATTCTTCTTCTTTTTCTAGCTTCCTGAAAATAGTTTAGGTCATTGATTTTCAACCTTTTTTCTTTTCTAATATACACACTTAAGGCTATAAATTTCCCTACAAACACTGCTTTAGCTGAAACAAGTTTTGGTAGCTTTGTTACTGTTCACTTCAACATATTAAAAAAAATTTTTTTGACCCAGATACTGTTTTCAAATGTATTACTTAATTTCCAACCCCAAGTTGGGGTTTCTTTAGCCATCTTTTTGTTACTGGTTTCTAGCTTAATTCCCATGTTAGGGAATACAGAATGAAGGCTTTTGATCTTTCACAATTTGTAGAGGTTTGTGTTAAGACTCAGCAAAGGGTCAACTTTGGTAGATGGTTCAACGTTTACTTGAAGAAACTGAATTATGCCTTTTTGATCAAGTGTTCAGCATACATAAATTAGTTGAAGTTTAGTAATGGTATTGTTCAGATCTTCTGTGTCCCGATTTTTTTTCTTTTTTCTTTTGGTCTGATTATTCTATCAGCTATTGCAGAAGCTGTGTAAAAGTTACTAACTATAATTCAGGATTTACTTATTTCCCCTCTCCTATCACTTTTGCTCTATATATTTTACATTTGTCCTAGGAACAAACACATTTAGGATTGTGTGGTTTGGGTGCATTAATTCCTTTACCACTTTAAAATGTCCTTTTTATCTCTAGAGATGCTTCTTGCCTTAAATCTCTGTGTGGGATAAAACTATAGTTACACTGTTTCCATTTGGTTGTTTTATGTGATCTTAGAGTTTTGTCTCTTGTAAGAAGTGTGTAGTGGGATATTGATTCAGCTGATAATTTTTCAACTTTAATTCAAGTAATGAATCACTTTACGCATTTGGGTTTATATTCTGCAACTTAAAAATCTGACCTACCTGTTTTATGTTCCCTTTTCCATTCTTGCCTTCTTATATTTTATCCTCTATTAAAGTGTTAGATACACATTCTATTGTACTTTTAGTGCTCAAGATTATAACATGCCTCCTTGACTTTACAGTCTAATAACAGTATTAATTTTATCACTTACCAATTGCTAGAACCTGAGAGAACTAACTCCATTTACTCTCCCTGTGTCTTTTGTTATTATATGATGTATTTTAATTCTACAGATATTTTAAATCCCACAGTTTTAGTTATATTTACATTTACACATCTACCATTTCCATTGCTTTTCATTTATTCCCTCACTTCTAGATTTTATCTGGGGTCATTTTGCATCCGCCTGAAGAATATCCTTTAACATTTCTTCCAGTGTATGCCTACTGGTGACAAATTCTTATTTTTCCTGGAAAGTCTTTATTTTGCCATATTTGCAGTGTATCTTGCCCTTGCCTCTTCTTTCTTATCTGGAATGTGAGCACTGCAGCTGCCATCTCTTCAAGAGGACGGAAGCCACGCACTAAAGATGGTGGGTCATAAGGAAAGAACAGAAAAAGCCTGGAGCCCCACTGATCTTGTGGAGCTACTGTATTGGACACCTGGACAGCCAACATGTGAAAGAAAAGTAAACCCTAACAGTTTAAGCACCATTCTTACTTTGGTTCTGTTACAAGACAAATATCATTCCTGATACAATGTCTTTGATCAATTCTGGAAGCTTCTTAGCCACTTATCTCTTCCAATGTAGCTGTTAAGATATCTGTAATTTAAATAATCCAGCATTTGTGGCACGAGTTACTCATGTAAAGTTGTCACGTAGGTCCTGCTAGTATTCTGACCAAGAAAGTACAGTCCAGGATGATCAGCTCACACTCTAATTAGAGAAACCATAATCCAGAGGCAACTTCCTTAGGTACTGTTGTCTGTCTCTTGACCAACATATAATGCTTTGCTAATTTACATGGTAAAGGTCAGAAATTTTTATTGGTGAAATTAGTGGCCTGTTAACTAGAATGATGAACTGCAAAAATTGGCTCCTGATGGTTAAAGGTTTTCAAGATTATGCGGATTGGCTAAAAGTAGAGTTGCACGCCCACCCTGCAAGAAAAGGACAAAGAATCCAGCTTGGTCTGTAGCCCTTACCATTTGGGAAGATGTCCTAATATAATCCCCTGAAAGGTCCTCAGTGTCCGGCCATGAACACAGGTTTTGTTAAGGGTAACAGAATTCTGCTTCTTGAAGGGAACTTTCAGGCAAGGTGGTTAGAGCATCTCAAAGGGCAGAGGACTTCCTTAAGCCTGCAGAACAGGCAGTAAGATTTTTTTTTTTGCCTTACTTAATATCTGTATTGGTGACAGAAGTTGGTGAGAAACTGCCTTCATTATAACCTGGCTGTTAGGGGGCGATCTGGGGGCAGGAGTGTGTTTGGGGTGGGTGGGCATTCAGTGGGTACTATTATCTACCAAGGGTTGTACACGAATACATTGCCTTAGGTCAGTTCACAACTGCTCACCCCCAGTTCTATTATATCCTCCTGCTTAAAACTCCTAAAATATATATGTACACTGGATCTTACTTGTGTGAATCTTTCATTTTTTTCCATCTCTTTTATGCTGTATTCTAGCTTATTCCTGTCGTTTCAAAAATTATCAAGTGTCTGAAATAGTAAATTTCTTCCCAGTGACACTAGAAGAGAGGCCCCAAGAGGGCAGAAATTTGTTTCATTCATTGCTTTACCACCAGAACCTTACTGTGCCCTGCACATTAAGGAGGTGGTCACAATAATTTTTAAGCTAAGCCTGGATACTGTGAGAGCAAGACTGTAACTGACATTTCAGCTCTTTGTCATGGAAATCTTCCTTTCCCTCCACCTAGTGTTAGGTTCAGAAGCTGCTTTGCAGCCCCCAGGCTGCTGTGCAGGGCTCTGCGCCCCCCTTCCTGAGGCTGCAGTGCCTTCTAGGGTCTTGGCTTCCGGCAGAGGTCTCAGTCCCACCTTCCCTGAATTGTCAGGTCATGTCTCACTGTTAAAAGTCCCAGAGTTCACTGGTGAGGCTCTTAGCCAAGATGATAACCCTGCAGGTCAGAGCGGCTTTCAGTGCCTCCGTTTACTACTTTGGCTTTGTTTTCTCTTCACTTCTGGCAGTTGGTATTTCCTTTCTTTTCTTTTGCAGTCAGCTGCGTGTATATGTTATGTTTTATTTGGCATCTTTCTGAGTTTGGAGCTATGGGATGGTGGTGGTAGCAAGGTTTATGTTAATTCAGTCTGCCATGCCACCAAGATTCCTGGAAACAAACTATGTGAGAAGGTAAAACAATAAACCACCATTTTAAGCCACTGATTTGCAGTTTTCTATTACACAGCAGTAAAATTCAATCACTAATTGATGCACTTTGAAAAGCAGAACAAATGAAGAAAACACAAACTGAGAGTTGGAAGAAAATGTTTATTTCATAAAAAGGTATGAAGGTAGAAAACCAGTAAGAACAGGGAAAGGAGAACTTACAAGTGGGGGATTTTGAGTCAACTGGGAAGTGATTTGGACAAAACTTTCACAGGCAACAGAGCTTCATATACCATAACCACTACACTGAAAGGCATCTAATAACCAGCCAATTTTATCTGTATCAGTAGTAATAAGAATAATTCTCTCTACACTTCCACCTTTTCTAAGGAAAATGTAATCAGTGAAGACCTAGTTGGCTTTAATGTTTTCAGTGTGTGTCTTGAGTTATCAAAAATTAACTGTAGGAGAGTAGGATGAAGTAGAGACCTGCATTTTTGTGTTGAGAAAATATTAACCTTTAATTGTGCAACTTAATTCTTGGGTATGCCTTTGCTGTTTTTGTTTATTCCTCCCTACAACATTAGCATGATGGAAGTATAATTACTTGGTCACCACTTAACATTTCAGTTCTGTTTTTCAACATGTAACCAAGGGTACAATTAATTTAAACACTTTTAACAGTAAACAATTGTGTACATGGTAAAATAAGTTGGCTTTTTTCAAACTTAAAGGGTATATATAGTATCAACTGAAACTAACTCCACTCAAGAAATAATTGAGTGTCTTCTATTAAGCAGGCATAGTGCTGGTACTGAATGAATATTACCTCCTATTAATCATTCTAAGAACTTTAGAAAAGACTTGTGAAACCAGAGCACTACCAGAGGACTAACTGTAACCCTTCACACCCTATGGTCTGTTTTTCTTGCTATTACAAGTAACATGAAGTACTCCCACTTTGTAGAGCCAGAGAGATAAAAATCATTGATCACTGTCATATGGCTAGAAAGTAGCAGATGCTATAACATGAACCCAAGGCCTTGATTCCAAGATCAACTCTTTTATACTGCCATTATGATGCCTTTATACAATTCCTCAGTGGACAGTTTTCTCCACCTGGCAGTCATTCTCTTACTTTAATTTTTTATAAGGAAAACACTGTGAAGAAGCAAAGTAAAAAACTGATTTAATCCTTGGCAGTACAGTGGCAATTAAATAGCTGTTAAAAAAACAGTGTTTTGATAACATGCCCAGGATTTCTGAGAACATTTCTACTGGACACCTTTGCTCCAAGCTTATCTTCCATTGAGAGAGGGAGGGGACCGTATTTAAAAACAAGAATAGGGACTTACCTGGTGGCCCAGTGGTTAAGAGTCTGCGCTCCCAATGGAGGGGGCCCGGGTTCGATCCCTGGTCCGGGAACTAGATCCTGCATGCCGCAATTAAAAAAAAAAAAAAAAATTAATAATAAAAATAAAAGAAAAACAAGAATAAAATTTCCTTCTTTCAACAAAATTTATCATGTCAGACACTGAATTTACGAAGATAAACTTGTTTCTGTCTTCAAGGGGCTCATAATTTAAGAGGAGAAATACACATGTAAATAAATTAGTGATAATTTTAGTACCAGTGATAGTGCTAACCTAGAAGATAATAAAAGACATATTTATGACACAAAGATAAGAACCCTCCCTCCCTTTTACCTGGAAGGTCCAAGATCCAGGTAATATTAAGACATTTGAACTGAGTTTTGAAGAGTGAGTTATTTCCTGAGGGCTTAGTATGTGCCAGATAGTGTGCCAGATAGTGTGCTAAGTGATTATCTGGATTATCTAATTAAATTATCACTGCAATTTAGGAGATAGGTAAATACAGATGAATCCAGGTGGTTTGACCTAGAACTCAATCTGCTAAATATTGCGAGCTACTGACATACGCAAACACACAATAAAACAGATCACTGGAGTCACAGAGATAAAGGGACTTATAAAACTGTAATGTTCTCATTTACATACAAGGCATATGAAGTGAGTATGCTTCAGGAATTAGCCAAAGGTCACATAATAAAGATAGAGATAATCTCTTATTCTCTCAAGGGCCTGTCCATTGTATGATCACGTTTCCCTGAAAATGTTATTCTCTTCCTGCTTTTCCCTTTAACTCCTTCAAACTCTCCATCACCGAAAGCCACCTCAAACCACATGCCAACTTACCAAAGGGCAAGGTCATTAAATGAGTGCAGCGCAAGGACACAGGGTTTGATAGCGTTAGCCTGTATTTAAAACAAAATATTTACTGTAAATGTCAGTGTTTTATAAGCAATGATCTGAAAAGATTGAGAAACAAGTAAAACAGGTTTGCCAGCTTTTATGAACACTGCTTCTTACATACTCAAACTATTACATATGAAAATAAATACAAGGCATGAATTCAAATCCCAGATATCCTGAAAACTTCAGAAAAGACTTGTACTCTGGTCTACCCAGAGCTCTACCTACAACTGTACAGAACACATTCCTGTATGGCATGGCTACATCAAGTTTTCTAAGCACTTGGATTAGTTTTCCTAATGTCAGCCCTCGGAGCCTTCTACCTGCCCTGTCTGAGCTGCCTGGGATCTGTTCAATCATTTTTTTAAACATAAGTAAACAGTACAAACTTTTCATTGTTTAGTTTGAAACAAAAACTTTAAATGCTTGTGTGGAAACAAAAAGCTGAAATAACTTCTTTAGGGTCATAATAAAACTCTATCATTCTTATTATATGTGCAGTTTTAAAAATATACTTTAAAGGTTCAAGGTGGACGACTATTAAGACTTCGGAAAAAAAAACAAAGACTGACTGGAATTCTAATGTAGATGACTCTGCTCATGGCTAGCGCCCATGAGCACAGTAAACCTGTTGTGGTTTAGGTTTAACATACAGATGGAGAGAATGGATATGCAACATTCTCGGTACTACTGCGTTTATTTCCCACCTTAAAGTGAAGACCCAATTATAAATTCTATTGATTCTACAATAATAACAATATGAAAATTGACAGGAGTCAAAGAATATCAGCAAACTTATTAATAAGAAAATGACAAAAGTGAGCATTTATTTGGTAGCACAGCATACACTGGTTCTGAAAGGTATGAAAATTAGAATCACACGCCTTTAAAAAATTATAGATGTTCCTTTCTAGATTGACTGTATATTTGAGGGTAGATCTCGCCCATGCATTTATTTCTTTAATCTCCACAAATGCCTGAGACCCACAGCCTGCATATATGAACCACTTATGGTACTCAGGACACTTGCTCTGAGGTCAGGGATCTCCATCACTTTAACTGCTCTGTGATTATAAGCAACTTAACTTTCCTGAGCCCCAGTTTCCTGAACTGTAAAGTATACTAATAACACTTACCCTAAACCTAAAGGGCTGCTGCAAGGGTTAGATGAGAACATTACAAAAGTAATAAGTACCTGTACCGTAACAGGTGTTCCATATACACGGTGGTATTTATGAATACTCAGACAGTAATAATGACAGATGTATTAAAATGAGTGACAAACTCAGGGGAACACCCAAGGTCTAAGGACTGTTAATGTGAAGATGAAGAACTGATAGAACAGACTTTCCTTTTTATATGAGTTTTATGATTTAAAAAAATTGATCAGAATCAATGTCTTAAAAGAAATCTTTGGGTAACTAAAAATAAAATTTGAAATGATGAGGGCTCCTTAATTGCAGTTCCAGGGTTCCTTAGTTGTGGCTCGCCAGCTTCCTAGTTTGGCACACGGGCTTCTTAGCTGCAGCATGCATGTGGGATCTAGTTCCCTGACCAGGGATCGAACCTGGGCCCCTGCATGGGGAGCACAGAGTCTTATCCACTGCACCACCAGGCAAGTCCCCAGCATAATGTATTTATAACACTGAGTGTGGAATGGGCCTTCCTAAGACAACAAAACCCAGAAGTTACCAAAAATTACATAATGATTTAAAATAAAGTTTTAAAAAACACATGACAGATAGGAGGAAGTATCTGCAACACATTTAATAACTTAGAAAGAAAAAAAATCTAAAATACATACAGTTCCTAAAAAACAATAAGAACAAATTAACAAACCAAAAGAAATATGGGCAAAGGACATGAACATACAATCAAAAAAATAAAAATGAAAGAAAGAAAACCAATGAAAATGTGAAGATATTAGCTTCACTCTTAGACAAGGGAATGAAAATAAAAACAGATACTTCTTTGCAACCATCAGATCAGCAAAAATGAACAAGAATGGTAATGCTTTGGGGCAAGGATGTGAGGAAACAGGCACTCTCTTACATGGCTAGCGAAAGTATAAACTGGCACAGACTCCTTGGAGAATAATTTTGCAGTATCTGTAAGTATTTTAAAAAGGTATATGTGTGTAAAAACACAACAAGAGCTTGGAAGGATCACCACTGTTAATAATTCAGAGTGTAAGAAAAAGGCAGGCCGTGGTATGTGAATGTGAAGAGAATATTTTTATATACTCTTCACGTTTACTCTAAATATTACAGAATGAATGACCACACATTTAGAAAGTTATCTGAAGGGACTTCCCTGGTTGTCCAGTGGGTAAGACTCTGCGTTCCCAATGCAGGGGGCCCGAGTTCGATCCCTGGTCAGGGAACTAGATCCCACATGCGGGCCGCAACTAAGAGTCTGCACGTCACAACTAAGAAGTCCGCACGCCACAACTAAGACCCGGTGTGGCCAAAATAAATAAATAATGAATTAATAAATAAATATTTTTTATAAAGGAGTTATTGTTAACTTAAAAAAAAAAAGTTATCTGAAAATTAAGGATTTGCCAGTACCCAGTTCCCAAACTCTATTTCTCATTCATATTCATACCTTTACTTGAAAATAACCCAGTATTCTGGTCAACATGGAATCTTTTTGTGCTACTGACTATATTACTACATAATTTTAAACAACAATTAATATAAACAGGATACCCAAAACAAAAATTTTCAGAGATAACCTATAGTATAAGGAAAATTTATGTCAAAATTGAGACAACTGTATACCTTTAGCGACATTTTATACTTTTTCAATCAAAGAAACCCTGCAAAAACCTTTATTTTCCCAGGGAATTTTAACTCCTATAAAACTTGCATGAAGAACAAGTAGCAAAGAAACTTTCTCAAACTACTTTTAAAAAACAAAACAAATAGCCCAAACCCTGTTTTTAAATATTTTTAGACAGTAGGACAAATACTAAACACAGAGCTTAACAGTCTTTAAAGAATCACGTTGAAATAAGCAAGGAAAAGGTCAGAACTTTTAAACCAGTTATAATTGTATCTGGTTAGTCCCAAGACAAGACAGTTAAGTGACTGAACAGGTTCTACTGCTAAGACGTTGATTCCCGGAACAGTTTTACTCAGCCTCACAGGAATAATGTGTATTAAATTATACAAACACCCTTGGGATGTGTTCTTTTCCATAATATTAAAGGAAGTTAAGGCTAATGTTAATGGTAGAACTGCTTTTTTAAAAAACTGAAATGAACAGAACTAAAAGGTAAACTCATGTGTATCAGATTCCCCATTTTAACTGACATTTTTCGATTACTGAAGCCAAAGGACACATTTGTTTGGAACCATAAAATCCTACTATTGGGAACTGATGAAATGAAAAAGATATAATGAAACAGGAAGAAGTTAAATAATTTATGCCAAATGCATAACAAATAATTATGAGGAGAGATATCAAATCTTCAAACTTTATAGAAAATAGTTGGAGTTTAATTTCGGAACATATTTAAATATTATTGAAAATTCCAACTTTATATTATGTGCTCTATCAATCAATTAAATAAAAAATGACAATTGGAAAATAAGGGGGGGAAATGGGGATATTTTAACATTTAACCAGATTCTGTAACATTTAAAACTGATAAGCACATGTTCATCAGAAAAAAATTTCTTTTACATTTCTAATAAATGTATGGTTTTTAAAGAAATCAAGGCATGTATTTTCTAAAGGGTGGGAGACAGCTCAGTATAACAGAATAATTTACTGTATTAACTAAAAGAAGATAAAGTGAAAAAAATTTTTTCACTTAACTATAACTCAACTTTCATGTGGAGCTTTTTCTAAGTGATAACAGGTGAGGCAAAGCTGATAGCCCAAATGATCAAAGACCCCATAATATAATCAGCAAAGTATGGAATATAAAGATATAGATACAGGGCTATTAAACAAAAGAAAAAAGCAATACATTAAAAAACACTATAAATTAGGAATTTAACCTACAGGCCATTTGGGAGCCTAAACCACATGATATGGTAAATATTTTTTCATATTGGAGAATATGAAAGAAAAATTTTATATTTTGTTCACTGAGGTTCAAAGGTAAACTGATGGGGAACTCTTACACATGCTTAATCTGAAAAAATATATTTCATAAAACTACCCTTAGATTATATGATGCTTCCATAATGCACTGCAATACTTCTCCTGAAGTATTATAAATCAGAAAATAACCTAAGCACTTGACAAGTTTTAAATGAACATGTGGAACTCACCGAAATATACATTTTACATCCAAGTACATAACAGAACAGCTCCCACTTAATAAAAAGAAAAATTTTAAACTTTAGTATATTGGACAAATAGAATACAATTAGAAAGACAGCACTCACCTATTCAAGAACAAGTCTCCCTGCCCTGACTTCACATTTTTTATTTAATTGTGAATTTTTCATAACACATAGACATCTTCCAGAGGAGAAGCAGCAAACATGAATTCTAATTCTGGATTTAGGCACAGGTAAGAGTTTATGGATACTTGCCAACCTGCTAGAAAGAATAATATGTACTTCTTGAGTCATTTTGATTTTGTGGTTGTTGTTTGCTTTGTGTTTTACCTGTACAGAATGTGGATGTGTCACCAAAAGAAGAAAAGTAGAGCTGATTTCATGGAGTTGAAAAACAAAGTTACAGAAAATTAATTTTAAGTAGAGTGTTTTTAATAAAAGCATGAAATATGAAAGTATAATTGAAATCAAACAATTCATACCTAGAACTAGTTATCAGGTATTAGCTTGTCTTTATTTACAAATGTATGGCAGAACTATACTCTGAAAAAAAAGGATGACAAACACATGTTTAAAATAATAATAATAGTAATAACAATAATAATAGCTACCGTTTTTCAGGAGCTTAGTATGTACCAGGAATTATTCTAACACTTTACTGGTATTAACTCATTTCTAATATTAATCCGTTTAATCTCATAACAATCCTATTAGGTAGGTACTCTTATAATCCCAATTTAGCAGACAGAAGAAACAGAGAGAGTAATAACTCCCCCCAAACACCATAGCTAGTAAGTGGCAGTACCAGGATATGAGTTCAAGAAGCTGGGCTTCAAAACTCTACCACTAAATTACAGTGATTTCAAAGATTCAAACCATTTCCATTAAATCAGAAAGTTGGTATCATCTTTATTGCTAAAATAAAAATGAGTTAGATCTACTTTAAACATAACAGCAATTATTTACTCAACACCTAAAGTATGCTACGTACTATTATTAGGCATTATAGCTGGTATTAACAACAGCTAGCATGTTAGCATTTATCAGGACTTAACGTGACAGGAACTGACAAACGAACCACTTTGCATTCATCACAGAGGTCGATCCTTACAACAATCCTGTGAAGTGGATACCATACCTATTTTGCAGATGAGAAAAACACCAAGGTGTGAAACAGCGCCATTCCCTCCTCCAAATCACATACCAAATTGACTGGCAGAGCCCAGATGGCTACACATGTCTAATATCAGAGCCCTTGCTTGTCAGAGCACACCGAAAGGGCTACAAATGTGATGTCACCGACCAAACAAGACATTCTTTTGCCCCAAACCCCAGAGTCTTATGTCATGTTAGAGATACAATGACACAACTGAAAAGATATGACAGTAGTTAAAATTTATAGTTATTACATTAAAAAAAAATCAAGCCTCTACTATTTTTGCCAAATCCTGTATCAATGTTAATGGCTGATATTCCAAGTCAGCTGAAGTAAACATCCACCTCCCAGCCGATCCACGTATTACAGCTGAGTGTAGGATGTTTACATGAACTGAAAACTTGGTTTAAAGCAGGACTTACAAAGATTGACATAAATGAGGCAAAAGTCAAATCAAAAAGTATTTTGAGACAAAGTTTAAACTCCAAGGGAAAAGGCGGAAGTGACATTCTTTTCACTGAAATAATTTATGGCAATGTAAGCAAACATCTTGTAAATGTTCCCAATCTAAATGTGGCTGATTTTACAGCCTCTCATCTTCCTATATCCCTCTCTTCAAAACAACTGAACTTGCATTTAGAGGAACCTGGCTGATGGCCTTGACGAGGCATCAATCACCCATTCTTCCTCAGGAAGGAGATTCCTGTTTTGGGTAAAAGACAAAGTTAACAATACACCTCTGAGGAGCTCAAAGCTTAGCTGTAGCCTTCCTTTTCCTCATTTCCTTTCCCCCTCCTCGAGCCTCTCCCCATCTCCTCCCTCAACTCATAATTCAGTGACGTTCGCCTCAGTAGCATCTCTCCCATACTCTGATCTCAGTACACCTTCTACTGGCCCAAGTGTTGCTAAATTGCCTCTCAGAAATCCCTCGTCTCTTTGCACTCCTCTGATTAAGAAAACATTACCACCCATACCTCTACGAAGCATATGTGGCCCGATCAGTGCTCCTGCACCAACGAAGAGGAAATCCTCAAATTTATAAGTAAAATTAAATATTAAGAACCATTGCCAGCAAATTCTAAAAATCTCTGGAATTTCAGAGGCATTCCAGGACCTTCAGGAACCTCCTGTCTCTACCTGGCCTCCCTTGTCCTCTTTGGGCTACTTCCCCTGAAGCACCAGTTCTCAAGATTAAACACACACATTTTTTTTTTTCCTCTACAAGTATAGTTTTCTTGTTTCAAGTATTCCACTGCAATACTATTTTTTCCTTCTGCTTTTCTTTGCAAATCAAATAGGTTTTGTGGGCTAGACAATTAATATGATGCTGTCTCTGGGAGAACAATGGGTCTCAGGTTTCCAACAAACCTTTTTCAAAACAAACTTTTGGATTACTACATGTTTTTAAGTTGGGGATTTTATGCGTATTTTTCTTCAGTCGCTAACTGGGCATAATACCGAACAGGGAAAAGAATGTAAGATGAGCTCCGTGCTTCTGGAAGCCTGGACCCAGGACAGCAGCATCAGCAGCTCTTGGGAATTTAGGAAAAACAATGCACATTCTCAAGCATCACCTCAGACCTACTGAATGATAAGCTCTGGCAAGGCCCAGCAATCTGTATTTTAATTAATAATCCCTCCAAGTAATTCTGATACATGCTAATATTTGAAAACCAGTGGATTAAAGATTAAATTGTTTCACCAAATATGCTGGAAAGCCAGAGCAAAGATAGCAGTGAACATAAAACTGTTAAAAAGTC
>NW_020172779.1:16665481-16697662 GCF_003031525.2 Neophocaena asiaeorientalis asiaeorientalis
TCCACCCATAATGAACCAGGCTGGGGAAACTGTGGCAGAGACAGCCTGAAAAAGCATAATTTTGAAAAGTAATTAAGTTCAGACTGATACTCAAACTTGAAATTTTTCTTTCCCTGAACACACACAGCAAATAGAGGCACATTCGCTCAGTGAATAAAGTTTTAACCAGAGGAACCGAAGGGGCCACAGTCGGAGCCCTCTGCACGCAATGAGGACTGCACGCTGGGATCCGAAGCTCACCGCCCACTTCCGGGTCACCCACCCCACGCCACCTCTGGCTCTGCGTAAAAGGGACTCAGGCATCAAGACCAATGAAGATCCGTCCAACAATGTAATTTTAACCAAGAATATTTGTACACGAGCATATCTAATTGGAAATGAACTTGAAGACAATTCTGTAGTTGTCTGCTTAAAAAAGTAACCCCTAAGGAGTCACAAATCAAATGCTAAGGAAAAAACCTGTCATTTTCAGAAAACAGTATTCAGTAACTAAAAATGTTTTACTTTCAGTATTAACTAGATCAAAATATCTTCTTAGTAAAGAATTCCTAAGGTTTCTAAGACCTGTAATAAAGACCACACACGTCTTCCTCAATACTAAGTTAAAGAATGGGGAAATAAGCTGTTACAGGTTCACTGGCAAATACTAATTCTCTAACATTTTAAAGCATTTGTTCTGTAGAGTCGACTGCTAAATTTGCAGGCCACTGGGAAGTTTGTGGTTCTTCCAAATTAAAACATCAAGAAGTCATCTGCAAATGACTAAAAGGTTGTACTGAAGCAAGGGCATCCAGAATTAAAGCTGACATGGTCTCTGATTCACCTCATTAGGGCAGAATAACATGGAACAAATGTTACGTAACATAGATTGTATGTTAATCCTGAGTATCCAGGGATGAGTGGACGGCTGTGCAGAGTGTCACAGCTGTGTGCAGGACACCCACCCTTCTTTTAGCA
This sequence comes from Neophocaena asiaeorientalis asiaeorientalis, assembly GCF_003031525.2. Taxonomy (NCBI): domain Eukaryota; kingdom Metazoa; phylum Chordata; class Mammalia; order Artiodactyla; family Phocoenidae; genus Neophocaena; species Neophocaena asiaeorientalis. The sequence continues at coordinate 16,666,439 of NW_020172779.1, forward strand.
TAGATCTGGGCTATCATTTTAAAAAGTCTTTCAAATTCAGCTAGGCAAATTATTAAACTAGGCAGTTTCTATCTACCTTACTGAATTTCAAAGCTATGTAACAACGTTTTTCGTAGGAAACAATGTCACCTTGTCTAACAAAATGACCCTATTACCAGAGGACTCTTTCTGCCTTTCCAGGGAGCACTCCCTGGGCTCTTAGAGCAAATGGCCCTGTTTGCTGCTATCTGGAACCCAAGGCCTCCAATGTGCTAATCAGAGGGTCAACTCTTAATAAAGCACGTTTATTAAGATTTGAGTATGAAGGGATACTTGCTGCATGCTAATCACCAAGCTTGAAAATTATACTTCAACTTGTAAAGCTACCTGTGTCTGAAGCAACTACCTACGCCACCTCCCTCCACTCTGGCCACGTGAGTCTTGTAAACTAGCATAAAGGAGCATTTAAGAATCAGTGCTACAGCACGAATACATCTGGGCAGCTACATTTTATATATCGGTATAAAAGATATAAGCAAATAGTAGACACTGCTGCAACAAAACAGAATTGTTAGTGGGGCCCCATACAGGCAAGGTGCTCTACTGGACACAGACGGCAGGAAAACCGGTAATTATAAAGATATAATGTCCTCACCCTCAGAAAGCCTATGATCTAATCAAGGAAGATATGCATGTAAAAAATTAGCAAGAACTTTACCTTTTGGTTTAATTATGCACTGAACCTAACACAGTAAGATGTCTAGTAGTTTAACATTAATACATGACAAAAATACCAAAGCTTTATTGAAGAGAAAGATTTCAATAAAACAGAAATGTTTCCCAGTGTCTAAAAGACAAACAGAGATAAGAAAACAAATTTTCAAAACTCAGAAAAAGAGCTGTTGTGAAATTATGCGCTAGCAATAGTCTGCCCTGAATGTCCCCTGTGAGAAAAGCCCTGTATTGCTCAGCACCGTGAGGGAACACAAAAAAGATACAGTGCACCTGCTCACAAGGCAGCAACATCCTAATGAGGAAGAGAAAAGGCAAGTGATAACCTGAAAATACTCAAGAAAATGTACTCAGTAAAGTAAGGCAAATATAACCAATGGTGAATGTTGTAAACAGGCTCAGTGGTTTGAAGTCCTGCAAGTTTTTAGAGGACAGTTCTGACTAGGAGCTGTGACATCATTCCGGGTGGAGAACAGGAAGCTGGGGGGTGGGGGGGGCAGGGGGCTGAGAGGCCAGAGACGAAGTCTGTACACTTCTTCACTACAGAGAAAACTGAAATGTCTTGGTTGTGTACTGCTGAGCGGTAGGGTGGGGTGGTGGTGATAAACGTACTCTCAATAACGTCTCCAGAATTTCTAAAGGAGGAAATCAGTCTTCTGAACTGTTGGGAAGTTAAACTCTAGCCTACTTGGAAAGGCAATAAAGAATGAAAGTTCACTGCCAGGGCAAAAACAGAAATAAGAACCCATAGTGGAAAAAAAAATTTTTTTAACTAAATTCTCTAAGGCCCAGCAGCAGCAGCATCTTGTCTGGGAAGCTCAGATGGCATCTGCTACAGGACATCCTGTTCTCAGGACAGCATCCCACACTAAACTCTCGCATAAAACATGCATTCTCACAGAGAGCAGTAAATGAAGAAACCTAAAGATTCCTGGTGTTTTTCCACACATTTTATAGCCTCCCCTGTTCTACTTCTTAGATATAACCATCCTGAAACGATGTCTGTGAAGAGCCGGTAGCAGCAAACATCTGACTGAAAGCTTAGCTATGTCTTACAGCTTCCAGTCGGGGATGTTTACAACAACAGACTTTCTGGACAACAAATTAACAGAAGGAATAAACACAAATGTTGCCAGTCACCATCTTTATCTGATGATTGATAGGCTTTTTAGTCCTGAACGCTATCTGTGACATCTTGGGACAAAAATGATAAAGTTAATGCTATTCATTGGCAAGAGAGAAGCAGTTTATCAACAGCAATTTTTTCCTAAATAAATTACAAAAGACAATATGCATTATAAAGTTGTCTTGGCAAATATGTAACATTAAAGATTTTACCCAGTTATCCTACAAGATACATTTTCCCTTTGCTACATGCAAAAATGAGGTTTTCTCTCCCTAAACCCAGAGTTTCAGAATTAATAATAAACAACACACTAGAATGACAACCCTAATGATCAGACTGACCATACATCTGCCTGAAACAGTTCCAATTTATGACTGTTGCCCTGATATTATCATTAAAAGCGACTCTCTTCATTAACAAAAGTGTCCTAATTTAGATTGCTAATACAGTGGGTTTTACTGGTAGCAGATCTAAACCAAGTTAAGTGTCTAATATTTTCTTCCCCGTCCTCAGCTGATTTAGGTTAGGGATGTGCAGTCCATGGAAATGAACAAAGCAAAGTAGATAATAAGCAAACAAACTCATGACCTTGGCTTTGTTTATAAAACAATAATACACTGAAACCATTTTGTTTCCCACACCACTTTCCTGAAAGAGATGGAAGACTAGATGAAATATAAAAAATCTGCACTCCACTGAAACCAAGATTTGCTTTAATCTAAAGCATGTGAAATTACTGTCTCTTAAAAAAACCAATTAAAACAATTAGAGTCTACAATTTTCAATGATTTCCAAGAAATGAACACACACACACACACACACACACACACACCCTGCAGGATAACTACTGAACTGCCAATATACACAATTTTGAGAGGCTACTAATTTTCTAATATTAATTAATTTCTTTGAGAAACTACGGAGTAAGTAATTTCAGTCACTGATATTTACTATGTGATAATATTTAAAGTTGCTTTCTGAAAAAAAATTTTTTTGTTTTAAGTGTCATAAATAACTCTACCCATTACAGAAATAATGCTGGAAATAATGAGGAAAGTGCATGTGGTCTCTATGGATACAAGATGACCTTCATTGTTTCTGAAGACAAATACCTTAAAAACAAAAAAACAAAAAAAAAACCCCAGTGGCTACTTCCAACGAAGGCTATTGAAGCTGTTCTACAATTGAAAATTTCCAGATTTAAATTAGGAAACAATAGCTATTTCATGCCTAGGTGGCACGTGATACTTGACTAATTAGGATGCTGCATATCATGTTGCAATAAACCAGTGATTACAACTCTCTCCTTCAAACAATTTCCCCCTTCTGTTCTCAGTTTAATATTTTTTAAAGGTTGATCAAATGACAGAAATGTTTATCAGAGCTACTATATTTAACTCACACACAATTCTATAATACATAGAATCTTTTTTTCAGGGTTATTAGGGAATTTTGTCAAATGTTATACATTTGCTTATGATGTATTACTTTTTTTAAAAAAAATGCTGGTTTTGGGCTTCCCTGGTGGCACAGTCGTTGAGAATCTGCCTGCCAATGCAGGGGAAACGGGTTCGAGCCCTGGTCTGGGAGGATCCCGCATGCCATGGAGCAGCTAGGCCTGTGAGCCACAACTACTGAGCCTGCGCGTCTGGAGCCTGTGCTCCGCAATAAGAGAGACTGCGATAGTGAGAGGCCCGCACACCGTGATGAAGAGGGGGCCCCACTTGCCGCAGCTAGAGAAAGCCCTCGCACAGAAACGAAGACCCAACACAGCCATAAATTAATTAATTATTTTAAAATGCTGGGTTTTATTTTATTATTTAAATTTATTTTTGGCTGTGTTGGGGCTTCGTTGCTGTATGCGGGCTTTCTCTAGTTGTGGCGAGCGGGGGCTACTCTTCATTGAGGTGTGCGGGCTTTTCACTGCGGTGGCTTCTCTTGCTGCAGAGCACGGGCTCTTGGCGCACGGGCTTCAGTAGTTGCAGCACATGGGCCCAGTAGTTGAGGCACTTGGGCCCTAGAGCACACGGGCTTCAGTAGTTGTGGTGCATGGGCTCAGCAGTTGTGGCATGTGGGCTCTAGGGCACATGGGCTTCAGCAGTTGTGGCCCACGGGCTCTAGAGCGCAGGCTTAGTAGTTGTGGTGCACGGGCTTTGTTGCTCTGCGGTATGTGGGATCTTCCTGGACCAGGGCTCGAACCCGTGTGCCCTGCATTGGCAGGCGGATTCTTAACCACTGCACCACCAGGGAAGTCCACTTATGATGTATTCTTGAAGACGGCTGAAAATTAAATGTACAGAAGTTGAATAATTTAATGTATTATAAGAAAATCCATTATGAAATACATTCTATAATTAAGAAGTATCTTCTAGACACAAACTATAATAATAATATATAATCTATATTTCATAAATGTTCTTTTTGTTCTTTTATTCATCATCAGAAACAGAGTAAGCAGGTCAAATCTAATGAAGGTATAGCTGAGGCTAAAGATGAACAATTTTTGGTGTGCTTCATGATTTCCGTATTTGTTACAAATGTATTACATACTTGAGAGCTACCATTCTTACCACTAGTGTTAGCACTCTACTTTTCCCTTTACAAATTTTTATAAGAACGGGCAAAACACACATTAGATTCATACAAACAATCTGCTGTTCAGACAGAAATGGGTATGAACTGTTGGCTGGCATAGTGCTGCTGTGCAGAAACTGGAAATGTTTGCCAAATCAATCTGTCAATGATAGTTTTGAGTACCCACATATAATGTATGCCAGGCCACATTTTGCCACAGATTCTGTCATACCATAGATCCCACAAGTACAATGCTGAAAACGAGTTAGATACCTAATACATTCCCTTCAATGTGACAACCCATAATGAAGACATTATCCCTCAAAAGTACAGCCGACATTTGAACAACAGTTTGAACTGCTCAGATGCACTTATATGCAGATTTCTTCCAATACATACATACATACAGTATTACAAGATCCGCAGTTGGCTGAGTCTGCACATATGGAAGCATGGGTGTGGAGGACTGGCTATGGGACCTGAGCATCTGCAGATTTTGGAGTCTGTGGTGGGTCCTGGCACAAATGCCCCGCAGATACCGAGAGGCAACTGTATTATTATAAGGAAGATTTCCTGGGTACAGGAACTTGTACTAGACTACGTAAGAAAATAGTTATGAAATACCATTTTGTAACTTAAGATAAACATGCTGAAAAAAAATAACTTCTCAGTTGGCCTAGATTTTGCATCCTCTAAGAGAAATCTAAGGCAGGGAAGCTGCTTGGACTAGTAGCAGAGAGGTTATATGCCCCAAGTCTTAAGGGAAGCAGGGTGGGACTGGGAAAAAAAGCTGGCAAAAGGCAAGAATTCACAGACCAATAATAAAGGTTATGGAGCAGAAAACACCCACATTGAAAGAAAAAAAAAAACCCAGATACCCCAAAAGATATTCTATTCTCTTTTTCAACCTATTCAATAATACTTATCATCCTCTATATGCTTCATGTTAAAAAAAAAAAAAGCAGAGATTAAAAAAAAAGGAAAAGAAAAGAAAATGATATTTAAATTAATAAACTCAATCCATTTGAAAAATTTATAAAGTGATGAGGTGCTTAGGATAGACAGATGAAAACAACATGCTTCCTGTTCTTTGAGGCTTATTTATAATTCACTCATTATTACCAATTGCCGTACGTAACAGAGGCTTGAACGTGTTTTCATAGTTTCTCAAGTTAGCTTTATAACTAGTTCTAAGGCTAGTAGTAGAACAGGCATTAATTCTACCCTACAGATGAGGAAGAAGGTACAAATTGGAGAAGTGATTTGAGCAAAAGCTCAGCCATTGACTATGAACCACTATCCAGGAACCACCTACATGGTGACTACCTCTGAGGACAAATAAGCCTGGCAAACTGAAATACCTGAAAACAGTCAATGAGGTGATGAAGATGAAAGCGCTGAAAAGCAGTGCTCAGTTGTAAAGTACACGATAATCATCGCCATGACATCTTATGCCCGCAGAGCATGTTCACACCTTTCATATGGATTTTCATAGTGATAATTCTGAGAAGCAGGCAAGGTGGGTACTATTATCCCTACTACACCCAGCTTAAATCAGTTCTGCTATAATAATGAATATGTGTTCTCTGGAAGTAACGACCCATATCACATACTTTATGTGATATTCAAATTGATAATCAAATGAAAGTTTACCTAAAAAACTTACTATAACATATGTGTGTATATAGAGTGTGTATGTGCATTGTGTGTATACATATATATGCATGTGTATAAATGACTTGTTTTTAATTCGACTGTTTTTTGTTTTAACTTTCCCCCCATTTCTGTCATCTCTAACGGGATCAGCTGTTTTTTGTGCTGCATGATCACAGCTCAGACACACAAACACCCTTTGGGATGGTTAGTGCTTAGGCTCGTCAGCAGAGAAGCAGTTCCTTTTCCTCACAAATCTGAATAAAACACCATCACACTCACACTGGACGTGGCTTGACCCCAAACCAGCAGCCTCGGCTCTACCTATGAAACTGTTAGAAAAGCAATTCTCAGGCTTCTACCCCAAACCTAATGGATCAGGAATTAGAGGGAACGAGACCCAGAAATCACTGTTTTATAAGGCTTCCAGGTAATTCTGATGCACAATAAATTCTTTTTACCACTGATCTAGGTTTTTACCATAGTTCCAGTAACACGCCTAAAACCCACTGACAGAAGAGCTGTTAGGGTGACCACTAGCCCTGCATTAGGGTTTGTCTGGGACTGAAAGGGACTATCAGTTTTGAAACCAGGACAGTCCTGGGCAAACAAGGACTAACTGGTCACCCTAATCGCCATTACAGATCAAAAATGAAAAAACTATTCACTTAAAATGGAGCATTGATATTATGGACGAAATGCACGTTGCCTTTTGGGGAGAGAGAGAAGGTTATATTAAAACCCCAGGAAGTGTTAATGGATAATTTAGTTTACCATTTCAGTGTAATTATGCATTTTCTCCATTAATGCTCGGAACAAAGAAAGTGTAGCTTTCCACGATAGGGGTGCCATATAGCTACATATAAGCACTGATTTGTTCTGTACTTACTGAAAAAAAGTTTGCCCAGGAATGCTTCAAACCTGAAGGGAGGTAGGGGAGGGCAGTGTTCTGGATAAAATGATCAAACACTTTTTATTAAACTATAGGGCAATCAGAAATTTGTATTTTTAAATTAAAAAAATGTTTTTTAATGTTTTTCGCCACACCGCATGGCATGTGGGATCTTAGTTCCCTGACAAGGGATCGAACCCGTGCCCCCGGCACTGGAAGCCTGGACTCCTAATCAGCGGACCACCAGGGAATTCCCTGTATTGTTTTAAATAAAATTCTCTGACCACAGTCAAAACTGATAGTGAGTTGAATGGCAGCCAGATTTTTAGATTCTCAAGATTTTTGGATATTTAAGAATCTTTTCAGATTCTTCAAATACTGCCCACTGAAAGTCCTAGGTTATAAACAGGGTAAAATTAGTCACCAGTGACACACAGCTGGCTGTGAGTGTTAAGACCACTTACATCAGGTAAGCTGAGCAGGTCTGTGGTCCCACAGCACTCAGGTAACTGAAAGGCAGATTCTCTTTTTTTAAAAAAATTATTTATTTATTTGCCTACATCGGGGTCTTAGTTGCCGCATGTGGGATCTTCGTTGTGGCATGTGGGGTCCTTCACTGTGGCACGCAGGCTCTCTGTTGCGGCACGCAGGTTCTCTGTTGCGGCACGCAGGCTCAGTAGTTGCAGCGCACGGATTTAGCTGCCCCGCGGCACGTGGGATCTTAGTTCCCTGACCAGGGACTGAACCCACGTCCTCTGCACTGTAAGGCGGATTCTTAACCACTGGACCACCAGGGAAGTCCCAAGGCACAGTCTCTTCAGCCAACAGGATGCAAGAGGCTCCAAACTCTTTTTTAGAGACTGAAACACCATGAACTGCACCCAAAACAAAACCGATAACTCACAGACCTAGAGTGCTCTCCATGATTCATATATACCATAAGCCAAACTACAACCCTGAAAATTTCCCATAAACCTGGAGGGTAGCACCATATAAATGCATCACGATGATGCAATTCACATTTCAACAAGTGTACTTCATTTTCAAAATCCACACCTGGAAGGAAAACTGCCAACTTCAGCCTCAATGTACAAGCAAAAGGAGATTTCAACAAATAAGGATCTAAGAAACCCTAACTGTGAACCTTAGTGACACAGAGAATATACATCCACACACTTGTATATTAGACATAGCTCTACATGTGAAACCTTAAATGGATGTCTGCTTTTCACTATGTATGTCCTAATTTCAAAGCTGTTTTTTTTCTTGAATTTTATTTTAGTTTTTCAAAGCTGTTTTAATCTTCAGAAATTATCCATTTATATCTATTTAGTTTTACATACTGTTTTCAATTTTTCAGGCTTTTCTAGTAAGAAATCAACTTAATGCTTTACATGAGAAAAAGAATCCTTTTCTAAGGACAAGAGGTATAAATGACTCTCCTAGTTATTTATCTTCCATGAAGTCTGTTTACATTGTTTCCCTGAAGTCACATCTGTTCGATCAAATCCTTGCACTTCCACTGAGGACCTGTTTCTGGCTGTGTAACTTTTAAGTTACTTAACTACTTAAGTAACTTAAGTAACTTAACTACTCAGAATCAGTGTGTCCCAATCTGTAAAATAAGAAAATCTTATAATGTGAAATTAAAAATAACCCTCACAGAGTGACTGTGAAGTTTAAATAAAATTATGTGAGTATAAAAGCATATTTGAAACAATAAAGCACTATATAGATGTTAATAGCGTTTACAGGTTTGTACCTACACTTTCTTGAAAACCTTCCCCCTGAAAGCATGAGTCTGCATCTGAAAGACCTGACAACCATGAGGGTCCTGGTTTGTGTGAAGACAACAGAGTTCTACAGAATTCTCTTTGACGTGGCGTTAACTGACCTGGGCAAAAAACAGAAACAAAGGAACATCAACAACTCTGGCCGCTTTCACACTGAACAGGCTAACTAGGCCCATCCATCAGTAATGATACAATGGCAGTAATATTGGGTTGGCCAAAAAGTGCCCTCAGTTTTTAGGTAAAACTAAAAGACACATTTTTCATTTTCACCAAGACTTTATTCAACAACGTATTCACCCTTTTGTTCCACTACCTTCTGCCATTTTTCAGGCAATTTCATAATTCCAAGTTCCCAAAACTTTTTATCTTTTTGAGCAAAGAACTGTTCCAGGTGCCTTATACAGTCTCCCAGGAAACTGAAAATTTCTCCGTTAAGAGAATTTTGTAAAGACCGAAATCAATGGAAATCTGAAGGTGCAATGTCTGGTGAATACGGCAGATGAATCAGAACTTCCCTTCCCAGCCAAGCTGTAACAGTTTTTGCCTGGTCATCAAAGAACATGCGGTCTTGCGTTATCCTGATGGAAAATTATGCATTTTCTGTTGACTAATTCTGAGCACTTTTCATCGAGTGCTGCTTTCAGTTGGTCTAATTGGGAACGGTACTTATTGGAATTAATCGTTTGGTTTTCCAGGAGGAGCTCAAAATAGAGGACTCCCTTCCAATTCCACCTTATACACAACATCACCTTCTTTGGATGAAGACCAGCCTTTGGTGTGGTTGGTGGTGGTTCATTTCACTTGCCCACGATCTTTCCTGTTCCACATTATTGTACAGTATCCACATTTCATCCCCGTCCCAGTTCGTTTTAAAAACGGAATGTTTTTGTTACTTTTAAGTAGAGAATCGCATGGGGAAATACAGTCAAGAAGGTTTTATTGGCTTAACTGATGTGGAACCCAAACTTCAAAGTGAGGAACATAACCAAGCTGGTGCAAATGATTTCCAACGCTTGATTTGGATATTTTGAGTATGTCGGCTACCTCCGGCTTGGTATAACGTTGCTTGTTCTCAATTAACGTCTCAATTTGATCGCTATCAACTTCAACTGGTCTACCCGGCTGTGGAGCATCGTCCAGTGAGAAATCTCCAGCATGAAACTTCACAAACCACCTTTGACACGTTCGATCAGTCACAGCACCTTCTCCACACACTACACAAATCTTTTTTTGCGTCTTGGTTGTATTTTTACCTTTCCTGAAATAATAAAGCATAATGTGCCAAAAATGTTTTTTCTTCCATCTTCAATATAAAAATGGTTACACAAAAATTCACCAATTTTGATAAGCCTTTTTTTTTGAAATGCACGCTGATATGATGGCTGTCACATACAATCTAACAAAATGGTTTTGAATGAAGTTAAAGACAACTAAGTGCTACTAGAGCCACCTTACGGAAAAAAACGAACGAACCTTTTGGCCAAGACAATACTATAAACACTACTCTTCGTTTTCACTTTAAAGCGAAGAAAGGTTTTAAAATCTAAAATTATAAAAGATAAACTTGGTTTTAATTACATAGTTCATGGACTGGTCAGCCCATGGCTAACTGGAATGCTACTAAATGGGAATATCAGCACAGAAGTAACAAACGTATCCAACGTAAGTGAAGACAGAGGAGGCTTCTACCAGAAGCTGGGAACCCCGGGCTGACCTGTGAGTCTACCCTCACTTCTGAGTAGCAGCACCTTTGGCTGTGCTGCTCAGGCACCTGCATCATAAACTCTCCAGCAGCCCCATGGCCCCTCACCTACGTGGGCAGTGGGACGCTCTGAAGTGGGCAGCTAAAGTAGACATGCAGGTCGCAGAGCATCTTCTTGCCTGTGCTCAGCACACCACCAGTCATCAGGCAGAGACCTTAGATTCCAATTACTCTCAGTGGAGTCCTGGATGAGCCAGGCTCCATCTGGCCATCCCAAAGGTGGAAGGCACCCACCAATGCTTCTCAACAAACCTGTAACCTATGAGAGGCAAACCTAGGACCTGTTTTTGGGAAGCCCTGGCCGAGAATATTTATGGAGTGAATAGCTGTTTCAGACACTGGTCTAGCTATGGGGGAAGTGGTGGATAAAGTACCTGTTCTCATGGAGCTTACGACCTCTAGAGGAGGCTCCAAGGTTGAGTGCAGCATGTTAGGGATTTAGATAGTACTACAGGCAACAAGGAGCCAGAGAAGACTTTTAAGACACAAGATTAGATGGCTGTTTAAGAAAGATCAGACTGCTGCTGATATATGTGATCTAAAAGAGGGGAGGTGGGAAGAATAACTGGCTGTAAGACCGCTGCAACGGTCCAGACAGGTCACGAAGGCCTGCTTCATGATGCTGGGGATGATTTAAAAAAATAAGTAAGTAAAAGGTACAGTAAAAGTAAAAACCTTCGAAGGGTCTTATAGCCTACACAGCTGACGTGAATGGTGCACTGATAAATCCTGCATGCTTCTGCTTTTTCTTTTGAAATTTTTGGCTAAATCTCTGATTTTTTTTTTCTCTTAAAAGCAGAGAGAAAGATATAAATTCTAGAGAAAGATACTAGTTACCAAGATTCTAGTTCATTTTAGTCTGATTCTAGTTTTATAAAGGCTAGCACCTGAGTTGCTGGCTGTATCTTCTGGAAAGAGTAGTTTTAAATAGTATAGAAGGCATTAAAACTACAGAGGGAAAAAAACAGCCATCAGCTAATTAATGGAAGGAAGTAGTACATGGGGACAAAACGATTTAAAATTCAAGTCAAGGCCAGTGAGCTCCTTGAGACGAAAAGTGTGAGGATGAAATGATCAACTCCATTATAGGTTCAAAAGGAAGACAGCATGGCAAACTAGTTAGAGGACAGAAGGAATAAACAGCAATAGAATTACGATCATCCTCATTATATTCCAGACAAACCCCATGGACATGAAACCAAAAATGCTGAAGACTGGGAAGCAGAATTGTAGACACACCTAAGATGTAGGGAACTGAAGAGGGTACTCAAATGGCAGTCAGTTTGAGGCAACTAAAGTTGAGGCACTGAAGTCCAAGGGAAATTTGTATAATTTCTGACGAGAAAAATAATAAAAACTTCAACAACCCAGTGCTGCCATTCTCAGTTCAGAAAAAAAAGCACCTCCACACTGTTAGAATGACGGGGAACAGTGATATAGTCAGCAAGCATTGGCACGCGTGTTTCTCTTCAATCTTTTGAAATGACTAGCATACACAGTATCGAGAGTCTTTCACTGTGACAGAGTGATCACGTGCATCCCTGTTAATCCCCAATAATCATAATCCTACGAGTGTCTAGAACGCCAACACCAGAGCATTCTTTTAAAATATTTTTTGGAATCATCTTCTGATAGTCTACTCTTAGGAAGGAAGTACTGGATAATAATTAAGAACCTGAGCTTTACAGTCAGAACTAGGCCAAGCATTTAACTTGGTGACTCTGAAAAAGTGACTTTACTCTTCTATGGCTACTTTCCCATCTGTAAAATGAGATTTTAAAATACCTATCTGGTAGGGTTATCGCGAGGGCTGAACACGATTATGTAACACTCATCAACGCTGAGCTCTGCGGCAGGTGTAAAGCTAGTAAGCAATAAATGGAAGGAGAAAAGGAGGGGAAAAGATTCACCTGCTCTTTGCAACTTTTCACACAGCTTTCCCCACTTTAAATTCTTTATATCTCATTTTTACAAATCCTGTTTATCCTTTAAGGCCCAGTTCAAATGCCAAACTCTCTATGAAAACTGGCCACTTAAAATGTATGATAGATATGCATCAATAATCAGAATAGCTAACACTTATCTAGTGTTCTAAGTGCTTCACACATATTAACTCATTTAATCCTCCTAGCGGCCCTGTTAGGTAGGTAGTATTATCCTCTTTTTGTAAATGAGTGTGAGACACAAAGCAGTCTGCCCAGAGCGACACAGGAGCTGGTGGACTGGGCTCTGAACCCCTCGCACAGCCTGGCTCCGGAGGCAGCTCTCACCTGTGCTACATGCCGCCGCTGTCAACCGAGAAGGATGAGTAATTACTGCGGAGACCTTCAGAGAGTTGACAGTTTTATATTTAGTATAGCTGGAGATGCTTTCTGTACAAGCTACGGATAGCTTATTCACCTTTCATTAAAAATACCCCTATAGCTCAGTTCCTCAATCTGCACAAAATAAAGGGGGGAAAACTGTTATTCACACACAGCTTGGTTTTAATGTTTTTTAGTCTGCTAACTTGAGTCCAATTTTCTCAGTGCACACTTCTAAAATTCTAGTTCTCTTCTCTTATAAGGCCCAGGAGATGGATAACGGAGACCGTAAAATGGAGATCATTTTACCGCCATACGACCCAGACGATAGAGAATGCCATATCCCCTACTACATTAGACGGTCAAAACTGGTTGTCATCTGATAATTCTGTGCAAATATAGTCATCAGGAATTGATTATCTAATATCCTCAACAATGTATGCCATATTTCCAGGTTTTGATTTTATACACACACACACACACACACACACACAAATACACACATAATGGCAGAGATACTCCTTGTAGATAAAAGATATTGATATTACTCTTCAAACTAAGGAAGGCTCAGGGGTATGAAATTGAGTTTTACAAAAAAAAATGCAAATATGAACATTCTTTGTATGGGAGACAAAATGTTAATATCTTCCCTTTTAAATCAAACTTTCTAACACAGAATCAGAGCAAGAATAAAACATACCTGACCAAGAGATAATGTTTGGTTTTTACAGAAAATTATAAGCTCTTGAAAGAGGAAGGCTTAAAAGGAAACTACTGTTTCTCCATAATTATAGTAGTGCTACTTTATCTACCTGTTCTCTGAATGCATTTTTGGTGCCTTATTTTAAGATCGAAAACATGCTGTAAGATCACAATGAACTTCATATGCTAGTTTTCTTAGGAATGGCCACCCCCCCAACCCCAAAATAAAACACAGTAAAAAGGCAAATAAGCCAAAATAAACAAGAAAAGTCATTGTTTCTCAGTTTCCTTTAAGATCTTTTCAAAAATTAAGAATAAAATCTGCATCATTTGAGAGGAGGACTATATCAAGTTCAACTATTCTTAAATTAGTCTCTAAATGGGTTTCTATTTAAAATAAGACAAGCTGTCACCAGTGGCGTATCACTAGCTGTGGGTCCATACTGAGGCTTCAGGCCTCTCAAGAGGCAGGAGCAGAGCAGGGCTGTCAAGACAAGTCTTACTGGTCAGATATGAAGTGGTCAGATATAGTCTGACCTTTGAATTCACTTACATTTAGCCCAGGGCTATGGCTGGGAGGCAAAAAAGCACAAGAAAGTCCAAACAGCTAAGGCAATATAATGCATACTACACTAAAAGGCAGGGCTAAGCACATCCCAGACTGCAGATAAACAGATTCTGAACTCAGAGCCACTTAACAGACACAACCATCACAACAGGCTAAGCTCCCACAACAGGCTAAGCTTGCCTTTATCATGGCATTTAACCTGGCAACTGTTTGTTTACTTGTCCGTTCCGCACTAGGGGAAAGGCTGTCTGATTCATTCCAATATCCTTAGTCCAGGGATAAGTGTAAAATAGCACAGGTGTAAAATAAACGAGCAACAGAGAAGAAGGCAGCAAATATAAAGAAAACTGATGTCCCCGTCTTTTCCCTGGTTCCATATTTTGCCTCAAGGATCTCTCATGTTACACCTGGGGAGGATAATATAAACCAGGCTTATTTTACTTTTTTATGTTTATGTAATGTGAACCATTTAACCTCTTTGTATCTGAGTTGCCTCTTCTATAAAAGGAAGGAACTGAAACCAACGAATTCTTAAGTTCACTAGTTCCATGATTCTATGATGGAATCATATTCTAGTAATAAAGTTTTGTTAATATTTACTGAATGCCTCCATGTCAATAGTTATGCTTATATCTGAAACCAAAGTTGTGCCTTTACTGCTATGCTAGTCAAGTGCCATATAAACTTGTAAAAGGAAAAAAATCCACAAAACACTATTTTTGAAAACACATGCAAGTGCATAACAAGTCTTAGTAAAATTTAAAAGATATAAAATAGTATTTGCTTTAGATAATGCATAGTTGGCTTAGCGTCTGGCTGGGATTTTTATATCAGGGAAAGTAAGTCGTTTAAAGTTTCTTGGGCAACTGGAAATCCAAGTCACACTGAAATGTGCAGCTTGCTGATGTCTCAGAGTTGGGCTCATGTTTCCAAAGGCCCACGGCAACAATGCCACCTATGATCAGGTCACTTCCTTTCTTAAAACCCTCCCAAGGCTTCCCTCTCTGCTTGGAGGAAAATGCAATCTCCTTCCTGTGGCCCTCTCGGACTTCCCTACTCCTCTCCACCAGCATTCAGGGCTCCTCTCAATTCCTCCAATTTGCCGAATCTTTCCCACTTCAGAGGCTTTGCACTTTCTCTTCCCTGCCACACAAGCTCACGCAGATACTCACATGGCTGGTTCCTTCACATCCTGCTCTAACACCGCCTCCTCTGAGAGGCCATCCCTGCCTACCCACTGTGAAGGCACTCCCAACTTTATCGTACCTCCCTCTTAGGTCTTCCTCACAGTTCTTATCATGACTTGAAATTATGTACTTTGCTTATTCCTTTACTTGTTTACTGTCTGCTTCTCCTGTCATAACCTGCCAGGTTGGAAGCTTTATGAGCAGGAACCTTGCTTACCCCTTTTCCTCCTGTAATTCTAGAGCATGGAACAGTGTCTGCAGGCTTTTGTGGAGAATTTGACAAACTTCTTCTAAAATTCATTTAAAAAATGCAAATGTAAGTGTTAAACATTTGTTGAATAAAATAATAGTAGTAATGGGAGCTATTATGTTTAAAAGCACTATTCCAGGCTCTTTACACAAAGCAGCTCACGTAACTTCACGATGGCTCCATGAAATGGACGTTATTATTCCACGTTACAGACGAAGAACTGAGGCTCAAAAAGTTAATCAGAAAGAGAATGGCATAAAGGTGATGCCTACCGCTCTGAAATTTTCTAGGTTCTAGACTCTAAATCCACCTACATTTTTAATCTCTAAAATATTTAAGAACTGTTATAATGCTATGATAAAAAATAAATTAAAAAAAGATGACTCAAATGAGGTAAGACCATATTCTTAAAATGAAATTGCCATTTCTGTCAGATGATTCCAATAAACAAGAGAAGTGAGAAGTATGACATTATGAAGCACCTAAATAATTCCTATTTTTAAAGGCTATGTCTAAAAAGATGGAAGGTAATCCTACACTAGAATGAAAAGACTGCCATTCATCTGTTTGGGCTGTGAAAAGGCGGCCACAGTTAAAAAACAACAAACTAGTGAGCTAGCAACAATCAGAAGTTGAACTTTAAAAATACATATTTATAATAGCATTAAAAATATGAAGTATTTAGGGATGGTGGTTAAATTTTGTGTGTCAACTTGGCTAGGCTTTGTGCCCAGCTGTTTGGTTAAACACTAGTCTAGGGACTTCCCTGGCGGTCCAGTGGTTAAGACTCCATGCTTCCACTGCAGGGGGTACGGTTCGATCCCAGGTCAGGGAACTAAGATCCCACATGCCGCCCGGGGCCAAAAAACAACACAAAACAAAACGAACACTAGTGTAGAGGTTGCTGTGAAAGTATTCCATCGATGTGATTAACATTTACAATCAGCCGATGTTATGTAGAGGAGATCACCTTCCACAATGTGGGTAGGCCACGTCCAATCAGTTGAAGGCCTTCAGAACAAAAAACAGAAGTTTGCTGGGGAAGAAGCACTGCTGGGTCAAGACCAGGACAGAAATCCTGCCTGGGTTCCCAGCCCCCTGGCCTATCCTACAGATGCTGCACTCAGGACTGCAACAGCAACTCCCTTGCCGGACACAGCCTGCTGGCCCATGCCGCGGATTTTTGGACTTGCCAGCCCCTGTAGTCCTGTGAGCCAATTTCTTAAAATAAATCTCTCTTTCTCTCTCAGCCCCTCCTTCTCCCCGCCCCCTACCCTGACACCCTTACCTTATGATTCAGCCACTCCACTCCTGGGTATTTACCCAAGAGAAACAAGGGTGCTATGTCCACATAAAAGACGTGTACATGGACGTTCACAGCAGCTTTATTTGTAAAGGCCAAAAACTAGAAACAACCCCTATCAAGAGGTGAATGGATACACAAGCTACAGTATATCCATGCAATGGAATACTACTTGGCAATAAAAAGGAATAAACTATTAACAAATGCTACAAAATGGATAAATCTCAAAGTAATCATGCTGAGTGAAAGAAGCTAAACTCTTCTGAGTGCGTACTGTATTCCAGGACGTGCTGACGAAAGTAAAGTAAAAGAAAGTAAATAGTACTTGCCTAGGTAATAAAGGGGGGAGGTTACCAAGAGGGACTAGAAAAATTTGGGGGGTGACAGATATGCTCAGTATCTTGACTACAGTGATGGTTTTATGGGTATACACATATGTCAAAGCTTATCAAATTATACACTTTTGATAGGCACAGTTTACTGTATAACAATTGTATCTTAATATAGCTGCTTCAAAAAAGATATCTGTCAGAAGTGTTAAGGAAAATTTTCATCTGTTTCATTTATTTATTTTTGGCTGTGTTGGGTCTTCGTTTCTGTGCGAGGGCTTTCTTCTAGTTGTGGCAAGCGGGGGCCACTCTTCATCACGGTGCGCAGGCCTCTCACTATCGTGGCCTCTCGTTGCGGAGCACAGGCTCCAGACACACAGGCTCAGTAGTTGTGGTGCACGGGCCTAGCTGCTCCGCGGCATGTGGGATCCTCCCAGACGAGGGCTCGAACCTGTGTCCCCTGCATTAGGAGGCAGACTCTCAACCACTGTGCCACCAGGGAAGCCCAAGGAAAAAATTTTAAGGATTAAAAATGCCTTCTCGGCAAAATCCCTGGCTGTCCAGTAGTTAGGACTCAGTGCTTTCACTGCCAAGGGCCTGGGTTTGGTCCTTGGTCAGGGAACTAAGATCCCACAAGCCCCGAGGGGTGGCCAAAAACTAACTAACTAAATAAAAAGCCTTCTCAACAAAAAGAATAACAAAGGCCATCTCCTTACTTGGGATCAACTGTCAACAGATAACCTAAAGAACTATTTCTCTCCTATCTTGAGTCAGCCTTTTTAAATAAGAAGACTGATCTTTAATCTAGAAGGGTAAGTAAGGATTAAGGGAAAAAAAGAAAAAAGAAAGAAAAAAAAAATTGAAGCCCAAGACAGGAAGGAGACAGGAACAGAAGAAGGAATTGCTTTAAATTCATATTTACAGATTAAGAAAAATCACATCCTAAAATATATCTGAAAATTGGGTAATTTCCAAGGAATCATAAAGAAGTGCCATGAGAATGGATGTAGAATCCATGCAAAATTCTAGAACAGGGGCTTCCCTAGTGGCACAGTGGTTGAGAATCTGCCTGCTAATGCAGGGGACACAGGTTCGAGCCCTGGTCTGGGAGGATCCCACATGCCGCGGAGCAATTGGGGCCGTGCGCCGCAACTACTGAGCCTGCGCGTTTGGAACCTGTGCTCCGGAACAAGAGAGGCCGCGATAGTGAGAGGCCTGCGCACCGCGACGAAGAGTGGCCCCCGCTCGCTGCAACTAGAGAAAGCCCTCGCACAGAAAAGGAGACCCAACACAGCCAAAAGTAAATAAATTAATTAATAAACTCCTACCCCCAACATCTCCTTAAAAAAAAAAAAAATTCTAGAACAGAATTTTAAAAATGTGATTAATAAGGAACTTCTACAACATTTATTTGCTCCTGGCCCTCAACCCTTTCTAATTCACCCTTCTGGGACTTCTTTCTGGGTTCCGGTTCCACCTGTCCCTTAAACATTAGCGCTCTCCTGATCCTCGTTCGACTTGTATGGTCACTCCACAACACGGTTTGCAACCTTCCATGGGAGTCATAATTCTCTTTGATTATTTGATGAAAGCTATAGCTCAGAACAATGTATATTTACAGAAAATTTTGCGTGTAATTATTTCAAAGGTTTCAAGAGCTCCCAGGACCCTGGCCATGCAGTCCTTAGCTTCTCAGGGCAAGGAAATTCCTCACAGAATCCCATCCTGGGCTTCCTCTCTAAAAACCCATGCAAAGCGAGGTGCACACAGCTGTGGCAATGGAAAATCTGAATGCTAACAAATAAAATTCAAATAGCACCTAGGATCTCATGATATTTTTCTGGGTATGTTGGAGAAATAGTTCAGCTAGGCAGATTCTTGGTTACCTAGTGAATGCTAATTAGTAAGATTTATGAAGGAAGCTTCTAACAACTATTCGGCAGAAGCCCATCCTCTTAAACATTCGATTTTAAAAAGATGATTTGAATGAGGACACAGAAAACATGCTTATCAAATTTTGGATGAGAAGTTCTGACAGTGAGTAGCTGGACCTTAGACCCATGATTTAAAACATATCGACTAAATTCAGCCTAGGGGTGAAGTGGAGTCAGGAAAGATCCTCAACTCGAAGACCTTTTCATACACATACTCTCCTCTTCCTCAAATACAATAACTGATGGAAATTTAATGCACCCACCAAGACGGCACACTCCTTGAGATCAAGGCCTAAGTCTTATTTATCTTCATATATTTATCTTCATGTAGCACCTTGAATAATGTCAGTATCACGGTCTGCTTGGGCTATATTACGCTATGCTAACAAATAGCTCCAAAGTCATGGTGCCTACAACACAAGGGTTTATTTCTCACTTACGTTAAATGTCAATCGTGGATTGGCTTCAGCTCTGCTCCATCATTCTGGAACCCAATCGGAAGGCTCCATCGTTCTGGGACCAGCCCCAGCTAAGGCAGGCTGGTTCCATGACAGAAGGAAAAGAGCTACCGGCAGCACCACAAGATGGAATTTAAAACATCTGCTCAAACATGGGACACGTCACTTCCTCCAACATTTTATCAGTCTAGGAAAGCCAAGTGTCCAAACCTGATGTCAGCAGAGTCGGAAAGACCCTGGTAGAAGGCAACAAACACTGTGAACAATCACACAGTCTACCGCAGTGCCCTCGTAATAGAAGGTGCTCAGTAACTGGCAGTAATTATTTATACGCCAGGCCATACATACCACTGGGCAGAGACTGTAATCTGTCTCGCTCACTGACGCATCAGCGCCGCACGGTGCCCGCCACATGGCAGAGGACACGCTAAATCCTTACTAAGTGAACAGGGACAAGATGAGCATGGGATCTGGAATCAAAAAAACCTGCGACCAAGTACTATGTCTGCCAATTCCTGACTTAGCGGAAAGCCATTTTTCTCTTCTGATTCTGGGATGGTTGTTGTAAAGATTAAATAAAAATACATGAGAAAAAGCACCACGAAAACTGTGCTCTTTTACACAGATGTTACTTCTCCAGATAGTCAAATGGGATGAAATTTGATAAAAAATAAACTCATTTAAACTTCTATAGTAAAGTAACGCACTACATAATATCCTGCATTTATTTTCAAAGCATCAACTGGCAAGTAAAGAATGAGAAAAATTAGACTTAAAGCAGTTCACATGAAAAAGAGACAACGTTTTAGTTGACCATAAGCTAAATATGATCAAAGGGTAATGTTGCTGCCAAAAAATGTAATGCAAATTTCAGGCTGCATTAATAGAAGGAGTGTATCCAGATAATAGCTTCATTGTATTCAGCAATGGGCAGCTCACATCTGAAGCAGCCAGTCAGTTCTGGCCACCGTATTTTAAGAGGTATACTGACAAACAGACTTCGTCATGAGTTTAGCAATGTGCATGAAAAAGGTCTGTAAACCATGTCATGTGTGTATGGTTCAAGAATTAGGGCTTTTTTTCCCTTAGCGTGGCAAAAAGAAGACTCAAGTAGGATTTAACAGTCATTTTCAAACACCTTAAGAGTTAACTGGGTATAAGAAGAATAAGTTTCAAATATATTGCGCTAGACTGCCAAGGACCAGTAAGTGAAAGTTAAGAGAGGAAACAGATCAAGCTCAATGAGAAGTTATTTCTGACACTTAGAAACCTAAAACAAGGAAGGGTAGATGATAACACGGTTACAGATGCTACTGAGGAAACTGAATCGGGTGGGAGTCGTACAAACCTTACTCACTCCTCTATGGAACCGAATATTTTCGAGGCATTTGAAAACGTCCAAACAGTCTTTCTCTTTTCTGATTAAATAATAATACTATTAATACTACTAATAACCGCAACAAAGAACAAGAACTGAGGTTAAGTAGTAACACAAGAAGTTGTTTGGCCTGACAAACACAGAAAGGCATGCTGTTGAAAGGAAATGAAATTTCAAGCCTAGATAACATTAAACATAGACACAGTGTCTAGGTCTGTACAGAGGAAATAGGCTTAGTCAAAATTGTATTTATTCTGGAAGTTGGTTTTCCTTGCATGACATAACTCCTATCATTTTCACGGAGGTGCAAAAGATTTTTTAGAAGTTCCTACAATGGCACTTAAGCAAAAATTTGCTAACATTGAACTAGTGCTCTTGTTGCAAGACAGTACTAGCGTTATCGATCACCTTGTATAATCATTCAAACTTCTCACGGCAGACTATTACACAGAACACCACTGTCATTTAAAAATGGTCCCTCATTAATATCTTATTTTGTTTCCTTAATCTATTCAACATCCAGCACTTTTCCAGTCTCATTCCCAGCTTTCAATTCCCAAGTATTCTCTGCATACTCTGGTCTCTCTAATCGGTCCTAAGTAGTAAAGATAAATGTCCGACTTATCTTTGTATCCTGGCCCCTCAGCTTCACATCACTCACAGCATAGTAAACACTCAAAATTGTTTGTTAAATTCCTATCTTTAATGAAATATTTAAAAAAATAACCTAATGAACTTTTCATTATATTTTAATTGTTACACAAGAGAGAGAAAGTAATAGTAGTCTGTAAGGACAAACTGGATATTATGTTCTTGTTATACTAAGAAGTGAATAACCACTCTTTACAAAGTATCTTGGAATACAAATTTCTTTCTCCTTTAAAGTCCTCTTTGCATCCTAAAAGTGCACACTGAACGCGATTTCGCCGTACACAGGATTTTCAGAGTACTGACACAAGATGCTAATGCCCCACTTACTTCCCTTCCTACAGGTACGTGTGTAAAAATTGAGTTCAAAAACCGGGTTCATTGACTTATTAAAGTAAATCTGTATGTGCCTTTCCAGAATGTATGTAAATTCAGATTTTAAAAAATCTATTCTTCCAAGCCAAAAACGTAAAGGAAAATGTAAAGGAGAAAAGTTCAACACCTATCCTCTACCAAGAAATATGAAAGTTTAGGACTTACTTGGTATAGGTTAAGGCTTGTTTAGGAACTTGTCACTGGATTCCTGTTCTTGTTACTTCTCTCCTTCCTCTTTTGTGGCACTATCGAGAATTGCACAGGTCATGGGGACACAATGCTCTGCTGCAGAAATCAGGAGAACACAGTTTTGCATCTCCCATGTCAATCCAAAGGACAGAAACATCTACATTCCACTGGGAGATGGCAGAATGAGTGAGTAAGGAGATAAACCAGTTACCAGTTAAAAGATACAGTAACTAACTAAAAGTGTTAATTTTCTTTTAAATTAGATACTTACGTATTAAAGCAATTATTTTTAAATGATGGAAATGATGTACAACTAAAATACTGTTTATATAGGAAGCCACTGGAAATTAATTATAGCTAATATGTATTGAATGTTTTCTGTGTGTTGGGCATTCTTCTAAGTGCTCAACATACATTAACTTATGTTTACCCTTCATCACAGCCATATAAGGTAGTATCCTTATTTTATGGATTGGAAAAAGGAGGCATAAGAAGATGTGGTACATACATATAATGGAATATTACTCAGCCATAAAAAGGAACAAAATTGGGTCATTTGTAGAGATGTGGATGGACCTAGAGACTGTCATACTGAGTGAAGTAAGTCAGAAAGAGAAAAACAAATATAGAATATTAACGCATATATGTGGAACCTAGAAAAATGGTACAGGTGAACTGGTTTGCAGGGCAGAAATAGAGACACAGACGTAGAGAACAAACATATGGACACCAAGTGGGGAAAGTGAGGGGTGGGGGTGGGGGTGGGGGTGTGATGAACTGGGAGATTGGGATTGACATGTATACACTGATGTGTATAAAACAGATAACTAGTAAGAATTTTCTGTATAAAAAATAAACAAGATAAAATTCAAAAAAAGAAAGAAATAAATAAAAAAAGAAAAAGGAGGCACAGACTAGTCAGATAACTTGCACAAATCACACAGCTATTGACAGGCAGGAAAGGGACTGGAATTCAGGCAGGACAGCTCCAGGGCTCATTCTTTAACCTTTATGGGTAGGTATCACTATGGTATACTTTGACATTTGAAGGTCTTTTTGAGTCTATTAACATTAATCACATATAAAGAAATTTTTTCAAGACTGCATAGAATTATTATTAAAATGCTTCCACAACCAACTTTTAGGATTAGATGACCGAATCCAATACATTACTTCATTTAAACCACTAGTACCTAACCTAATCTAATTTTCCATATAATCTATCTTTTGGCTTTATTATACTTCCTGATAAGTGCAACTGGGTACCTCTTATACACTTAGCATTGTGCCCGACAATATGTCACTAAAAGTACTTTGCATAGACTAGATCTGTGATGTTTTATTCATATGAGTGTGCATTAATTCTTCTACTTCTCAAGTACTGAATACAATTATTCAACAGACATTTGAATACTTAATGAACACCAAGTAGTATGGATACAAAGATAAATGAGATGGTTTCTGCTCTCAAGGGAGGCCACAGTTACAAAACAATGAAGCAAGTGCTTTTATGGAGTGATGACCAAGGTTCCAAGGGAACAGAGCTCCCCCAGCATGACAAGGATGAGGGCAGTTCCATGTGCAAAGGCATGGAAATGTAAAAGAACATTTTCCTCGTGGGGAATGTCAAGCTGTTTAAGTAGGACTACAATGCAAAGTTTAGAAGGAAAGCAAGGGAAAAGTGTTAAGAGATGAAGGATGAAGCTGGAGCTAGATAAAGAAGTCTTGTAAGTCATAATATAAAAAGACTCAAGCATCTCAAGGATTTAAGCGGGACACTGATAAGATCAAATATGCTAACAATAGTGGTTAACACACTATTTAAACAACAGTACCCTGATTTCATGAAATCTTATGCAAACATCCACACTTCAAATTGATCAACGTAGGGCTTCCCTGGTGGCGCAGTGGTTGAGAGTCTGCCTGCCGATGCAGGGGACGCGGGTTCGTGGCCAGGTCCGAGAAGATCCCACATGCCGCGGAGCGGCTGGGCCCGTGAGCCACGGCCGCTGAGCCTGCGTGTCCGGAGCCTGTGCTCCGCAACGGGAGAGGCCACAACAGTGAGAGGCCCGCGTAACGCAAAAAAAAAAAAATTGATCAACGTAAAACTGCACTGGTAGAAATTGGAATGAATATGCTTGGAATGAACCCTTCACAGAACAGTTTCAAAACCACTGCTTTTCAAAGGAAGAATTAATATAGCCACACAGTTGCGTTTTATTTACTTTATGCCTCTCCCAATGTGATTCTAACTTCTCAGGTGCCAGGATTCATTCTCATAGTTTCTCTTCAATCGTAGAACTAGGAATACATAGAACTAAGCAAATAGTACTAGGCCTTCAAAATCAATGACAAAAGTTATAATATAGAAAAAGGAAGATAATCAGCTTTTTCACTTATGAGTTAAGCTATAATTTAAGGGACTACATTTTCTAACCTAAAAGTTAGCATTTATGGGTGGACAAATACTAGTGTATTTATGGCCACAGAATATTCAAAACTGGTACAGTGCTGGAAAATATAGGATATATGATTGTAATTGGTATTAAGTAATTTTTTTAAAGATTGGTATACTTGTTTTCTTAACAATGACTTTGTACCTGAAGATCTTCCCCATCTATCCCTTGAGAATCTGTTCTGCCACCTTACAGAATTTGGAGCTCTAAATAAGATCTCTGAAAATGACCTTCAGTGTGAAACTGCTTATCTTCCTCATAGCCATCTAATATGTCCCCAGCAATAACATGTAAAACTGATTAAAGATATGCATATGACTCTCCTGCAATTCACTAGTCTTGATTCTTCACAGTGAGATGTGCTAGTAAAAAAAGCAAGATTACCATTCTATGGAAAAGGTATATAATGACTAATTTAACATGTTTTATATCAAAACGATTATATTCACTTCATACAACTTAATCAAATCCCTATAATCCTTCCCTCTACCATTCTCCTTTCCCACTGTGCGGAACATAACCACTTACACAGTCTCAAGAATTTTTAAAGTATCATCCGCTTAAAAATAGACGGATTAAAAACAAGTGTTCAAAAAAAAAAAAAAAAACAAGTGTTCAAAACAATGTTTAACACATATTAAAAGAAAGTTAAAGAACAATCTCACTTTTCTCTACCACATAAGATACCAACAACCACCCTGGGCCACTCTTATCGTGCGTTAAAAGTTCTCTCATAGCATGTGGTTCAAAGCCAACCAGTGACAATTATAAAAAGGAGGAAGAGGGGAAACAGGCACAGGATACAAATTAAATTCTTCAATATATCATTCGACCAACATGTACAATATATTCACTTACAGACACGTTTAAGAAATGGTCCTTAAACAGAAACAATGTAAATATTACTATAAGGAAAATACCTTCTCCGTATGATATAGCAAACTCAGCCCAAAACTTAGTATTCAATGCATCATTTCGGGGCACACTCTACACTCCCTAAATTTGCAGAAATAGCCAACTATTCTGCTATAAATTTGTTTGGGATGAAGATAACTCTCTTCATTATAGTAAAATAAATTTTATCACATGCAGTTTAGGGAAGCAGCTTAATAAGTTACTCATTTATATTTCTTTCAAATATAAAAGTCTGAGGATTCTCAAATAATCATTAAGAACAAACTGACTTATAAACAAAAGCTTTTTATAAATAAAAATATACTTGAAAGTAATCCTACAAAAACGTACAAAGAGTCCTCATATGTAACCATCAAAACAATACCCAATATCAAACATTTAACTATACACATTTAACTACTGATATATATTCAAGTAGAAGGTTTCAGAGTAAAATTTCCATGTCTTTTCCACTTAAGGGCAAGTTTTTTTGAAAAATATTCCGCAAATAGATATTTTTTAAATAGACTGTACAACCAGTATGTTGATTTTAACAATACCTCAAGTAAAGTTAACTTAGAACAAATACTAATAATAGTTAGAAATATTAAATTATATACAATGTTAAATTGCCATTGCCTTAATACAAAGAAGTTCATAAATTATCTTAAGATAAATCTATATTTTTCCCTAGTTTGTGAAAACTGCAATAACCTTTCTATTAAGAATAACTTCTGATTAAACCACCCTCAATAACTGAGATTCAAACAATCTCCCAGATGGAGCAGCTGGGAGAAAATAAAGAGGACAGTTTTAAAAAAGAACTTTGATGCTGTAGATAAGATGATATGACATTAAAAACCAGTGTGACTGGAGTCTGCAAAATATAAATACGTAACAGTGAAAGAAAACCCTTTAAGGCCAATGAGGAAAATGCAATTTACAGGATCATCTATGACTAAAATTCTGAGCTCAGCCTTTCTTATTTCTAAAATTTTTGCCCAAATTTCTGCAGGTTACAAAGTCTAAAAACTTTAAAAAATCCTATATAGTGGACTTAAACATACTTATTAGTATTAGGTAATGTTTTATGCTTAAGAAGTCTACCAAATATTATTTAAAAATTCAATTTTACATAAAGTATGTTGCACTACTGATTGCATTTTATAGAAAAGAAAAAGTAAATGACATTTGAAAGTGACACTGGGTTAAATAATAAAGAACATAAATCAGCCTTAAGTTCCAATTAAAATTTCTAATCATTATTTCTATTCTCATAGATCTTGGCACAAATATTTTAAAATGCAGTAGTCTACTTATTTTTTTGCATGTATTTAAAAAAATTTTAAATTACATTCCATCAATAATGATAAATCCAAGTAATGAAATTTTTACCTATGCTCTAAATTAGCAATTCTTTGAGACAGTTCTTTGAAATTAAAAAAAACAAAAAACGAAAAAAAATTTGAAAACATTTCTTTTAACATCACAACTTCAATCTTCATTTTTTTTAAAGGAATAACTGTTTTTTGTTTTTTTTTAAATATTTATTTATTTATTTATTTTTGGCTGTGTTGGGTCTTCGTTTCTGTGTGAGGGCTCTCTCTAGTTGCGGCGAGCGGGGGCCACTCTTCATCGCGGTGCGCGGGCCTCTCACTATCGCGGCCTCTCCTGTTGCGGAGCACAAGCTCCAGATGCTCAGGCTCAGTAGTTGTGGCTCACGGGCCTAGTTGCTCCGCGGCATGTGGGATCTTCCCAGACCAGGGCTCGAACCCATGTCCCCTGCATTGGCAGGCAGATTCTCAACCACTGCACCACCAGGGAAGCCGCAGTCTTCATTTTTACTCATTTGTTCAATAGAGGAACTAACAGCCTATACTAAAAAAAATCAATGGCATCATTCTAGCTGTTCCTTTAACTTTTATAATGTTCAATTATGTTAAGAGCAATAAAACTGTGCCTGTTATCCGAAAGTTGTGCTCTTAACCCATATTCAACATGAAAATAACTTCTTGCTTTCTGTCTTATGCACAAGAACAAAACAAAAAGCTATTAAAGTGCTCAGAAGATACTCTGAACACATATACTCACATGCTTAGCTCTTAGCCCTTAAATCCCTTCTCTAGGAATAAGACTTCTCTAAAACTAGGGAGGAAGGGTGTCACTCTTACACAGCCAGGCATGAATAGCATAAAGCAAAGTAAATTTGATTGATTATCCTTAATTAAGTTTGTGTCCAGTTCCTCCCTTTCCCCCTTATCCCACCATAAAGTTTGAGCTAACTCATAAGCAAGTTCTACTCATATTAACTCACATTCCTTTTTTCAAAGTCATCAAAGTAAAATGATTTCAGAATGAAAACTCCCCAAGTACTTCATTCAATATCTCCTGCAATTTCAAATAAACCCAACTGCACTAACAAAGAGAGAAAAAAGCTCCCTTGAAAGTTAGAGTATGCAGCTTTTCTTTTATCAAAATAGATTTTTCACAAGTGACCCAAACACAATTACAGCTTAGGAAAATCAAGCCTTTAATTCTGAAGAATAATTTGCACCTAGAGAAAAATTCAAGGTGATGGTTTTCACTGCATGTGGACTGTAGACCAAATCTATTTATTTTGACTTTGCTGAAGTCTGGGTATTACCACTTGTTGGCCTATGTTGCAGCACCACCGTCCTAGTGAGAGCGTCTTACAACAAGCTGCTTTTGATACCTTACTAATTAAACTACCTTGGATAGGATTCCAGACAAACCTGACCATAAAATTTTGGCATTCTAATTTGGTTTCGATGTACTCTAAATGGTACAACTCTAGATCACATGGCAATTTTCCCATTCAGTTAAAACCTTAATAGGTAGCATATAAGTGGCACAACTTTGAATTTAGCAAGCCCATAAATATTAACTTTGCCCCCAAACACTTTGGGGAAACGGATAATTCAAGGAACACACTGATGAATCTTAACATTATGCAAAAAATGTTCTTTGTTCTTTGTTTTTTGCTATACTGCACAGCATGAGGGGTCTTAGCTCACCGACCAGGGATGCAACCACTGCATGGGCGGGGACATCCCCAAAATCTGTTCTTAAATTGTTGTACGACAACTGACTTTTCATAAATCAAACTACATTTGATAAGTACCACATTAAAGGGATTAATTATTTGAAGGCACCTTTTAGTGAATCCTTTTTGTAAAATTTTAGAAGTCTCATATAACATAACTAACCACTACTTGTTTTGTAATCTTGTACTTGTAAATATCAAAGTTCTTGAAGTGGAGCATAACTGCTTTCTTGGGCTAAATACATCCCAGCATTACTGCCCTTCTCTCTCTTTCCCAAGTTTTAAAAATGTCACCCAAAAAACCAGCTGTTCATCTGTAGTAGAATATACAACACCAGGAAAGTCGAAAAAAGAAAATAAGTGATTTTTTAATGTAAAATAGAAATGTATGTACTCCCAAAGATAGGTCAACGAATTATTTTTGGCAATGATCACAACAAATGCCGAATTAAAATGATTTTTTAAAAAATCAAGTTATGCACTTCTTAAATCACTTTCCCACGTGCCTCTGTCACCTGGAGGAAACTGTTCACGAACTGTTTATCTCCATGAACACATGACCTCCACAATGGCACCAAGGTCAACGAGACATACAGGAGGGGGGTATGTTGAGTAAGTGCTGATTTGCCCAGTTCTACAGTTCCCTTTAAAAAGAGAGAAGGACGAGAAATAAAAATAAAAATGTATTTATATAGTACAGGAAAGGAAATGATGTTCTAAGTGGTTAACATCCAAGAACCCCATTACAGAATTGTATATAGACATATGTCAGCAACAGCCACAGGAGCCAGACGTTAAAAGGGGCATCACAGCACAGAACCAGGTACAAAAATTGCTGCACAGAAAGAATTAACAAGATACCAAACTGAAAAATCCTCCCTTACATCTGGTACTGAAAACCTTTGGTACCCTGGCTACATGCTACAACGACTCAATTTCAAAGTGAGAGTCTCTGCTGACAGAACTTCTTGAAAAAAGACGAATAACCAAAGGTCCATAAACAACCGAAGAAGCACCCGCATATCAGAAATGCTCAGGTAAGAAGTAAATTTGTATATGCTGAGCCTGCCAGTTAATGTGAAATTCACCAGGTGTCCCGGTGTTCCCTCATTCTTTACCAAAGATTCCTTCGGACATTTCCTCAGCTGTCACAATCCCCAACCTTTCACAAACCAGAAGTTTTCTTGGATGAGACTTAAACTCTAAAACACATTACCCACTTGGTATAATCTGTTTAAGCTGGACTTATACGCAAAAAATCCTTATCATGTGAAATTACTACATTTCAAATTTCCAAACAACTTTCAAATATGAAACAAACATACGTCAGAGGTAGCACCTGAAAATTTAAAAGTGACTTAGCGGAGAGCAATTCACCTATGGATAATTCATTCCAACGTTTGGTAAACAGGTTGCATGCATTATAATAGTAGAAAACTAAAGAGGGGAAAGAAGTCAGCAGAAGCACTGGGTATTCACAGTCAGCAGAGAACTGGGCTGACAGCAGTCTTCCAAGTTACTTTCAGGGAAGCTCCTGATTGGTGGGCGGCACTGGGTCAATGTGATTACTTAACCCTGGCAGTTACAACTAAACTCCACTTTGATGGGCTCCAAAGCTTATGACAAAAAGACGACTGCTTGAGCATATCAAGTACTTCGCTGTCCTGCTTCTATTTATCTCTCACACGACCAGGGGCCTGACACCTGAAACTCATCAGAAAAACATTACCTCGTTTCGGGGCTTTAGAGTTTTGTATTTATTATTTTTAAAGTCCACTGGGCATAGATTCAGTTGGGGGTGGTGGTGGTGATGTGAAAGATTAACCCATTTCCTGAACACACAGGGAAGAACTCATGACCATTCAAGCAGTTCCCTCTCTCCCTAGTAATAACTTTTTTTAAAAAAATATCATTTAGTCCTAAAATAACCATAAGCAACAAACATCAAACATTGGCATGGCAACGTCCACACATCATGCCCTAGTGCTACCCACAGGCAGATCTGTTCGTCTCTGGTCCCCATCCAGGCGGGTCCTCCGGGTCCCTCTCGCTTTCGTCCGGTCCAGCAAGGCTTCCCCCCGAGTTTTGCTGTAAAATCCGCCACTTTCGCTGGCCCGGGCAAAAGCAAGGCGCCTCGGTCCCCAGGGCAGAGTTTCTCCCAACTCCCAGCAAACATTTCCTGAGCGCTTCCAGCGGGCCCCCCGCGCGCACCTGGCCGGGCCCCTCGCCCCCTCCCCGCACTTTACCAAGCCCCAGACAGGGGCCCACCTGCCTCCCGTCGCCTGTCCCACGGCCGGGTCGCCCAGCCAACTCCTGCCCGGAGGCTGCACTCCCCTGAGTCCCGAGCCCTCATCAATCCGGGGGCCGACCCCGAGGGTCAGGGGGCGCCAAAAGGGGCCCCCAGACAGGCTGACCCCGCGACGCCCCCCAGAGGCCGGGTCCCGCGCGCCTGTCAGCGCCCCCGGAAGGGGTCAGACAGGGGGGCTGAGCTCGCCGGGTGCCCTGTCCGCTCCTGACACCCTCTCCCCCCACCGCACTCACCTGGCGGGCTCCAGCCGAGGGGCCGGGCGAGGGGCTCCGGGGTCGCACGAGGAGGCCGCCGGGCCGCCCGCCGCGGCCCCCACCGTCCCTCCCGCTCCCGCTCCCAATCCCGCTCCCGCTCCGGCTCTCGCTCC